>NC_060191.1:9241197-9549947 GCF_021184085.1 Oncorhynchus gorbuscha
AGAGAAGAGGGGGAAGGAGGAAGTAGAGGAGGAGAGAAGAGGAGGGGAAGGGGAGTGTTGCATTTCCCGGCCTGACATCTGACCCATTGTCTGGGGTCTGGGAGGTTTGGGAGGGCACGGATAGACACACTGCAGCTGAGCACGGGTCAGCCCTCGTGGAGGAAGGGCCAGGCCTGTCGCCTTCAAATTTCCAATCAAATCTCTGGAAATAAATCTATTTCCATAGCTATTCTGAAAAGTAAAATGCTGACCTTTTTTGACTTACCTCCAAACACACTTTCAAATAGAATTGTCTGATTGCTTCTTTGAGCCAAGTAGCCATCCAAACGCTACATGGTCAAGCCCTCATGCTATTTTAAATAGTAAGATGTGTAAATGCAATTAATATTGACCTAATTGCTCCTCAATTATGCTACCATAACACAAATGTCTGATTTGACCCAACAGCACAATTTCCCCCCAATTAATACCACTTATACAAAAAAGCCCACAGCCGGAAGAGGGCAGCTGCATAGACGGAATGAAAAGTGCCATTCAACTTTACCTTGAACTTGAACAATGCGCCTGGTGTTTGTTCTGGGGTCATTTCCTGACCTCTCCTTCTCTCTGAGGAACCTCTGAAGCATGAAGCGACCAACCCCAGGCTCTCGTTTCATCTCCCAGCCCTGACCCCCACAGAAACTCCACCACAACCAACCGCCCAGACACACTCAGGAGGCTTTACTTCACGATTCACAATCAATTACTACTAAGTTGGTTTGCTTTGTCACAATATTGTACAGGGGATTCTGCAGCCATGACAGTGGGAACTGGGAGTTTGAACTCAGAAACGGGCCAGCGTCCATGACAGTCCAGCCAGCCACTATAAGATATACATAGTCACACACTGGCATAGTTATTAGGGTAGATCTAGATTAGGGCAGAGAGATATACATGTGGTTCAGAGAGCTGTGTCTCTCTGAATACACAGACATCAAACACAGAGCACTTGCCGGGACACAATGCGATGTGGAACAGGGGGCAGGAGGGAAATGAGGTAGCGGAGTCCGACATCACCTCTCTGTCTCTCTAGTTGTTCTCTCCTCTTTACCATAACCTCCCTGCGTCTCTACCCCACTACATGTACAGTGGGGAGAACAAGTATTTGATACACTGCCGACTTTGCAGGTTTCCCTACTTACAAAGCATGTAGAGGTCTGTAATGTTTATCATAGGTACACTTCAACTGTGAGAGATGGTATCTAAAACAAAAATCCAGAAAATCACATTGTATGATTTTGAAGTAATTCATTTGACATAAGTATTTGATCACCTACCAACCAGTAAGAATTCCGGCTCTCACAGACATGTTATTTTTTCATTAAGAAGCCCTCCTGTTCTCCACTCATTACCTGTATTAACTGCACCTGTTTGAACTCATTACCTGTATAAAAGACACCTGTCCACACACTCAATCAAACAGACTCCAACCTCTCCACAATGGCCAAGACCAGAGAGCTGTGTAAGGACATCGGTAATAAAATTGTAGACCTGCACAAGGCTGGGATGGGCTACAGGACAATAGGCAAGCAGCTTGGTGAGAAGGCAACAACTGTTGGCTCAATTGTTAGAAAATGGAAGAAGTTCAAGATGACGGTCAATCACCCTCGGTCTGGGGCTCCATGCAAGATCTCACCTCGTGGGGCATCAATGATCACGAGGAAGGTGAGGGATCAGCCCAGAACTACATGGTATGACCTGGTCAATGATCTGAAGGGAGCTGGGACCACAGTCTCAAAGAAAACCATTAGTAACACACTATGCCGTCATGGATTAAAATCCTACAGCACACACAAGGTCCCCCTGCTCAAGCCAGCGCATGTCCAGGCCCGTCTGAAGTTTGCCAATGACCATCTGGATGATCCAGAGGAATGGGAGAAGGTCATGTGGTCTGATGAGACAAAAATAGAGCGTTTTGGTCTAAACTCCACTTGCCGTGTTTGGAGGAAGAAGAAGGATGAGTACAACCCCAAGAACACCATTCCAACCGGGAAGCATGGAGGTGGAAACATCATTCTTTGGGGATGCTTTTCTGCAAAGGGGACAGGATGACTGCACCGTATTGAGGGGAGGATGGATGGGGCCATGTATCACGAGATCTTGGCCAACAACCTCCTTCCCTCAGTAAGAGCATTGAAGATGGGTCGTGGCTGGGTCTTCCAGCATGACAACGACCCGAAACACACAGCCAGGGAAACTAAGGAGTGGCTCCGTAAGAAGCATCTCAAGGTCCTGGAGTGGCTTAGCCAGTCTCCAGACCTGAACCCAACAGAAAATCTTTGGAGTGAGCTGAAAGTCCGTATTGCCCAGCGACAGCCCCGAAACCTGAAGGATCTGGAGAAGGTCTGCATGGAGGAGTGGGCCAAAATCCCTGCTGCAGTGTGTGCAAACCTGGTCAAGAACTACAGGAAACGTATGATCTCTGTAATTGCAAACAAAGATTTCTGTACCAAATATTAAGTTCTGCTTTTCTGATGTATCAAATACTTATGTCATGCAATAAAATGCAAATGAATTACTTAAAAATCATACAATGTGATTTTCTGGATTTTTGTTTTAGATTCCGTCTCTCACAGTTGAAGTGTACCTCTGATAAAAATTACAGACATTTACCTGCTTTGTAAGTAGAAAAACCTGCAAAATCTGTAGTGTATCAAATACTTGTTCTCCTCACTGTACATGTTAGTAATTTAGCAGACACTCTTATCCAGAGATACTTACAGTAGTGAGTGCTTACATGAACTTTTTTTCCATACTGGTCCCCTGTGGGAATGGAACCCACTATCCTGGCATTGCAAGCGCCATGCTCTACCAACTGAGCAGCACTACCTCCCTGTGCTTCTGACACCATGCTTTGCCTTCCTCTGCCTCTTCGCCTTCCCTCCTTCCTTCCTCCTCTCCACCCTTATATTCCCCTCCACCCTTCCTCTGCCTCTTCGCCTCCCCTCCTCTCTCCGTCTGGCACTAGGGCCCATAGCACCAAAGGGTGTTGCTCTGTAAATACGGCCGGCTAGCGCCACCAATGGTACTGCAGAGCATAGCTGAGCAGAACATAGGAGTAGACTGTGAAGGCTTGTGAGCCGTGTCAATATGGCAGCCAGACAGCCAGCCAGCAGGCCTGACTCACAGTCACACCACACCAACAGTCTACACGCCATGAGTTATCTGATAGACAGTATCGGCCGCTGCCTGTGTATGCCATGTTTATGGTTGTATATGTTTCCGTGTGCCATCTTAATAGTGTTCTGTGTTTGCTTCACAGAAAGCTTCTCTGGGAGCTCCCCCCAGTCTGTCAGACAGTCTTGTGGAGGACCCGAGATAGTTCTGGAATTTTTGCCTCAGCAGGAAGGTATGCTGGCATGTGACGATCAGCAATATGAATATCAATGTTAGTGGGAGCTGAATCAGTGGTGACTGACCACGATAGTCCAGCGGGACATGTGAGGAAGATGTCATGTAAGCTAGATGATAAGAACAGGTAGAATCTGGTGACATAGACAATGACCATTCCTCAGGAACCCAGCTCAATTAATCATAGAGGACTAGAAGCACTGTAAGCAGGAGTGAGAGCTGTGCTGCTAGATTTATATAACACACGCATGCGCACCAGCACACACACACACACACACACACACACACACACACACACACACACACACACACACACACACACACACACACACACACACACACACACACACACACACACACACACACACACACACACACACACACACACACACACACACACACACACACAGTCTCCCCGTCTCGCTTCCCTTTCAACCCACCCCCAACACCTCGGGCCTTAGATGTCTGTGAGAGAGGGAGAAGGGAGAGGATTAGGATCAGAACTAGAGAAGGGAACAGAGAGAAAGAAAGAAAGTAAGAAAGAAAGAAAGAAAGAAAGAAAGAAAGAAAGAAAGAGGGACGGAGGAAGGGGGAGGAAACATGGTGAGAATGAGAAGGATCAGGAGAGAGAGGGAAGGAGGGAGGGAGGCCGGGTGGGGGAGGAGAGAGACAGACATGGTGGAGAGGGAGAAGAGAGAGCAGAGAGTTTGCCGAGGTAAGAGGCAAAGCTGTGACCTACTAATGCAGAACCGAGGAATTCTCACTGCTGACTCGAAACACATTCCTCCCGCCTGTACAGTTTAACCCCCACACCACCACCACTACCACTGCCTCAATCTACAGTGCAAATACAGGACAAAACTACACTAAACAATCTTCACAAAAATGTAAAAACTGTACAGTATCACAAGAATGTAGCCATTCATACACCCGTCAAATTACGAGGGGTTGCCCATGAAGAGAAAGACCCTGACTCCGAGAGAAGGTAATATTGTGTCCGAACAATGACAATGGTGTAATTTGAAATAATGTGTGTAATTCAAGGTAAAACACATTTTTGAAGGTATTAGAACATCAATTACTGAACACAATGGCATAAATACTTCAGAAGAGGTATGAAGAGTTGATAGTTAAAGAGGCTTTCTAGTTCTATCAAAATGTAAAACATTCTGGATACATAATACCTGACTTATCATAAAACCTTTTCACATTTAAAGTAAGAATGGACTATTATCTCAACTAAGAATGAATGATTAGTAGGCCGAAATTGATTTGATTAATCAAAACATTTCAAAATATTAGCTTTCATTTCATACTGGGATGGACATACTGTATATACCCTGATATACATAAAGTATATTCCAGCCTAAGTCTAAGTGATTAACTAACCCATTAATTAACCTAACCTAAACCAACCCAGACCAGAATGTACTGGAACTCCAACAGACCCCCCCCCCCCCCACACACACACCTCTCACTCCTGGGTCTTTCATATGTGCTGATTGCTGTGCACAAATTGATGTCAAAGCTCTTATACATCAATGTACTCAAATACAGCTTGGACTTAAGTGTCAGTACAATATACAATATGGACACATCAAATTCAATTGAAAATAATTTGGGTTCCATTTTATTGATGAAACGAGGTGTGCTGCCGAGTGCTCTAAAACATATGAGTTAGTAACTCAATATACCCACGGCGACAGACACACAGAGACACTGGAGGACTGAAGCACTGCACGAAACCCCCCCCACAAATAATTCAGTATTTATGAAAAAGGCCCCTATTAGGCAATATGAATCCAAACAAAACTCACAGCTCGTCTGGTTCTGCCTTGTTTCAGCGGTCTGTGTCCTTGTCAAGCTGAAGCAGACACATAGTGACACAACTGGAACAATGATTCCGGGGGGGGGGGGGGGGTTCTCTCACCCGGACCCTGAGAGTGGGAATACATCAATGATGGTCACATGCTGCTTTTTTCTATCTATGCCCCAGTCAGTCAGTCAGTCATTCCCTCCATAGTGGACCCAGTAGCTTGTTGTACCTTCTGTAGCAGGCTAGTAGCCCACCCCCTCTCAGAGGCAGACAAGAACTAGCTGTATAATTGATAGTGCTGGATGAGTTACGCTTCATAAAGGGAAGCACATTACTGGCCTCCTCCACCGCAGCACTGACGCTGAGACGACTGGGAGAGCCTGAGGAACTGACGTCAAACTAGAGTCGGTTCAAATATTTAACGGAAGGTAACTGATCTGTGGCATTCCATCATCACAGGCCGTATATCTAGCAGCCCTGACTGACCTCTCTATCATTTTTTCTATTGTCGTATGAGGTGTGAGACCGTGGATCCACCATGTCGTCATAGTGTGATACTGTGCGATTTTGGACTAGCAAACAACACATTTTAATTTCCAAAAAGTGCTACAGTGTACAATGCCTTTTCATCAAGATGAAAATACAAAACGGCAAATAAAGTAAACATATGATTATCTCTTTTGTTTTACACAAACCTTAAACTATAAAGGCTTAGTTTGCTTATGTGTTGAGATGATGGTATAAACCATATAGACTATCACCTTCAGCGAGACTGGGGGAAGGACAAGAGAGCACCGTTACGCCGTGCTTTCAGTCCACCTGATAAGACAATAGAGTAGAGACCTCAGTCAGGCCTTTCAGAAAGCCAGTCAGCCAGGCCTTCTTTTCAGCCCTTCTACCCACTATTAACCAAGCCTGCAGGCGCCTAGCAGTGGGGTGTCTAGGCCTGCGCTCCATACTTAAGTCCCCAGCTTAACCTCCATTCAGACACAAAGCCCCTTAGCCATGGCTATCAGGACCACGTCCATCCCCGCCGTCACCCTCCGACAACTCCCAATCGGGGTACCCCCCTCTCCGTCCCTTCCCCAATTTTACACCCTGGCAGGGCGACATCTGGGGGTGTCTTTGTGCGCCCGCGAAGAGGCCGAGGTACGGGGAACGAGAGCACATAGCGGGTCTCCATGGAGATGTACAGGCCGGCTAAGAGCTGGGATGGAATAAGAATATAACACACACATCCATGTACACACAGAACACATTCTGGCCTCTGAAATGAAGTATGAATGGAGGGACACACCGACTTGTGCAAATCTAACAGTGGAAGCGAGGGTGGAAGCCAATAGCATGGGGACGGACAGAGAAGGCCCACAGAGATTGCTGCAAGTTAGACTGCCGTCCGTATTAGTCGATAAATAGAGAAACACATTCAGAAGAGATGTGTTTATGTACAGACTAACAGACAGATGTATTGAGGACACAAACAGACAGGAAGTAGGGGAGAACGAGGAGCGAGTTAGAGAGAGAGCGGCGATGGGGATACCCCTATAATAGAACTACATTCACTTCACAATGCCGCCTTTTTACCAGTTAAATATTATGTCAAACTCATCATAATGACTCCAAACTGTGCAGAAAATATGCATATAATAATTGAACGAAGCTTACGACGATAAAACACTGACATACCCATACACACGAAGATTAAACAAACAAAAAAACGGAGGAAAATTACCCCCCCCCTTCTTCCCTCCCTTTCGGCCTCACTACTGGGCCCCAATTTCAGTTTCACCTTTTCCAACATAGTTTTCAATGGGAAAATCCAAGCGAAAATATAAAAACTTACAATTTAAAAAAAGCAATCATGGCATTTCATTTGGGCGAGAGAGAAACGTGGAAGGACGGAGGAAAACCTTCCAATGGGAGCGGGAGGAAGGAAAGGGTTCTAAAGTACACACATGGACATAGACACTTTTTGAAAACAAGAGGAATCACAAGCAACGCTGAAAACCCTAGAAGACATGGAAAGAGAAACCCATGAGATAGAGAAACATAATAATCAGAAACCCTTAAAAAGAAAGTATGTGAATAACAAAAGGATGAGAAAAATACCAGCAGAGGTCGGATGAGTCTGGCAATATTTTCCCCCCTTTTCCTGCGTTTTTGCCTGATTCCGCCTCGATCATCCCTCGATCCTTGTTGCTCTCTTCTTTCTCCCTCTCCTCGTTGCTTTGCCTCTCGTGTTGCAGCCTAACGCCAATCTTCTCTAGTCCTCTCCCCTCTCTCTCTCCTTTTCTGCCTCCTCATCTCCCCTTCACGCAGACACCTTTCTCTTATTTCTTTCCCCTCTTCCTAGATCATTCTTGGAAGAGAGCAGAGGGTTAAAGAAAGAAAAGGTCTGGTGGAAAAGCAGACAGTAGGAAATCAAAGCAGAAAAGGCAGCAAAGTGGAGGCAGGCTGTTGACAAGAGGTACGCTGCTCCTGGCTCTGTATATGGGATAGCACACGCTGGATCAGCACAGAACTGGTTTCGCTGTACACTCGCTAAAGCACAAACACGCCACAGCCAGGGAAAAAAGTATTGGTGGTGTAGCGGAGAGAGCATGGAGAGAGAGAGAAAATGAGGGCGAGAGACGGAGGGAGGGTAAGAGGGCGTCAGTCATCTAGTGTGTGTGTGGAGTAGGAATGGAGGAGAGAGCGAGAGAGGGAGGGAGGGACAGGGCGAGAGAAATAGAGAAAAGGGGTGGTTCTGAAAAGAATATTTTAGGGGGAGGGTAAGAGGAGTGTATAAGTGGAGAGAGGGAAGGGGAGGGGATGGACATTTTTTCTCTCTATTTTCCGTTCACAATTTTTTCTCCAATTTCACCCATTTTTCAAAACGACCCTCATGCTCTCTCCCCCGTCCTCAGCTGCTTTGTCAATAGTTCAGCCTCTCGCCTTCCCGTTTCTCCTTCCCTTCCTCTCTCCCTTTGTCCAACTCAGGAACATTTCTCTGGCCGTGCACTTGAACTCTGAAAGCTTTCCTCAGTCAATTTCCCCTTTGCTGGCCCCCCAGCACACTCTAACACACAGCCAGCAGGCAGGTGGTGAGCTAGTAAGAGGCACAGACAGAGGAGAGATCAAGAGAGAGAGAGAAGGAGAAAAATAGAGAGAATGGGAGAAAGAGAAACATCGTGAGAGAGAAACAGAGAGAAAGAGAGAAACAGAAAGAGAGAACGAGACCGAGAAAGAGAGAGAGAGAGAGACGGAGGGGCAAAAATGGACTGGGAGAACCACAGATAGGGGGAGGGGAAAGGTTTGTCAACATGAATTCAAGGTTATGGCTGAGACCAGGTCAACTACTCAGGAAATGTCACTATCTTGGATCATCAAGTTGTAAGGATGTCCCTCTACAACATTGAAGTATCGCATATTTATTTTAAGAAAAACTTAGACTTCAAAAACAAAGTGCAATTTAGGAAAAAAATACAACTCAAGACCCAAGGTTAAGTTTACAAGCAGTACATTTTCTTATTCATATCCATTTTTCTGTATTTAATTTAAGTGATTTTACTCAGAAGGCCCAAATGAACAAAACTCTGGTCTGTGACTCCGTGTGTGTGTGTGTATGAGCATGCGTGCGTGCGTGCGAATGGGTGTGCACGTGTTATGGGCGCACGGGTGTGTGTGAGGGTACATGAGTTTAGTGTTGACATAATAATCTTTCTGGGGGGAAAAAAGACAATATGTCTACTTGTGTGTTTAAAACTACTAAATGGAATCATACATTGTACAGAAAAGCTATCCGTAACTTGTGAAACAGCACTAGATCACCATGGTAACAACTGCTTTTTAGGTAAAGGGTTCATTTCAGGGGCACTAGGTATGTACTTTTACATTCATGTGTTTTGATAAACATGCATATACAATCAGCCTGTAAAATCAGCCAATGATGATAGGCTCTAACTACGGCTTTGTTGCATACTTCATTCTGATTGGTTGAAAGGTGTTCTCCACAGGTACATTATAGAGTGTTTGGATTGGTGCTAAGAAATTGTTGTTGAGGAACATTCTAATAAAAACAGGAATAGCAAAGCCCAGCATATATCACTTAGTAGTTCAAATGTTCATTAATACATGTTGCCCTTTCCCACCTTTCCTTCCCATACTGACCATTGAGGGATAAGACTGGGTCAGAGGAACAGGGAACAAGGCTGGAGGATGAAATACGATAACAACAGGATGGATAGGAACAGTGGAAGAGCTATAATATAAACTAGGTGTGAACATTATGAAACATAATACAGAGTCCGATCATTGAGAACAACGTCTGGAACACACGTCACCTATTCAATCTGGGTGGTGTGATTTGACCGCACAGCACCAAAATGAGCAGGCAGCCTCCTTATTCAATGTAGCACAGGGGTAGGCAGGCCTCTAATGCGTTGCAAATACAAACTGTTATCGATCCATACTGACGGAGAGTCTGGGGGAGAGAGGGAGGGCGGGCGAGGAGGGAAGGAAGGAGCGAGGGATGGATGGAAAACCAAGTGGATGTTAAAGGTCAAAGGAGAGGTGTGCCCCAATCCCTCTCACCTTTATTAAAGCAGCGATATATACACACTGAACATAACCACATTACTACAGACCCAGAAGAGGGGTGAGGTGGGTGAGGGTGGGGGAGGAGAGAGACCCAATTCCATTAGAAACACTTCACTCCTAATGCAGACAAACTATTCTCCTGCCCAAGGACAATCATTACCTGAGGGGAAGAGAGACGGGTGTGTTTGTTAGGGGAAGGGATGCTTATACTGGCGCTGATCTTGGAAGGCCAGGGCTATCGATCGCGTTAAAGCTCTCTGCGAATTGGAGAAATCAATATGTTTTTAAAGGCGAAGCAGGTTGCATGTGGCCGTGTGCGCGTGGGCTTCTTTGATACCAGCTAGATTCATAGAGTGGCTGATGCCCAAAGTATGGCAGATAAACGATCTGAATTTGAGGTCAGGTCTCCAAATTCCCAGCAGTTGTTTAGAAGTACCAGATCAAGGATCTGTGATCCGGTGAGAAATGCACAGGGAGATGCTATACATGTTTTGCATTCCTTCATTGTAATGAAACAAAGACAGGGTTGCTCGCCAGAGAAATACCAAATACAGAAGAGAACCACAAGTAATTCATACGATAACCCAAAGAGTCCTACAGTATGACGATGGCAATCCAAACCATGCCTGAGGAAGACCTTGTCTGATCAAATTATAGAACTACACGTGATAAACCAAAAGCCTATAATTAATAGACTATGAGACTAGATCTAAATAAATCTAATCTAACACACTATTATTGTTAGAATCTTAATATCACAAACAGAATGTGTCATTTTTCCCCTTGCCCTTCCGGCATCTGCAGCTGATGATGACTAAACTACACCTAAACTATATCGAAACTCATTTCACACATATGATAATATAGTTTGTTTAAAGACTAGATTAAAATGACGATAGTCTGATTGGTGAGAATATTATCAATTGTTAAATTGTATATGAAGAATGAACAGCTCAGCTTGGAATTGACAGGGAGGTGAAACGGAAAGCCAAAAAAGGAGTGCCAGAAAGTGACTTATGCTAATTCTCCTACAGAGTCACAAGCAGGTAAGACATGTTGATGTCTATATAGTACTGTATCAAAAAGAGCAGATTCAACTATTCTATTTGTTTGTGAATGACTGCTATTACATGCATGCCCTAGCAACACTCAAAGCACAGTAATATATGGTAACAGTCAAAAGTTTGGACACACCTCCTCATTCGAGGGGTTTTCTTTATTTGTACTACGGAGCTGTGAGGGGAACGGCACCTCAGTACCTCCAGGCTCTGATCAGGCCCTACACCCAAACAAGGGCACTGCGTTCATCCACCTCTGGCCTGCTCGCCTCCCTACCACTGAGGAAGTACAGTTCCCGCTCAGCCCAGTCAAAACTGTTCGCTGCTCTGGCCCCCCAATGGTGGAACAAACTCCCTCACGACGGCAGGACAGCGGAGTCAATCACCACCTTCCGGAGACACCTGAAACCCCACCTCTTTAAGGAATACCTAGGATAGGATAAGTAATCCTTCTCACCCCCCCCCTTTAAGATTTAGATGCACTATTGTAAAGTGACTGTTCCACTGGATGTCATAAGGTGAATGCACCAATTTGTAAGTCGCTCTGGATAAGAGCGTCTGCTAAATGACTTAAATGTAATGTAAATGTACTATTTTCTACATTGTCGAATAATAGTGAAGACATCAAAACTATGAAATAACACATATGAAATCATGTAGTAACCAAAAAAGTTTTAAACAAATCGAAATATATTTTAGATTCTTCTAAGTCGCCACCCTTTGCCTTGATGACAGCTTTGCACACTCTTGGCATTCTCTCACCCAGCATCATGAGGTAGTCACCTGGAATGCTTTTCCTTCACCACACCTCCAGGTGGTGAAGGTAAGCAACAACACTTCAACTATGCTGATTCACAACACAGGGACACAACAAGGGTGCATACTCAGCCCCCTCCTGCACTCCCTGTTCAACCATGACCGCTTCAACTCAATCATCAAGTTTGCAGATGACACAACAGTGGTAGGCCTGATTGGCAACAACGACGAGATAGCCAACAGGGAGAAGGTGTGGGACATGGTGGAGTCTTGCAAGGAAAATAACGTCTCCCTCAAAGTCAACAAAATTAAGGAGCTGATCGTGGACTTCAGAAGACAGCAGAGGGAGCATGTACCATCCTGATATGGCAACTACACCGCCCGCAACCGCAAGGCTCTCCAGAGGGTGGCGTGGTCTGCCCAACGCATCAGCAGGGGCACACTGCCTGCCCTCCAGGACATCTAGAGCACCCGGTGTCACAGGAAGGCCAAGAAGATCATCAAGGACCTCAGCCACCCAAGCCACGGCCTGAAGATAATAATAATAATTGTGTCCTTCAAACTTTGCTTTCGTCAAAGAATCATCCATTTGCAGCAATTACAGCCTTGCAGACCTTTGGCATTCTAGTTGTCAATTTGTTGAGGTAATCTGAAGAGATTTCACCCCATGCTTCCTGAAGCACCTCTCACAAGTTGGATTGGCTTGATGGGCGCTTCTTACGTACCATACGGTCAAGCTGCTCCCACATCAGCTCAATAGGGTTGAGATCTGGTGACTGTGCTGGCCACTCCATTAAATAGTTATTGCATAGTTTGGAGCTGTGCTTTGGGTCATTGTGCTGTTGTAGGAGGAAATGTTGTTCCAATTAAGCAGCGTCTACAGGATATGGCATGGCATTGCAAAATGGAGTGATAGACTCCCTTCTTCAAGATCCTTTTTACCCTGTACAACTCTCCCACTTTACCACCACCAAAGCACCCCCAGACCATCACATTGCCTCCACCATGATTGACAGATGGCGTCAAGCACTCCTCCAGCATCTTTTCATTTTCTCTGCATCTCACGAATGTTCTTCTTTGAGATCCGAACACCTCAAACTTAGATTCGTCTGTCCATAACACTTTTTTCCAATCTTCCTCTGTCCAGTGTCTGTGTTCTTTTGCCCATCGTAATCTTTTATTTTTATTGGCCAGTCTGAGATATGGCTTTAACTTTGCAACTCCAGCATCCCGGAGTCGCTTCTTCACTGTTGATGTTGAGACTGGTGTTTTGCAGGTACTATTTAATGCCAGTTGAGGACTTGTGAGACAAATGCTGATGCTCCAGATACTCAACAAGCCTAAAGAAAGCTAGTTTTATTGCTTCTTTAATCAGAACAACAGTTTTCAGCTGTGCTAACATAAATGCAAATGGGTTTTCTAATGATCAATTAGCTTTCTAAAATGATAAACTTGGATTAGCTAACACAACATGCCATTGTAACACAGGAGCGATGGTTGCTTATAATGGGCCTCTGTACGCCTATGTAGATATTCCATAAAAAATCAGCCGCTTCCAGCAACAATAGTAATTTACAACATTAAGAATGTCTACACTGTATATCTGATCAATTTGATGTTATTTTAATGGACAAAAAATGTGCTTTTCTTTCACAAATAAGGACATTTCTAAGTGACCCCAAACTTTTGACCGGTAGTGTACTGTAACGATCGTCATAATGGGTAGACCAAGGCGCAGCGTGATTTGGGTTCATCATATTTATTTTAAACGTAACCAGCAACAAAACAATAAAGAGAAACAAACAAACAAACGTACAGCCTTGTAGGGCTCAGAAGCAACCATACAAAAACAAGATCCCACAAACAACAGGTGGGAAAAGGCTACCTAAATATGATCCCCAATCAAGAGACAATGATAGACAACTGCCTCTGATTGGGAACCATACCAGGCCAACATAGAAATACAAAAACTAGACTACTCATAGAAAGAATAAACACCCCCCCAGTCACACCCTGATCTACTCCACCATAGAAAATAAAGGCCTTCTATGGTTAGGACATGACAGTACCCCCCCCCCCCAAAGGTGCGGACTCCGGCCGCAAAACCTGAAACTAAAAGAGAGGGTTTGGGGGGGAGGTGTCTAGTGTCGGCTCTGGTGCGGGGCGTACCCACTCTGCTCGCAGATACGTCATCCTCCATGGCGGCTCTGGTGCGGGATCGTCGCCGGAAGCTCCGGACCGTGGATCCTTGCCGGAGGAACCGGACAGTGGCTCGTCGCTGGAGGAACCGGACCGTGGGTTGTCGCCGGAGGCACCGGAGCGTGGATCGTCGCCGGTGGCTCCGGACTGGGAAACCTCGCAGGAGGCTCTGGACTGGGAACCCCTGCTGAAGGCTGAAGGCTCTGGACTGCAGACTGTCACTGGAGGCTCTGGACCGCAAACCGTCTCAGGAGGTTCCGGACTGTAGACGGTCTCAGGAGGTTCCGGACTGTAGACGGTCTCAGGAGGTTCCGGACTGTAGACCGTCTCAGGAGGTTCCGGACTGTAGACCGTTGTTGGAGGTTCCGGACTGTGGACCGTCGCTGGAGCTCTGGACTGGGAACTGTCGCCGGAAGCTCTGGACTGGCAAATGTCACCGGAAGTTCTGGAATGGGAACTGTCGCCGGAAGCTCTGGACGGTGGAGGCGCACTGGAGGTCTGATGCGTGGGACCGGTACAGATGGCACCGGGCTGGTGACACGCACCTCAGGGCGAGTGCGGAGAGGAGGCACAGGACTTACTGGACTGTGGAGTGGCACCAGAGGCCTGATGCGTGGGACCGGTACAGGTGGCACCGGGCTGGTGACATGCACCTCATGGCGAGTGCGGGGAGGAGGCACAGGACGTACTGGACTGTCGAGACGCGCTGGGGACACAGTGCGTAGAGCCGGCGCAGAATTTGTAAGTCGCTCTGGATAAGAGCGTCTGCTAAATGACTTAAATGTAAATGTAAATGTATATACTGGACCGTGGAGACGCACTGGAGGTCTGGAGCATAGGGCTGGCACAACGCGTCCTGGACAAAGGACCACCTTCGCATGGCAAGTGCGGGAAGCTGGCACAGGACGTACTGGGCTGTGAATGCGCACTGGAGACACAGTGCGTATCACCGCATAACATGGTGCCTGAATGGTCACACGCTCCTTAAAGCGAGTGTGGGGAATTGGCTCTGGTCTGAAACCTGGCTCTGCCAACCACCCCGTGTGCCTCCCCCCCAAAATTTTTTGGGGCTGCCTCTCGTGCTTGCATCGTGGTTGCGAACCCCGGAGTCGCCGTTGATGCTCCCTTGCTGATTCCGTCTGCTCCCATGGAAGGCGATCCTTTCCAGCCATGACTTCTTCCCACGTCCAGGATCCTTTACCGTCCAAAATATCCTCCCATGTCCATGATGTCTGCTCCTCCTGGCCACGCTGCTTGGTCTGTTTGTGGTGGGATCTTCTGTCATGCTCGTTAGAATGAGTGGACCAAGGTGCAGCTTCGTAGGCATCCATTTTCCTTTATTAAATGAACACCGAACAAAAACAACAAAATACCAAACGAAACGTGAAGCTAAATAATAGTGCTAACAGGCAACTATCCATAGACAAGATCCCACACCAGAAAGTGGGAAACAGGGCTGCCTAAATATGATCCCCAATCAGAGACAACGATAAACAGCTGTCTCTGATTGGGAACCATACCAGGCCAACATAAATCACTAATCACCTAGATGACCCACCCTAGTCACTTTCACGCCCCAACCAACACAGAAAATAAACAGCTCTCTTATGGCCAGGCCGTGACATGTACATACATACATACATATTTATACTCCGGACTCCGACATTGCCAGTCCTAATATTTATATATATTTTAATTCCATTCTTTTATTTTTTAGATTTCAGTATATTGTTAGATATTACTGCACTGTTGGAGCTAGGAACAAAAGCATTTTGATTCACCCGCAATAACATCTGTTAAATAAGTGTATGAGAGAAATAAAAAATAAAACGTATTAGATGTTTTTTGATGGTGTATGCATGTTTAGGCCAGTGCTTGACTTGGACTGAAATAGGTGCCGGTACTCATTTTGGGTGCCGGTACCATTTATAATTAGGTGCAGAAAACCCTCAATACTTTTTAGCTAATATTCTATGGGAGATGCAGGAAAATTTGAGGTGCCAGTACTCAGTTCTGGGGAGCTCCTGCCCAATTCAAGTACTGTGATTAGGTAAAAATAAAAATAATGTCCTGTTTGGAACACTGACAAGTAGAGCATTAAAAATATATATATAAGTGTGTGCCCACCCAGGCCCATCCGTTCCTACACCCCGGGTACCATGTGTCAACTGTGTAACAATATATGAGATGCCTAAATGTACTTGAGTGAACTTAACCTTACTTTGTCTCTCTTGAATCCCCACCTCTCCCTCAGGCTGTGTGGAGGGCCTTACTCTAAGAGCTCTAAGGAGCCAGACCAGTCTTGGCTTTCAACACTCTCTGTCAGTCCTGATTGTAACAGGAAGCCAAACAACCCATGGCTCTTTGGTCAAATTAATTGCTTGTTTAAAGGCATCAAGAAAAAAATGCAATCAGTCTTGCCGTCAATGACCGGAATGACCCACTGAGACGTAGGCTAAGAAAATGTATGGGGAGAGAGAGAGAGATGCAGAGAGCCGAGAGCAGAGGGAAGATAGCAGAGGGAAGATAGCAGAGGGAAGATAGCAGAGGGGAGAAGGAGAGAGAGAGAGAGAGAGAGAGAGAGAGAGAGAGAGAGAGAGAGAGAGAGAGAGAGAGAGAGAGAGAGAGAGAGATGCAGAGAGCCGAGAGCAGAGGGAAGATAGCAGAGGGGAGAAGGAGAGAGAGAGAGAGAGAGAGAGAGAGAGAGAGAGAGAGAGAGAGAGAGAGAGATGCAGAGAGCCGAGAGCAGAGGGAAGATAGCAGAGGGAAGATAGCAGAGGGAGAAGGAGAGAGAGAGAGAGAGAGAGAGAGAGAGAGAGAGAGAGAGAGAGAGAGAGAGAGAGAGAGAGAGAGAGAGAGAGAGAGAGAGAGAGAGAGAGAGAGAGAGATGCAGAGAGCCGAGAGCAGAGGGAAGATAGCAGAGGGGAGAAGGAGAGAGAGAGAGAGAGAGAGAGAGAGAGAGAGAGAGAGAGAGAGAGAGAGAGAGAGAGAGAGAGAGATGCAGAGACCCGAGAGCAGAGGGAAGATAGCAGAGGGGAGAAGGAGAGAGAGAGAGAGAGAGAGAGAGAGAGAGAGAGAGAGAGAGAGAGAGAGAGAGAGATGCAGAGACCCGAGAGCAGAGGGAAGATAGCAGGGAGAGAGAGAGAGAGAGAGAGAGAGAGAGAGAGAGAGAGAGAGAGAGAGAGAGAGAGAGAGAGAGAGAGAGAGAGAGAGAGAGAGAGAGAGAGATGCAGAGAGCCGAGAGCAGAGGGAAGATAGCAGAGGGGAGAAGGAGAGAGAGAGTGAGAGATGCAGAGAGCCGAGAGCAGAGGGGAGTTGGCAGAGGGGAGGAGAGAGAGAGTGAGAGATGCAGAGAGCCGAGAGCAGAGGGAAGATAGCAGAGGGGAGAAGGAGAGATAGTGGAGAGAGACTTTGTTCAATATTCCTTTTGTCGTTAATTAATATTCCTACTCATATACTCTCAACAGACCACAGTGACCCTACAATATCTTTATCCTCTCTCTTTCTAATTTTCCCATCCCACCTTCCCTCTCTCCGATCATTTCCTCTTGACTTGGCATCTGGGACAGGGACTATGATCCAATGGAGGGAGGGAAGCAGGGGGAGGGAGAGTAAAGGAGAGACCAGACAGCAGTCTAACACACTGTTCCCTGGCCAGCTCCTGCTAAGGTGACGACATTGCTGAGCCACCCTAGAATTTGAATGTGAAGAGATTAAGTGTGTGTGTGTGTGTGTGGTGGGGGGTGATAGGAATTAGAGATGAGAGAGAGAGAGAGAGAGAGAGAGAGAGAGAGAGAGAGAGAGAGAGAGAGAGAGAGAGAGAGAGAGAGAGAGAGAGAGAGAGAGAGAGAGAGAGAGAGAGAAACATGGGACACCTCAGACCAGTCTGCCCTCTGCTGGTCAAAAAGAAAGTTTGAGAGTGTAGCCTGTACTTCTTCAATCATAAATCAGACCCACAGCTCCAGCAGTGAGGACCAATAGATCACAGCAGCTCATTAGTTGCCATGGCGCCCTAGCAGCAGCCTAAGCACAGAGTTCCTGTACATTTGTACATTTGTACATTTCTATTTTCTGCATTGCAAAACTATTAAATAACACACTTGGAATCATGTAGGTACCAAAAAAAGTGTTAAACAAATCAATATATATTTTATATTTGAGAATTTTCAAAGTAGCCACCCTTTGCCTCGATGACAGCTTTGCACACTTTTGGCATTTGTCACGCCCTGGCCATAGAAAGCTTTTTATTCTCTATGTTGGTTAGGTCGGGGTGTGACTAGGGTGGGTCATCTAGGGGATTATGTTTCTATATTGGCCAGGTATGGTACCCAATCAGAGGCAGCTGTTTGTTGTTGTCTCTGATTGGGGATCATATTTAGTCTTCACTATTATTATACAATGTAGAAAATAGTAAAACATAAAGAAAACCTTTTGAATGAGTAGTTGTGTCCAAATTTATGACTGGTACAGTATATTTTGCTTTATGCTGTTTTTTCTAACATTAAACTTGACAGATTTGAAGACAGACTGGCAAGTCAACTTTTTCTGTCTTGGCTAGCTAGCTAGCTGACTAATAATGATTTTCTTTGGATGGTGCATTTGGACACTGTACCAGCTTTTTTGTTTCACCTGGCTGCTGGTGCCTGATCTTTTGAAAACATAAATAGAGGAGTCAATTATGCTTGAGGTATATGAGAATGTCGGCACCAAAACGCAGAAAATGACAACACCACGAACGGAAAACCCAATCTGAAATCTGTTTTGTCGTGTAGACTTCCGGATATGTGATCTCTAAATGATAACCCTTTCATTGAATACCTCAATGTTCTTCACGAGTTACATTATAACAGTGACTTGAGTTCCAGTGTTAAAATGCAAAACATCAATTGAGGAGTCACCTGAAGCTTGAGAGGAAAAGGAGATGCAGTGAAGGAAAACAGTGCTGAGGCAGAGGGCTCGTTGTGAGGACGACTGGCTACCACTCTGAACCGTGTGGTAAACTTTCTGGAGCCTAGAGCTGCTTGCATCACCCAAGTGGTTGCCACACATTGTGAAGGAGGAGAAGTCCAGTGGCTACATGACTCAGGCTGGTTCCCAGAGTAGCCCTCTACAAGATCATCAGACTCCATCTCCAACAATCATCTCCCTAACCACATTAATCTGATCAAGCCATGAACTGACCCTCTACATTTTTGTAGGATGCCTGCGCTCAAATACTTGGTTGACCTAGCTAGCTATAACTAGGTTACTCACGATGATGTATTGCTTGACCTAGCTAGCTACTATTGAGATGCAGCCTGTGTATCAATTGCAGTGCCAGTGTTACTATAGAATGAAAGGCCTCCACACAGTGACACAAGATGCAGTCCTTCAGCTTAATGTGTTGCTGTGAGCCACTGGCCTTTATAGATGGTGTATTGACTCAGAGCACTGTAAGCAGCCATCCAGGAGGGCCATCAGGAATTTCAAGGCTTCTCCTTGTAGCAGTCTGGAGGATGTTTTTGAATACAAGCCTAAAATGTAGTCTTGAATTTGGTTGACAAGAACATTATTATTTTGATGACAGAATGAATGTGCCCCTGGACCTTCTTAGGTAAACTGTGACTACCTGTCCTAAGTTAAATATACATCAGTGGTGAAGCCTACAAGATGCTATAGGCATGATTGATAAGCGCTTAACTTAATCAATGATTCCTGAGTGGAAGAATAATTGCCCTTATGTACTGTATGTTAGACAAATTATGCAATGTGACATATTATAAAAACATGCCTTACACCTTTAGATGTGTTTTCTTGTTGTGTCAAAACATCTGGTTTGTCAGAGACGACTGATGACACCAACATGCAGGCCTATGGAGTCACTTTGAAATTAACATGGAAGCTTACCACAGGTGAATTTCAAGTTTGAGTAGACTGGCATTTTACTTTGAGGGGCTGTTGTTGTTGTAGTAGCCTTACAAGCCAAATGTTGTTAGGCCTACTATTCATCAATATAAATAATAATAATAGGTTAGGACTATAATAAGGTTATAACATGGTGAGAATTACATTTCATCCTTACATGTTTTTGAATGATAGCCTGGGATAGTAGAAGACTATCAGTTCACCGGGGCTTACCATATTTGGTCTGTAGTGGGAGTCTCTGGTTGTAGTAAAAGGGAGCCAGCATGTTGCTCATAGCTCCGAATAAGGAAGTGAGTCATATTTACGGTGTAACTTCTCGCTTGCAACACTACGCAACACAGGGAAATCTCAATTGCATTATCATTCGCGTCCTCTGTCCTCGTAACCTTATCATAACCCATTGGAGGAGAAGGTCAGAGGGGCGGAATAGATTGCTTTCTCATCCAATGGGTTTTGAGAAAAGGCGAGAGAGAGGACGCGAGGATTTACAATTGAGATATTCCCACAGACCAACGCAAAACCAGGAACGTGGATCGCTTTGAATGTACGAAAAAGAGAACAAGGAAGCAACATGTGCCGATAACTATACAAGTAATATGATCACAGCAATATAGAAAGGAAATAGAGAAAATAGTAATTGTACTGGATATTTAAAATACTGCGGTTATTATACAGGTAAGTGAGAAATATTGAGAAGTGTACCATATTTGTAAATCAACCATTTGATGAGATTGAAAAATAATTTTATAAACAAATGTTGGCTCTTTCCAAGTGATTTAAATAACTTGGTTATTGGTTGGTTATTACAAACGTACATGTATTTATTATTTAGGGAATATGTTGCTTAATGACTAGAAATTACAGCAATTACAACAGCCTACTCACCACGACAATCCTTGTAGCATATAACAATTTAATTGTAGCCTAGTATAATTGTTGTTTAGCTTTTTTTCCCCCAAATCGAAGTATTATTTAAGTGTTTATATTTTAAACAATTTAAACTTCATCTTTAGGATAAACGCGGAATCTATTCAAGGAAACATGTAGAATTTCCAATTACATGGGGGGGATTTCCGCGTTGAGAACCCACTCCCCTGTTCAATGTTTTCGAACGAGGCAAAAAAAAAGAAAGTCTGCGCCACAACGCGGAAAATGACAAAAACCACGGGCTGAACGGAAAACCTAATCTGAAATCTGTTTGACGTGTAGCCTACAGGATGTGTGATCTATATGATAATGATAACAATTTAATGTTCTTCACAAGTTACATTATAGCAATCACTTGAGTTCAAGTATTAAAATGTATCCAATCTCTGCAGTGTGGACTCTTTCCATAGGCTCAGGAAGCACGTGGCCGGAATATAGGACACTCAAATCCACTCTTTTAGATCTGAAGTTTCAGTGGTTTTCTTGCAATTTACATGAACTTGCTATCAACAAGACTCACCACATGGCATGGGCCAACAACCTAATGTATTGTATATGCTGCTATAACATTACTGTGCTATAACCATAATCTTCCAAGCAGCCATATTACTCAACAACAAACATATTCATTAACTGGTGTCAAATAAATACAGACAGCATGTATAACACAGAAGCTTCTCACTGCCAGTGTTCACTCATCTTAATAGGAATGAGTTATTATACAATTATTGGTTATTATATAGGTTATTGAACTGTGTTAGGCTAGGTGGACTGGTTCAGATTATTGGGACACCATGTCAATTCTCTCACCCTTGCACAACATGGACTGACATGTATGTTGTTATTGGGTTGTAGAGAGGTCATGTCTCGGTCTTTACACACAGATCAATACAGGAGATGCTGCATTACCAACACCTCAGTGTTACAGCTTTGTCTGTTAGAGACAGTGGGCCACTGTGTACTGTCACTCATAGACTCTGCTTCTGGAACGGTTGCTCTGCTTATAAATGCAATATACCCAGGCTCCTTTTCACCTCTTTATCACCTGATTTACTTACCAAAAGGCACATCTCAATGGGGGGGGGCGCTTTCATCTTCAAATAAAATTCTATTGGTCACATATTTAGCAATGTTATTGTGGGTGTTGCGAAATGCACACAAGTCTAAAAGTAAAACAATGGAATTAAGAAATATATAAATATTAGGATGAGCAATGTCAGTGTGGCATTGACTAGAATACAGTAAATATAGTATATACAGAATGCAGTATATACATATGAAATGAGTAAAACATTATGTAAACATTATTAAAGTGACTAGTGTTCCATTATTAAAGTGATTCCATGTCTATGTGCATAGGGTAGCAGCCTCTAGGGTAAAGGGTTGCGTAACCGGGAGGTAGCCGGCTTGTGATGACTATTTAACAGTCTGATGGCCTTGAGATAGAAGCTGTTTTTCAGTCTCTCGGTCCAACCTTTGATGCACCTGGGCCGTGGCTCGGGTGGTTGATGTCCTCTATTTTCCCCTCAAGCGAGAGAGGATGCCGATCACATCAGACCAACTCCTTGACGTTTGCAGTTGTGTTTAAGAAAACATTATTTTTCTCCAAACGTATTGTTTTAACCTTAAGTGTGTGTACCAGAGGAGGCTGGTGAAGGGAGGACAGCTCATAATACCGAATGGAATGGTATCAAACATTCCATTTATTCCGTTCCAGCAATTACTATGAGCCCGCCCTCCCCAGTTAAAGTGCCACCAGCCACCATTGGTGTGAACATTACTCTATTTATACTCTGGATATAATTTTTTAACAGGAAAAGTTAAAAAATAGCCTGAGTGCTTCTTTAAACCTCTTGGCCCCCTCAGGAGCATGGGGCATCCACCATGGCTCTCCACCTCACTTCTGTGTGAGGGCTTTTGATCTAGAACAGGTATTCCCAAACGGGGGTACACGCAATGCCGTCGGGGATATGCCAAATAAAAATGTGATTCACATTTATATTCATTTATATTTTCCAACGAGGCTATACATTTGGGTAAGTTTTCTTTCTCGCCTGAGTAGCCTCGTTTCACTGCCAAAAAGGTCATTAATCTCGTGTTCAGCAAAATAACAACACAATGTCAAGTACGGTTAGCCTAATCATATAATTAACATCCAATCACAAATCTCTCGCAGGAATTCCACTAACGGTCCGTATGTAACCAAACGTAGCTGCTGCTCGTGTTGGTATCTGTACTGATGGCGCAAAAGCCATGACAGGGAGACATAGTGGAGTGTAATGCTCGTGCAAGCAGTTGCTCCCGACGCCACTTGGGTAAACTGTAGAATACACCGAGAGGCTCTTGCTGCCATGGGAATGCCTGACAGCTTGAAATACATTTTGGACACTACAGTGAAAATGGTTAACTTTGTTAAAGCAAGGCCCCTGAACTCTCGTGTATTTTCTGCATTATGCAATGAAATGGGCAGCGACCATGTAACACTTTTACAACATACAGAAGAAGTGCGCTGGTTATCAAGGGACAAAGTAATGACACGTTTTTTTAAATTGAGAGACGAGCTTAAAGTTTTCTTTACTGACCATAATTTTAACTTGTCTGACCGTTTGCATGATGACGAGTTTCCCACACGACTGGCCTATCTGGGTGATGTTTTTTCTCGCCTGAATGATCTGAATCTAGGATTACGGGGACTCTTCGCAACTATATTCAATTGGCAGGACAAAATTGAGGTTATGATTAAGAAGTTGGAGCTCTTCTCTGTCTGCATTAAGGACAACACACAGGTCTTTCCATCATTGTATGATTTGTTGTGTTAGAATGAATTCAAACTTACAGACAATGTCAAATGTGATATAGTGAAGCACCTGAGAGTGAGTTGGGTGCTTAATTACGCAAGTACTTTCCCGAAATGGATGACACAAACAACTGGATTCATTATCCCTTTCATGCCCTGCATCCAGTCCACTTACCGATGTCTGAACGAGAGCGGTTCTGTGAAAATGTAATTTAATCAGAAGCTACTGCCAGATTTCTGGATTGGGCTGCGCTCAGAACATCTTGCCTTGGCAAACCGTGCTGTTAAGACACTGATGCCCTTTGCAACCACGTACCTATGTGAGAGTGGATTCTCGGCCCTCACTAGCATGGAAACTAAATACAGGCACAGACTGTGTGTGGAAAATGATTTAGACTGAGACTCTCCAATACAACCCAACATTGCAGAGTAATGTGCATCCTTTCAAGCACACCCTTCTCATTAACCTGTGGTGAGTTATTTACCATTTTCGTCGAACAAATAAGGTTTTATATGTAAGATGGTTAAATAAAGAGTGAAATTATAGATTATTATTATATTATTATTTGTGCCCTGGTCCTTTTAGAGCTCCTTGTCACTTCCCACGAGCTGGGTTGTGACAAAAACTCACATTCATTCTTATGTTTCATAAATGTATCAGATAGTGTGTGGCAGGCTTACAATGATGGCAAAAAAACTCAATTTGAAAGTGCGCTGACCTGTCACGCCCTGACCATAGAAAGCTTTTTATTCTCTATGTTGGTTAGGTCGGGGTGTGACTAGGGTGGGTCATCTAGGGGATTATGTTTCCATGTTGGCCAGGTATGGTTCCCAATCAGAGGCAGCTGTTTGTCGTTGGCTCTGATTGGGGATCATATTTAGGCGGCTTTTTCCCCTTTGTGCTTTGTGAGATCTTGACTATGGGTAGTTGCCTGTTAGCACTATTGTTAGCTTCACCTTTTGTTTGAGATTTATTGTTTTGTTTTGCTGTGAGTTTCACTTAGTCATAAAAAGATGTGGAAACCAGATCACGCTGGGCTTTGGTCCACTTATTATGACGATCATGACATGACCCAGGTGCTAGAAGGGGTACGCAGCTGGAGGTTGAATGTTTGAAAGGGTTCGGGACTATAAAAAGTTTGGGAGCCACTGATCTAGGACATACAGATCTAGGATATAGATGAGGGTGTCCATGGCATTACATTTTTTAACTGAAAAATGTCATTTATAGACAGGAAGATGTTTAATTCTGGTCTCGGTGGTCCTAACATATTCTAATCTAATCACAAGCAACGTCCACATCAATCCAGTCTAAATAAGGTAGTGAATGATTTAGTCATGACAGCGATAATGGCACTTTAATATGCAAAGTTTATGATGTCAGATGAGGCAACCAGTAAATGGCTGGGCCATCATCTAACATGAGGTCTGCTCTCTAAGCTGTAAGAGGTTTCACACTAGACTGCAGAGTGGAGTGGAGCATTGCACAGAATGAAACTTCTCACCACCTGTTGACTTAATAACCCTCGCCATTACATGCCCTGGCCTAGATACTGCACAAGAACCACATTACCAAGTTCAGAGATGCTCATGTCTCTCAATTTGCCTCTCAGTGTCCTCAGTGATGTACAGCAGTGGCCAAAATATGTGTCTGTTAGTTACACTTTTGAGAAATGGCTCTACAGTTGTAGAATCTTAATTTGATCACTCTGTTGTTGCTGAAATACACCGCAGGAAATGCAGAGGAGCACACTATCACATATTAACAATATTGCACTTTTCATGTAGCCTACCTTTGGCGAGCTGATGTTCTAACCACCGATCAAGCAACATTATTGACTAAACGTTCCAATCCAGTCACTGCAGGGTTATTTTGCTGTGACAATATAGGTCAAATTAAGATCCTACATCTATATGTTGCTGTGCAGTCTGAAAAAGAACAAACATGTGGCGATAGTTGTGGTCGATATTATTCGACTGAAAGACATTATGTGGCTGTGAAGTTAGAGAAGTGGTCAGACTGGGAACTACTCGGTCAGAACAATGTGATGAGTCAGTAGTCTGTGTCTGTAACAGTCTGTGTTACTGTATTTCTGCAAAGATGTAGGATCTTCATTTGGTCACCCTGTTGCAGGAGAACTTTCCTGCATAGCAGGACATTTTAAACTTGTAGTGTATTTGAGGTTTAAAAAGGCTTCTGAAGTTTATCATTTCCACTTCGAAATTTCAGACTTGATTTTCCCTTACAAAAAAATGTGACCCCTACAGAAACATACATGAATTATAATCCACATAATAATTCACATTTTCTGGTGCTGCGGGATGATTGTTTTCCTGCTATAGCAAAACTCAAATTAAGATCCTACATCAGTGACGTCTCACTGACATTCCTATTGGGTTTCAACATGCTGATGAAAACAATATTTTTCAGTCTATTCAAATTGGTCCATGTCACATTTTTAGACGAGATCACGTGTATAACCAAATAGTCTACCCTTCTTCTGTACACCCCTAAGGTAAAAAGGAATACCATTCTGTCCCCCCCCTGTAAATATCCTGTTGCCTATCTAACATTCTTTCTTTCCACCGGCGGTGGGACGAGGCAGTTTAAGAGTGCAGACTAGAGGCACCACCTGCAAATGCTTTTCAGTTATGCCAGCTATCTGAAACAGGAAATCCTAGCTAACCATCATCAGCTGGGTGTAGAGAGTTGTCTTCAGACTGGGGGTACTGTTTGTAGTGTGTATCTGTGTCTGTCTGCGTGTGTGTGTATGTGAAAGAGAGATAGAGGGACAGAGTCTCCACATAACATCCTGAGGCACACTGAGTTCTTCAAGGACTTGTGACTGTGTACTGGTAGAGTTCTAATGAAAAATGCATTCTGTTATTGAATAAGTTACAATCACAGTACGGTGTGATCATCAAAAACATTTGAAAGCAATATTGTGAAATAATAATGTATTGAATAGGACTTTGTTCCCTCACCACCTGGTATTTCTCTACAACTGAGTGACAACGTGGTTACTAACTGTATAAGCTCACTGAACCTACCCCACTGGGGCAAAACTGGTTGAATCAACATTGTTTCCTCATCATTTCAACCACCAAAATCAATGTGATGACGTTGAATCAACGTGGGAAACTAATTGGATTTGCATAAAGTCATCAACGTAAACGTATTTAGTATTTTTTCCACCTAAATCCAATGACGCAATTTTTCTTCTCTCTTCAGATTTCACATTGAATTCAGGCTAGTTGTCAGGCTAGTTGTCAGGCTAGTTGTCAGGCTAGTTGACACTCAACCAAATGTAAATCCAAACTGACATCTGTGCCCAGTGGGACTGTACGGTAAAGCTATTTGTTATGTTGGTCTTAAGGGAAATTAACGTCTTGTGAACTGTAGAAACAAATTGTTTCTGTATAATTGCTCAACAGTTTACATAATGCCATTAGTACATAGTTGTGTCACCAGACAAAGTCTGTCACCTCCGGGAAGATGCTTAAGGTTGAATATAATTGTCACGCCTTCCTCAAGCTGATGCAACTAATGTTTATTTCAAAATCTCCCTGACTCTCTCTGTATGTCAGGTCTACACTAACAACAACAATTAACCCTCGCACCTCGACTAAACCACAGCAGGAAGTCAACACACTTGCACTCCTCACATACGTAGTTTCATGATGGCTAATCAGCTACACTGGCTCAGCGTTTCTGCTGTGCTGGCAAACATTACACTTCTTTGACCGGTCCTGTAGGCAGGGGTTGTACTGTACCTTCTCCCCTGTGTCAATCTGACACTGTCTGGCACTATTGAGAAGAAACAGACACTGTATCTATCAGAAGGCACATACTGTACCTTTGGTCTGTACCTGAATCTGACACGCTTTGCGTATGTAACATATTGATTTGCCAACATGGCCTATGAGTCTATTTGCATCTTGTTTGCCTGTATACAAACTACGACCTTTGGCTCCCAGTTTGTTTCAACAACAGAAGGCCAGTCTGACTTGCATACATTGAACATACACCTCTAGTGTGGTCTGAAGGTAATGATAATAGAAAACACACAGTGGCTAAATACCCTAGGAAGTGGTCTTATCCGAGGAGCTGACTTCCTCCTGCCCAACATGAGACTGAAAGGCAGACTGTGAAATAGGGCTATTCTGGGGTTTGAGGAACTGTAAAAATAATTTTGTTGACAGTGGTGGTGGCTTGTGAATTGTACACACACGCTGTAGTTTCGGGAATATTATTTTCACGCTGTACAGTTGGTTAAAATCCTCTAAATTAGTTGTGTAGCTTTACAGGATAGACTAATGTTGTCTGCACCTATTTCCTCACAGAAACTATGAAGAGAGAGGTAAATGCCGGGGTGAATTTCCTGAGACGCCTAGCCGTGGAGCGGGGTGGCTTAGATGGAACCAAAGCTGACGCTTTTGCTGAAAAGCTGCGGCAACTTCTGGTCAACAAATTCAAAGACCACTGGTACCCCGACAACCCCAACAAAGGACAGGCATTCAGGTAAACAACAAGGGAAGTGAAATATTAAGGAATTGAAGTAACTGGGTTGTTATTTCGTGTGGATGTCTATGAGAAGATACATATACAGTGCTGTGATAAAGTATTTCCCTCCTTCCTGATTTCTTATTTTTTTGCACATTTGTCACACTTAAATGTTTCAGATCAAACCAATTTAAATAACTCAAGTAAACACAAAACTGAATTTTTAAGTGATGATTTTATTTTTTAAGGGAAAAAAGCTATCCGAACCTTCATGGCCCTATGTGAAAAAGTAATTGCCCCCTGAACCTAATACCTGGTTGTGCCACCCTCAGCAGCAACAACTGCAATCAAGCATTTGCGATAACTGGCAATGAGTCTTTCACAACGGTGTGGAGGAATTTTGGCCCACTCTTCTTTGCAGAATTGTTTTAATTCAGCCACATTGGAGGGCTTTCGAGCATGAACCACCTTTTTAAGGTCACGCCACAGCATCTCAATCGGATTCAAGTCCGGACTTTAACTAGGCCACTCCAAAACCTTCATTTTGTTTTTTTAAGCCATTCAGAGGTGGACTTGCTGGTGTGTTTTGGATCATTGTCCTGCTGCAGAACCCAAGTGTGCTTCAGCTTGAGGTCACGAACTGATGGCCGGACATTCTGCTTCAGGATTTTATTGGTAGAGAGCAGAATTCATGGTTCCATCAAATCACAGCAAGTCGCCCAGTTCCTGAAGCAGCGAAGCAGCCCCAGACCATCACACTACCACCACCATATTTGACTGTTGGTCTGATGTTCTTTTTCTGAAATGCTGTGTTACTTTTACACCAGATGTAATGGGCCGCACACCTTCCAAAAAGTTCAACTTTTGTCTCGTCAGTCCACAGAATATTTTCTCAAAAGTCTTGGGGATCATCAAGATGTTTTTTTTGCCAAAAGTGAGACAAGCCTTTATGTTCCTTTTGGTCAGCAGTGGTTTCTGCCTTGGAACTCTGCCATGGAGGCCATTTTTCCCTAGTCTCTTTCTTATGGTTGAGTCATGAACACCAACCTTAACTGAGGCAAGTGAGGCCTGCAGTTCTTTATATGTTGTTGTGGGTTCTTTTGTGACCTTTGGTAGGTCGGGCACTCCTGGAAAGGTTCACCACTGTTCCAAATGTTTCCATTTGTGGTTAATGGCTCTCACCATGGTTTGCCGGAGTCCCAAATCTTTAGAAATGGCTTTGTAACCTTTTAGATGACTGATAGATGTTAATTACTTTGTTTCTCATCTGTTCCTGAATTTCTTTGGATCGCGGCATGGTGTCTCGCTTTTTGAGATCTTTTGGCCTACTTCACTTTGTCAGACAGGTTCTATTTAAGTAATTTCTTGATTCATCAGGTCTGGCAGTAATCAGGCCTGGGTATGGCTAGTGAAATTGAACTCTGCTTTCCAAAAAATGTGATTAACCACAGTAAATTCATGATTTAACAAGGTGGGGCAATTGTCACATAGGGCCATGAAGGTTTGGATAGCTTTTTTACCTTAATAAATACATTTATCACTTAAAAACTACATTTTGTATTTACTTGGGTTATCTTTGTGTAATATTAAAATTTGCTTGATGATCTGAAACATTTAAGTGTGACAAATGTGCAAAGAAATAATAAATCAGGAAGGGGACAAATAGTTTTTCACAGCACTGTATATGATAAGTTGACTGTGGTCCAGGTGAACAGCTCTCTGCCCTTTGACCTCTCTTAGGTGCATCAGAGTAAGCGGGGGGGTGGTGTATGATGAGGAGGTGCTGAGAGCGTGTGAGGAGAGCAAGCTCAAACCCAGCGAGCTGGGCCTCCCATGCGAGATTGCGCTGTGGATCGACCCACTGGAGGTGTGCGCACGGTGAGTCACACTATGTTACTCACACGTGCACAGACGTACACACACAGTGAGACAGTGACATACTCAGTCTCAGAAGGCAGAGGAAGAAGGCGTTCATTCATCATTCATTGTACAGTCATACAGTCAGCTCTCTGGAGGTACCATATTTATCATCATGATGCATGTGTTGTACAAACCTGCCCACTATGTGATGACTCATCAAGTTACGGTAGGAGGAGGGTGAGAAAATACAACAACTACAATGAGGGAATGATCCTGGGGGAGAATTTTACTGCAGTGGGTTAAATCACGGTCACAGGGATTATTGGTAGTGTTAAACATATTGAACAACCTCACACACATGGTTATGGGCTTAAAAAACAGAAGACACCTGTTCCATGTCAGATTTAGAGTTGAAATGTATTCAACTTACACTTTATATACATCACAGAAGACTGAAATTTTAAAAGAATGTTTGACATAGAAACACCAGATTTTCGGCGGCTTTTTTGATTATGAAATTATGAATAATATGAATAATATTCCACCCATGAGGCCACTAGGTAATTTGACTGCAGGAAATGGCTACAAGGTGGTTTATAGGTCATTCCAATGTGTTTTGTTACAGAAACTAATGTATTCTCTTTCCTCTCTCACAGGTCAGGGGAGAACTGCAGGTACTTCACAGTAGCACGTTTCAAAGAAGGAGAAGAGGAGGTTGAGGAAGATGTGAAAGGAGACAAAGATGTTGACCTGGATACGTCTGACTACCACTCTGCCAGCTCATCTGACTGTGGCTCTGCTGTCTCCAGCGATACAGAGGAGGAGGGGAAGGATGGAGAGACGGACGGAAGAAAAGATGAGGAGAAGACGAAAGAGAAAGAGGGAAAGAAAGAGAAGGAGAAGGCAGAGGGCGAACCTTATGTGATCGCCATGATGCCCAGGGTTCGGGATAGGTTCCGGGGGGAGCATGCTCAACAGAAGGTCACCAAAACACTGGTAAGAACTTTTCGGTTAATCTACATCACCTTAATGTGGTACCAAATCTCCCTCTCTGACATAGCACTATGGACACGTGGATTCACGTAGCACCAGATCCTACACATCCAGAGGAAGTGATCTCTAAGTACTATCTGATTGAATTGAAGATGAATTATAATCAAAATCCTATCTAAGTTCTCTCTCCCTATGTTCTCCAGCTCCAGCCCACCTCTCAGCATTACTTCTACCACCCTGCCCCTGTGTGGCCCACAACATACAAGAAGAAGGGTCCTGTGTTCCTCACCACAATGTACGCACCTCCACCTCCACCTCCTCCAGTGTTTGGCTACTACGTCCTGCCACAGCCACCCCCGCAGTTCATCATGCCTTATGCCACTCTGCAGCCATGGGGGGCTGTGAAGAACTAAACCAACTGGTTGGAGAGGGGGAGGTTAAACTGCCATTAAGCCAATCACAATGTGTCTATGCAGGTTTTTGAAGGTGTGGGTGAGGCGCAATTAAGATAGTTTGACAAAATATTTGACAAAATATTTGAAGGGTTAGCGAGGAGCAGAACTTGATTCATTATATCATTTTTTGATTGCTGTACACTTCATTTTTTAAATTTTTGGTGACAATCAGTTTTGGGGATTTCCTCTGTGTAACTTTCTTAGGTAGAATTGCCACTGAAGTAAACAGGGATTATACTAAAACAAGCATTTAGCAAATATTGCTACAGGCAATTCTCTAAGGGCTACCAGTGGGTTTAGGGTAATCCACCGATTAAAAGTAGTCTATTCATATGATTCGTATTGACAAAAGGCAGTGGAACTGGCTTTGAGTTACAGAGTGTAGTTTGATGGCTGTATTCCTTCATTGGGTGCTCATAACATCTCAGGAATCCTCAGCAATAAGCTGAAAAACAAAGCTTCTTTGATGATTTTAGATATATTTGTAAATATTATAGACTACCTTTCATCTGTCACCTCTAAGTATCATATTGTAAATATGTACTGTAAGATACAGAGCAGTTCATAGTCCTGGTGGGCATAAAATACTTCTGTTTTTTGTTTCTACTGGCAGTTAATTGGACTCACCTGGTGTCACAGGTCTGAATTAGTCCCTGATAAGGAGAGGATGAAAAGCAGTAGTGTATCAGGACCTAGATTGGACAGCCCGTAGACTGTAGTGATATGCAGTTACATGTAGTAACATACGTACCGTGTCTCTTGAGTTCTCTGAAGCTGCATCTAACTGCACATCATTACAATATAATGTATCAATACGAGACAATAGTCTTATTATTTTTGACAATTAACTGTGATTGTAACCTGTATATTTTACCTGTCAAGTATAAACCTCCCTCTATTTTATAATAATTAACAGACCAACCAGAAGCTTTTTGTACATACTGTAACCTGTTAACAAATAGTAATTATCAACCACATTTGCTTTTTGAATTTGTTGCAATGTATTTTTCCACCTGTGGGTGGTACCAAAATCACTGTTGTAAAGTCAAATTCCATGCATTTTTATGGGATATTCTTTATTTTACATATCTTAAAGTTTGTAGTGTTGGTGCATGTATAATTTTAATAATGATTTGTTTATCATTTCCTGATTTATAAATCTTTAGTCTGCTAAAGGCCAGATTGAAGAACATCACAATTGTGATGTACTCTTATAATCTCCACCCGGCACAGCCTGGTTCCTCTCTAGGTTTCTTCCTAGGTTCGTGCTGCATTGATTGCTGTTAGGGGTTTTAGGCTGTGTTTCTGTATAGCACTTTGTGACATCTGCTGATGTAAAAAGGGCTTTATAAATACATGTGATTGATTGCTGGGATAAAATGGGTCTGGACTGAACTGTATTCACTCCTGTATAATCAGTCTTCCATGGATTTACTGTAAATAGTTTTATATATTGGAAATAAAAAATGCTTGGGTGATCCAAATGTTTAGCTTTAATATGAATAGATGTTTTCATAACTTAATACCTATATTCTCTATTTTTATACTGGCTTTTATTGGCCCATTGGTCTGCTCTGGATGTATATTTATTCAATTTTATGAATTGCCTTTTCACTTGTTCTGAGTACAGAGCAGTACTCTGTATTCACACGATTCTTACTGTATCTGATAGACAAATTGTCCATGCTAATGTTTATGTTAAGCTGTGTCAGTTTTTATACTGATATCATCTCTCTGTCTTGTCAGCACATATCATTAAATCAATCGATTTATAAAATGAAATTGTGTTTTTGCAATCTGTTACCTTGTGTATACTGTACTGTTTCAGACAAATACTGTATTGAGAGAATATGTATATATTTACATGCGCAAGAGCTGTGGACACCTGATTGTCGAACATCTACTTTCAAAATATATGGGCATTAATATGGATTTGGTCTCCCCTTTGCAGGCAGTCATTGTAAATAAGAATTTGTTTTTAACTGACTTGCCTAGTTAAATTAAATTTTAAAAATGCTGCTATAACAGCCTCCACTCTTCTGGGAAGGCTTTCCAGTAGATGTTGGAACATTGCTGCGGGGACTTGCTTCCATTCAGCCACAACAGCATTAGTGAAGTCGGCACTAATGTTGGGTGATTAGGCCTGGTTCGCAGTCGGCGTTCCAATTCATCCCAGAGGTCAGGGCTCTGTGCAGGCCAGTGACCGCACCGGCATTGTCATGCTGAAACAGGAAAAGGCCTTCCCCAATCTGTTGCCACAAAGTTGGAAGCACAGAATTGTCTAGAATTTTATTGTACACTATAGCAACTTAGGGACCTAGTCCGAACAATGAAAAACAGTCCCAGACCATTATTTCTCCTCCAGAATCCAATGACGGCGAGCTTTACACCACTCCAGCCGATGCTTGGCATCACGCATGGTGAACCTAGGCTTGTGTGCGGCTGCTCAGCCATCAAAACCCATTTCATGACGCTCCCGACAAACAGTTCTTGTGCTGACGTTGCCTCCAGAGGCAGTTTGGAACTTGGCAATGAGTGTTGCAACTGGGGACAGATGTCTTTTACACGCTTCAGCACTCGGCAGTCCCATTCTGTGAGCTTGTATGGCCTACCACTTCGCGGGTGAGTCGTTGTTACTCCTAGATGTTTCCACTTCACAAATAACAGCACTAACAGTTGACCGAGGCAGCTCTAGCGAGGCAGAAATTTGATGAACTGGCTTGTTGGACGGTGCAACGTTGAAAGTCACTGAGCTCTTCAGTAAGGCCCTTCTACTGCCAATGTTTGATATGGAGATTGCATTGCTGTGTACTCAAATTAAATCAAATGTATTTATATAACCCTTCGTACATCAGCTGATATCTCAAAGTGCTGTACAGAAACCCAGCCTAAAACCCCAAACAACAAGCAATGCAGGTGTAGAAGCACGGTGGCTAGGAAAAACTCCCTAGAAAGGCCAAAATCTAGGAAGAAACCTACAAAGGGACCAGGCTATGAGGGGTGGCCAGTCCTCTTCTGGCTGTGCCAGATGGAGATTATAACAGAACATGGTAAATATGTTCAAATGTTCATAAATGACCAGCATGGTCAAATAATAATAATCACAAGCAGAACAGTTGAAACTGGAGCAGCAGCACGGCCAGGTGGACTGGGGACAGCAAGGAGTCATCATGCCAGGTAGTCCTGAGGCATGGGCCAAGGGCTCAGGTCCTCCGAGGGAGAGAAAGAAAGAAAGAATTAGAGAGCATACTTAAATTCACACAGGACACCGGATAAGACATGAGAAGTACTCCAGATATAACAAACTGACCCTAGCCCCCCGACACAAACTACTGCAGCATAAATACTGGAGGTTGAGACAGGAGGGGTCAGGAGACACTGTGGCCCCATCCGATGATACCCCCGGACAGGGCCAAACAGGGAGGATATAACCCCACCCACTTTGCCAAACCACAGCCCCCACACCACTGGAGGGATATCTTCAACCACCAACTTACTATCCTGAGACAAGGCCGAGTATAGCCCACAAAGATCTCCGCCACGGCACAACCCAAGGGGGGGTGCCAACCCAGACAGGAAGATCACGTCAGTGACTCAACCCACTCAAGTGACACACCCTGTTATGCTGGTGAATGAGGACCCAAAAGCGACTTAGCGAAAACAGAGTCTTTATTCCAGTAAATGGCAAAAGTAATAATCCTGGAACACTAAAGAAGAAAACAAAACAGGAAAAAACTTAAATCCACTCGTAGTAACGAGGACAGACTGGAGACTCAACCATTGACTGCAGGTTGCTTCGGGAAGGCACCGACCATAGCAGACTAAGACACCTGCTCACACACAGCATCTGAAGGAGACAAGACACGACAGGGCGAGACAAGGACACAGCACAGCGAACATCATACAAGGATCCGACAAGGACAGAAGTGGAAAACAAGGGGAGAAATAGGGACTCTAATCAGAAGGTAAAATAGGGGACAGGTGTGCAAAGACTAAATGAGTGAGTTAGGAGAATGAGGAACAGCTGGGAGCAGGAACGGAACGATAGAGAGAAGAGAGAGAGGGAGGGGGAGAGAGAGGGATAGAAAAAGGGAACGAACCTAATAAGACCAGCAGGGGGAAACGAACAGAAGGGAAAGCACAAGGACAAGACAATATATGACAAAACATGACACACCCCTCCTAAGGACGGCATGAAAGAGCACCAGTAAGCCAGGGACTCAGCCCCTGTAATAGGGTTAGAGGCAGAGAATCCCAGTGGAAAGAGGGGACCCGGCCAGGCAGAGACAGCAAGGGCGGTTGGTTGCTCCAGAGCCTTTCCATTCACCTTCACACTCCTGGGCCAGAGTACACTCAATCATATGATCCACTGAAGAGATGAGTCTTCAGTAAAGACTTTGTAGCGGTATTTCTTAAGAGAGGGGTAAAGAAAGATTTTGTTCGGGCGCCAGGCAGGTATTAACCCTGCCGAAAGGAAAAGAGTAGAATAGAGAGAGTACCACTACCAGACCCACACACATCAGCAGAAGAGACTGCCTAGAGTGTAGCCTGTTTACCAGATAGCCAGTGGAGAGAAAAAAAGAATACACACCATATAAAACCCACATCACAGCACAGGGGTAACCCAAACAAGAATACCTCATACAATAATACTAATACTAATAATGGCAGAGCAATTCAACAGCAACTTCATACAAGAACGAACCCAGTCATCAACATAGGATTTGCAATAATCTGTATTCTTTTCTAGTGGGTGAGTGCAGAGGGTATGAATGTGGGGGGTGTTCATCGACACAACAAAGGCCTTAAAAATGTCCACAGTCTTCTCGGCCACATGTCATTAGTACGTCCCACCTCAATACAGTTCACATAATATACAGCTTGCAAGTAACCTACTAAAATGTCCATCCAAATACTTCTGGCAGGGAAATAATAGTCCAGCTCTAATGAACTTCAATGGGCAGTGCATTTAACAAATAGAGAGTCTGTTGCAGGGTAAAGCACTGGAATGAGAGCGAAGAGAAAGAGAGAGAAAAAGATAAATCTTAACTGTGGTCTTCAGGCCTGCCGGTGTCTGACTGTCCGATGGTTTGTTGGTTTGTTTGTTAAAGCTTCGCAACAATGTTGCTACTAATCCATGCGATCCATAACGGGCGCGGTCCCAAACAAAAACAACCACGATCTAAAGCGATCACACCGATGATTGAGTTAAATACTTTATAAACTACAAACGCTGAAAACAAACAAAACTTCTGCAGCACACACAATCAAACTGTCGCGCCTCCCAAGAGCTTTTCCCCAAACAGCTGAACAAGCTCTCTTTATTTCCTCCTTCCTTACTGCTCATGCGCTCTTAAAGTGGCAGCGCACGGTGAAGGCACCGAGCAGATTTCGCCACAACTTAAAGGTTGAGACCGAGTTTCTGTCTCTCACATGGGTAGGCAGACCATTCCATAAAAATAGAGCTCTATAGGAGAAAGCCTATAGAGCTCCTGGTCCTTCTGTAGCTCAGTTGGTAGAGCATGGCGCTTGTAACGCCAGGGTAGTGGGTTCGATCCCCGGGACCACCCATACGTAGACTGTATGCACACAGCTTTTGGATAAAAGCGTCTGCTAAATGGCATATATGCATATATATATATATATATAAGCCCTGCCTCCAGCTGTTTGAACAAATAGGAGGCCTGCGTCTTGTGACCGTACGTGTAGGTATGTACGGCAGGACCAAATCAGAGAGATAGGTAGGAGCAAGCCCATGTAATGCTTTGTAGGTTAGCAGTAAAACCTTGAAATCAGCCCTTGCTTTGACAGGAAGCCAGTGTAGAGAGGCTAGCACTGGAGTAATATGATCAAATTTTTTGGTTCTAGTCAGGATTCTAGCAGCCGTATTTAGCACTAACTGAAGTTTATTTAGTTCTTTATCCGGGTAGCCGGAAAGTAGAGCATTGCAGTAGTCTAACCTAGAAGTAACAAAAGCGTGGATTACTTTTTCTGCATCATTTTTGGCCAGAAAGTCTCTGATTTTTGCAATGTTACATAGATGGAAAAAAAGCTGTCCTTGAAACAGTCTTGATATGATTGTCAAAAGAGATCAGGGTCCAGAGTAACGCCGAGGTCCTTCACAGTTTTATTTGAGACGACTGTACAACCATTAAGATTAATTGTCAGATTCAACAGAAGATCTCCTTGTTTCTTGGGACCAAGAACAAGCATCTCTGTTTTGTCCGAGTTTAAAAGTAGAATGTTTGCAGCCATCCACTTCCTTATATCTGAAACACATGCTTCTAGCGAGGGCAATTTTGGGGCTTCACGATGTTTCATTGAAATGTACAGCTGTGTGTTATCCGCATAGCAGTGAAAGTTAACATTATGTTTTCGAATGACATCCCCAAGAGGTCAAATATATAGTGAAAACAATAGTGGTCCTAAAACGGAACCTTGAGGAACACCGAAATGTACAGTTGATTTGTCAGAGGACAAACCATTCACAGAGACAAACTGATATCTTTCCGACAGATAAGATCTAAACCAGGCCAGAACTTGTCCATGTAGACCAATTTGGGTTTCTAATCTCTCCAAAAGAATGTGGTGATCAATGGTATCAAAAGCAGCACTAAGGTCTAGGAGCACGAGGACAGATGCAAAGCCTCGGTCTGATGCCATTAAAAGGTAATTTACCACCTTCACAGGTGCAGTCTCAGTGCTATGATGGGGTCTAAAACCAGACTGAAGCATTTCGTATACATTGTTTATCTTCAGGAAGGCAGTGAGTTGCTGCGCAACAGCCTTTTCTAAAAATTTTGAGAGGATTTGAAGACACTCGATTTTATACACCTGTCAGAAATGGGTGTGGGTGAAATAGCTGAATCCACTAATTTGAAGGGGTGTCAACATACAGTAACAGTAAAAATGTTGGGTTTTTCAGGGTTTTTCCTTTAGTTTTACTATTTTCTGCATTGAAAAATAATGGTGAATAACACACATATAGAATCGTGGTAACCAAAAAAGTGTTAAACAAATCCAAATATATATATATCCAAATATATATTTATATTTGAGATTCTTCAAAGTAGCCACCCTTTGCCTTGATGACAGCTTTGCACACCTTTGCACACCCATGGCATTCTCTCAACCAGCTTCACCTGGAATGTCCTGTTGAAAAACAAATGATAGTCCCACTAAGCGCAAACCAGATGGGATGGCATATTGCTGCAAAATGCTGTGGTAGCCATGCTGGTTAAGTGTGCCTTGAATTTGAAATAAATCACTGACAGTGTCACCAGTAAAGAACCCCCATACCACCACACCTCCTTCTCCATGCTTCACGGCGGGAACTACACATGCAGAGATCATTGGTTCACCTACTCTGCGTCTCACAAAGACACGGCCGGTTGGAACCCAAATCTCAAATTAGGACCAAAAGACATATTTCCACCAGTCTAATGTCAATTTCTCATGTTTCTTGACCCAAACAGGTCTCCTTTTCTTACTGGTGTCCTTTAGTAGTGGTTTCTTTGCAGCAATTCGATCATGAAGGCATGATTCATACAGTTTCCTCTGAACAGTTGATGTTGAGATGTGTCTGTTACTTGAACTCTGTGAAGCATTTATTTAGGCTGCAATTTCTGAGGCTGGTAACTCTAATAAACTTACTCTGGCTCTTCCTTTCCTGTGGCGAGCCTCATGAGAGCCAGTTTCATCAAGTGCTTGATGGTTTTTGCGACTGCACTTGAAGCAACTTTCAAAGTTCTTGAAATGTTCTGTGTTGACTGACCTTCATGTCTTAAAGTAATGATGGACTGTCATTTCTCTTTGCTTATTTGAGTTGTTCTTGCCATAATATAGACTTGGTCTTTTACCAAATAAGGCTATCTTCTGTATACCACCCCACCCTTGTCACAACAGAACTGATAGGCTCAAACGCATTAAGGAAAGAAATTCCAGCAAAGCTGACACCAAGGCAAAGGGTGGCTACTTTGAAGAATCTGAAATATAAAATATATTTAGATTTTTTAAACACTTTTATGGTTACTACATGATTCAATATGTGTTATTTTATAGTTTGATGTCTTCATTATTATTCTACATATAGTATAAATAAAGACATATAGTAAAAATAAAGAAAACCCTGGAATGAGTAGGTGTGTCCAAACTTTTGACTGGTACTGTACTTTTGTATATATAGTGTACTCTGGACTCTGACATTGCTCGTCTTAATATTTCTATATTTCTTAATTCCATTCTTTTAGTTTTAAAATTTGTGTGTATTGTTGTGTATTGTTAGATATCACTGCACTGTTGGAGCTAGGAACACAAGCATTTCGCTACACCCGCAATAATGTTTGTGTATGGAGATTGCATGGCTGTGTGCTCAATTTTATACACCTGTCATCAATGGGTGTTGCTTAAATAGCAGAATCCACTCATTTGAAGGGGTGTCCACATACTTTTATATATATAGTGTACTATGTTGGCCTTGGGCCCAGTATTTATCAAAACAGTCTCCACCAATTAACCATAACCCTGTTTTCACAACCTCTCCCGGACACTGATACAGAGACCAGGTCAGGTCAGGTCGTGTTACAGATACCAGGTCCGGTCCTGATACAGAGACCAGGTCAGGTCCAGTAGAAAGCCACTCCGAGGCGGTCATCCAGTCATTTAGAGCCGTGAGAGTAGTGACACTGTCGTCAGCAGCAGCCCACCACAGGATACCTTGACGGAAGGATCCGTATGGGGTGAATGCGTCACATGGCCCAAGGTCATGACGCTGTTCCTCCCAGGCATAGAACCTAGGAAATGGGGTGAGAGATTGTGTACACTCAAGGATTTTTGAGGAATGTTACTTAGGTGTCTGGGGAAGGTGTGGGGGAGGGGGGGTAGTTATCTAAATGTCACTTATTGCATCAGTTTGTTGGGGAGAGATAAAGATCTCTAGAGTTTAGTGGTTGAGACATCTGAGACCAGTACAAAACAAAATACAACAATTACGAGGTGACATCTACATTCCATGGGATGTTAATTAACAGTGAAATAATAACAATGCAGTTTTATTCAAGAGAGCCTGAAAATCCCTCTCATATAAATGTGGGTCTGACAATAAATAGTTGGCTACAACATACTGTATAACATTGTCCCTAAATCTCAATAAACACCCTACTCCTTTGTCCACCAGAGGTTACCCTGGAGCTGTGAAAGTGTTGTTTGAGAATAGGCTCACCATGTCAATGCACAGGTAAATAACAACAGTACTAGTCTATAATGTGCTTTTTATTGGTGGCCTATGTGACAGCTTATTTGCAATTGATAATGCCTAAATTAATTAATTAATTCTAGAAGGCAACAGAATAGAATTTTGGGAGCACTCAGTATTGTGGAATTTTTAAAACAATTTGTTTTGACAGGGATTGCTGGATTTTAAAAAAATCATTTTTTTTATCAGTACTGTAATTAATGGAACACATCACTGAAATGCCCATCAAAATGGTATTTCAAAAAGAGAGCGACAAGCTAAAATAGTTGTCCAACTGAATTGTTGATTGACCCTCACCAACTGAAATTATCATATTTGATCATCCTGTCATAAAACCCTTACATCCTGTATCTTATGCAATTACCAGCCTCTATAGTTATCCGATGAGTAGGCTAGCCTACATTTGCGTGAGGACCCCCCCCCCCCCCCCAACACACACACAGATGTAAAGTACTTAAGTAAAAATACTTTAAAAAACGTAAGTAGTTTTTTTGGGGTATCTGTGCTTTACTTTAATACATTCCTAAAGAAAATAGCTTAAAAGACGGAATTTGAAATGATTTATACTTGTACTTTTCCTTTTGATACTCAAGTACATTTTAGCATTTACATTTACTTTTGATACTTAAGTATATTTAGAACCAAATACTTTTAGACTTTATTAGTATTTTACTGGGTTACTTTACCTTTTACTTGAATAACTTTCTATTAAGGTATTTATACTTTTACTCAAGTATGACAATTGGGTACTTTTTCCACCACTGCACGCACGCACGCACGCACACAGAGAGAGCGAGAGAGAGAGAAAGAGAGAGCGAGATACTTTTTTTATGGCGCACTCTCATACAGTATATCCTCAAGAGAGAGAGAAAGAGAGAGCGAGATACTTTTTTTATGGCGCACTCTCATACAGTATATCCTCATAACCCTTGCAAATAAGAATAGCGCCCCAGTCAACTGTCAGTGGTGAGCGTATCACATGCCGCTCGTGGAGGTGTTCGGTGTTCGTGTTCAGGTGAGCTCATACAGTTAGTTATACAGTCCTTATGCCGCTACTTTCATGAGCCACGGAGAGGAGGACCTGGGACACAGCTGGCCCATGGTGGTATACTTTCCCGCACTCCAGGGAAGAGCACGGACAGGGCAGAGGCGGGACAGTGAGAGGACGAGGCATCAGAGGACAACAACACGGAGAGCGGACACAGCCGAACCCATCGCGACATGGAGATGACAACCCGCAATTTGCACCTCGACTCCAAAGTTGACAATTGCGATGGAGTGATCAACAGAAATGGCGGGGACATGACGGAGATATCTGTGCCTCTGTCCCACTCTGGGAAGCGTATGCCTCAAATCGAGGGGGGCAATCTTTATAGATTGCGAGATAGAAAAGTTTTATTGGAGAACAAAAAGTGTCTGTGCGCATGGGCTCTAGGCACCGCGCTGCTTGGGACACTGCTCATGATACTGCACGCGGAGCTTTGTCCATTTATTTACCAACCGGTAAGTCATTTTGGTCACGTCACATTCCGTAAAATTCACTTTCAACTACCAACAAGACTGTTAAAATATAATCATGCTAACGAATTTATCAAGGAAAGCATAACAAATCCCTGGCAATTAAAGTTGTTTGCTGTTGGTTTTCAGTTTCAGTGAAATAAAGTGGACCTACATTATAGTCTTGCAACTCTCAAGTTGAAAGAGAAGAACTGAAAGAGCTGTTTCTATTTAAAAATGATAAGATAAAGACAGTGAACTTAAAGTACAAGGCTTCCCTCAGAATGCTAACATTCAAAGTGGGTCAAAGGCAGGTGTCAAACATATGCCCGAGTTGTACAGGCCATTATGGATATACAGAATATTCATCATTTCTCATCTCACATATTTTGATTAATCAAGAGACAAGTTATCATGTGCCATAAAAGTGATTTAGTCTAAGACACCTGTTGACCTGTCATAGCCACATGTCAGAGAGAGAGAGTAAAGTCAGTGGTACATTGTATTTGGAAAGCTCACAATATATGATTCCCCTTAGAACAGCAAATGCCATCATGATTATCAAGTTACTGTTGAATAGGCTAGTGGTGAGAACACCAATGTTGTCCTTGTAATAAGTCAAATAAATCAGATTTATTCTCTACCTAATCGTTAACTACACCTGTTTGACACCACAGGGACCATGTTGGTTTGGTGCTCTATAGACCTCTTTAGGGTTCAATACCTTGTCCCCACTTGACCAATGACAAAATGACCAGCAACGCAGGCCTCAACAGCAGCATGTAATACAACTGAAACCTGCAGGAATCAACTGACCTACTGCTGGCCAAGCCACCACAGAAATTCATTGAATAGTAGCAACTATCTCAGGGAACCAGATATCCTGTGTATACCCCTAGTACTCTGACTAGGCTGCTCAAGAAAGAGAGTCTGTCTGAGAATAGGTCACAGACCTACTGACCACTATTTGTGTTTTTTTTAAAATGAGTGAATGCCACCCCCCTTGTGTGAAGAATGAGTTTCAACCTCTGCATTGATAATTAACATGTTAAAGGGATACTTTGGGATTTTGGCAATGAGGCCCGTTCTCTACTTCCCCACAGTCAGATGAACTTGTGGATGTCATTTTTCTGTCTCTGTGTCTAGTATGAAGGAAGTTGGATGTAGTTTCACGAGCAATGCTAACTAGCATTAGCGCAATGACTGGAAGGCTATGGGTAACTGCTAGCACGCTCTGGGGAAGTAGAAAGGGTCTCATTGCCAACATCTCGAAGTATCCCTTTAACATGAAGAGGTCAGTCAGACGGACAGAAAACAGGTGCTGTTGATACAACATAAAGATCATGAATGCTATTATCAACCTACATGTGCCCTGTAGCTCTACCACAAAAGTCCTTGGATTAATCTATGTACAGAAATACTATATCCAGTCCATTCATAGGAAGAGAACGGAACGGCGTGTCTAATTGTTGTCGTAACCATTTCCTTGATTAACAGACCCGTTAAACAAGCATGACTTGCGTCGCAGCATAATAGCATAACCCACACCTGGGATTTGAACCCGGTGACCTTCTGATTATGAGCCCATTTCCAGAACCACAGCTTGGTACTGCCGTCTCTTCACATCAACATACAGATTAGGGTGGATAACAACGCCAGTCCACACAATCAAGCAGTTTTTAACTCTGTCCCACTGAAGTTCTAGAATATATACCTGCCAGGTCCATAAGTAGAAAAGAGGCTCTCAGCAACTCACCCATAAGATGCAACCAAATGTCAGAGCACCTTAACACTATAAGGTCGGTGTTTCCTACCCTGGTGTAACCAGCCTGACCATGGCACTCAACATTTTTTTTCAATTCACTTTCACTTATCAAGTGAAGTGAAAACAATGGAGTGAAACAATCGGTCAGCCTGGTTATACCTGTCTGGCCGTCCAGTGAAAGGAGATCCAATCTGAGGTCCCTATACTTTGAGGTAATTACAGCTAGATGAGCAAGATATAGTCCCTGTCCAGCTGATCTAATTCCTCCATGTAATGATCCCAAGGCAAGTGAAGTGAAAACTGTTGAGTGCAGCAGGCAGGCTGTTTAAATCAGGCTGATTTGTTTGTTTGATTAATATGATTGATCAAATATTGATGTCCAACTGGGCTGACACGCAGTGTAAGCCTGGGCCTGGAGGAAGTTGATTTTGGTAGTTCATGTTGCAAACAGCTCCATATGCTGATTTATCTGGCAATTACCCGGGCGGGCATTTCCATGCATTTCCCCCTGTACATTATCTTGATTTTGAAAACCAATTGAGTTTGCCAAACTATTATTTTTGGAAATGCCTAAGTTGTATCAAAACTCAAAAAAACATAGACTACATGATGAGTGAGATAACTGGATGCTCAGAAATAGCTAGAAGACTGGTATACCCTCTCTGTATGACAGTGTATTTAAGGATACTTTTCCTTGGAAACCAGGTTATACAGGATGAGGAAAATGTGCTATTTGTGGTACATTTTCCACATTGTATTTGTTTCCCTTCACAGCTAGTGTTTCTCAGGTTGCCCACGGTCATTTTGGATCTTTCCACATCATTTGTGTTTCATTAGAGTGTTTGAATAATGCAAGAGTTTCACCTCTCCTGGAGATGGGGGGGCTGGGCTGAGGCTGGGCTGATTGTCAAGGTCTTTGGGCCAGCATGCCAGACTGATATGACTGAGTGTTTTAAAAAAAATGTTTTATTTCACCTTTATTTAACCAGGTAGGCTAGTTGAGAACAAGTTCTCATTTGCAACTGCGACCTGGCCAAGATAACGCATAGCAGTGTGAACAGACAACACAGAGTGTGACCATCTAGTTAGTTACATCAGCTAATCAGCACTGTGTTTATCCAGAGTTAAATGGCGTCAGGTTTGACTGTGTGCCAAGAGGATGCGTTTCTATAGTAAAGCCAATACAACACCATCATGTTGTGACTGTAAAAACAAAACAAACAACAATGATTATTGATGTTATTAGCGACGGCCTAGCAACTATTTGGGTGTGCCATTGTCACGGAACACAGCACACAGAGAGGACATTGTTGCAAATTAAATAGACCTTATCAAAAGTGACCAACAGAAGGGGTTTTTCTTTCTTTTAATAATTAATTCAGAATTATGATGAATGTTTCAGGCTCTACTCACATCCTCTACTCACAGCTTCTGTCTGAAGGCTGATGGGATGGATTCTGGCCTGCATTGGTCTTGGGTGGCCTTCCTGTCTGTCCAAGGCCTAGATAAACAACGGTGTTAGAGTTACTATAAATTAGGTCGTTTCAAAAAGGCTTGAAATTCCTCTTTCCAAAGGGAAAATATTCCAAAACAAATTTAGACACTCAGAGCTGTGGTCTCCATGTGATAGGTCTAATAATGTAGTCAAATTAACGTTACGCTGATGTGGAGTCCAATTAGGCTTGGGATAAAATTAGACATGATGCAGATGCTACAAGTGAAATTGTGGAAAACAATCAAAGTTGCCAACGCACGTCACACCACCTCTCTGCGTTGAAGTTTCCCTAGCGTTGTCTGAAAATGTGCAATTATAACTTTTAGACTGTAAACTCCAACCACTCATCATTAAATGAACTCCCCGTTAAAACTTTCATCGAGGTTACATCAGTTGCCTGCGTGGTCGTCATGGCAATAAACAGCACAACTTTTATCACTCAGTCTACTTAGCCTACTGTCGAGACGATCGTTTCAAGTACAGTGAAGTCAAGTGATAGTTACTCACGGGGTTAATTATTAAGAGACTCAGCCTACTTATCAGATGTGTTGACATATCATTGCATAATTTGCGGGAAGTAGTATGCCCGCGCTGATGGTCTGCTAATACAGGACTAGTAAAGGCCCAGTGACCTACTTTTGTGAAAATATTTAAACTAAATGTATTTGTATTTGAGTGTTTACCAGCACTTGAAACTTGAGTCTGATAATTATCTGTACAAAACAGTTCATCTGATAATACTGTACTTGTGGAATATAAAAATACTTGTTTGATATATGTTTTCCATTTTCTTGAAATACTTTGCAAATGCAACTTATTTCTATGTGTAAATTGAAACGGTCTATTCATTCATTTGACCTTTCAGTAGATCTTAACCAGAGCAATTTATAGTAGTGAATGCATACAGGTGCAGCAGTAGCCTAGTGGTTGGAGCATTGTGCCAGTAACCAAAAGGATGCTAGATTGAATCCCAGAGCTGACAAGGTACAAATATGTCGTTCTGCCCCTGAATGAGGCAGTTAACCCACTGTTCCTAGGCTATCATTGTAAATAAGAATTTGTTCTTAACTGACTTGCCTAGTTTAAAAAAAGTATAATTTCATACAAGTCCCCCAACTAAGCCACATCATCATAAACCACTTGATGTCTCAATGTACTGTATTGCACTTTGTTTTTCTTTATGGTGATAGAAATATTTGAAGACAGACTTTCTGGATTCTATTAGAATGACAATCGCTGAGAAAAAGACAGGGCAACAACTCTTACAATTACAACCATTGAATCCTGCAAGATACTGTTCTTTTCCCCAATTGTTTACACACTAAAATTGGAACTTGAAACGCAATCACCGAAACCTGAAACTCGTGTACTAAATCCCGAAACCAATTCTGCAAAATTGCAAGCACAATTCCTACTTTACACTCAGTTTTAAATTCTATATCACACTTTTTGCAAAACACTACACACAGATCTCTACATTAGGCACAACATTCAAAATTAAAATCTCTTTAGTCCCTTTGGAAAGCAACACCAATCACAATGCCAAGCTCTATAAACCAATTGGCAACTGTATTGCATTTGTGTGTATTTATTTATGTATATTTGAGTAGGTTTACATTGCTGTATACATTACTGTAACAATCTTTTACAACCGGCTTAGTTGTTGAACTCACAACACTGATGAGATATTCATACTAGTGTTTTGTGTTGAGCACATCAGTCTGTTGTTGGTTGGTAGACAGATCTATTCATATGACGCGTGTGTCTGTCATTTTGATGCAGAAAAACACTTTGGAAAGAGATAAAACAGTTTTGAATGCAGTGTTTGCTTTTGCTAGATATTTGTAGAGTTTTGCATTTTGTGTTTGTGGTTTTATGTTTAGAGTTTTGGGAAAATGGCCCAAAGATTCAGAAAAAGTGTGTAAACAACTGTGGAAAACCATAATTATACAACTACCTTTTTTGACAAAGTGGAGATACTGAAAAGAAAATGTATGCCCCATGCTACAGATGTCTATATCGGCCCAGTGCACTACTTTTGTGATAATATATCTTTTTTAGTTTTTAATTCAGATTTTTCAGGGGCTGCTGCAACACCATCAGCACCACCACTTCCAGCGGCTATGTTCATTGCTACAGAAGCCAAATCCTGTTCACTTTTCTTTCATCTAACTAAATGTACCATGATCTTTAGGTTTTGCTGCAGTCCAGGGTAAAGTTGATAAACTGATTTAGGAATCTTGGATAGCATGTCACCTCTCACCTGGTTAGTGACTTACAGTTTTAGAGTTAATTTGCTGCAATTTTACACAATTTGCCAGAGGGCAGAGAGAATATTTACCAATTTTATAACTGATTTCATGGAATTCTACAAATTCTGCTATAGGGAGGAGAGAAATGTTTGTAGTGTTTTGCACTGACTTATGCCATGTTAATATGATATCTGAGTGAGAGCGAATAACAAAATCAATGGGAGCCCCCTGGAGATCAGGGCCCCTGGGTAATTGAACCACTTTTACACAATTACTAGTTTACATAGCTGTCTAGACCAATATAGAAAAAGTTAGCTGACGTGCTAATTGAGTGAGTCTCAGTGACTGACATAACAGTAGAAAAACTGCTTATACACAACCAAATTTGGATGCACCTTGTGTATTGTGTACCTTATTTACCTTGCACCAAATTGCAACTTGTGTATTCTACTATTCTATCTCTCAACAGTAAGTTGAGACCCTGACTAAGTTCCTAAAATAACCAATAAACAAAAAAAATACTTATTTTGGGTCGGGGCACCCTAGTAGGCGCGGGGCCCTCAGCGTTTGCTTATGTCGCTTAGTGGCTAGGCCGGCTCTGCTAGTTTATAAAGATCGTTTTAATGCATCAGCTAAGAGCTCTGTAGGCCTACACTCATCTTATTTGGTTGCGTGACCTGGTGGTTCACTTGAAGTCAATACTTCATATCATGCCAAGTCAATTGATCTAATGCCACCTAAGTGTGTGCGTGTGTTCACGAGTGTGCATGTGCATCACACACATTATAAAGTTGTCACCAAATCAGTGTGCGTGACCAGCATTCCACTAACACTAAACACACTGCTACTGGAAAATGCCAAATGGAAAAGAATCGAAAACAGAAGCACTGTTTGAATAACTTTAAACCTCCCTTTAATGTCTTTAACTTGTCTGTCCTCCTCTTTCTCCCCAGGGCTCCCGCTACGCCTTTATCATCAACTGCTCCATCAGCATATCCACTGGGTGTCTTCTGATTCTCATCGTAGCCTTCCATTATAAGGACATTAGGGTGAGTGTGTGTTCTCTTTGACCTCTGATCCCATTGTTGACTGTGCAGCCCAGCTCTCTATCACTGGAAAGAAATGTGTTAGATACTCTTTGAACTTAGGAGTTGAAGGCAGGGGTTACACTAAATCATTAATTGTTAAAGGTAAGCAGGATTAGGCGGCCACCTGTAGCCTACAGGCTAGAGATAACAAGTATGATCATGTAATCAGACAGACACTTTTTACATCATGCAGGTTTTTCCAATCAAATAGCCTTACCTAAATGGCACTCAATCAAATGAACAAACAACATATCCTAAGAACAGGAGAGGTCAAAGTAAAATGGACAATATGGAATGTACAATCACAAATGTTGTCCAGGAGTTTCACCTCATTGTCATGATCAGTGGTTTCAAGTTTGTATCGGTCCATTTTTGACAAGCTGATCATAGCGAAAAATAAAATACTTTTCCTGCTGTGTAAACACATTGCAAATAGGCTTGAGATAACTCCTGATAAAGTTGGGTATCTGATATTCAGAGCTTACAGTTTTTTATATCGCTTACACACTAAAAGTGGTACTTGAGGCACACTCAGTGAAACTATTAACTCATGTACTACCTAATCTTCAGACCAAGTCTGCAAAACTGCAAGCACATTATCTGCTTTACAGTCAGTTTGCAATTGTAAAACACACTTTTTTACAAAACACTAAACACAGTTTTCAACATTAGACACATCATTCAAAACCAACAGGTCTTGTGTTTTGTTTGGAAAACACTGCCATTCCAAATACCATACTCATTTACCGATTACCTGCACCCAGTGTTCATGTTTGAAAACACTTATAGTTAATTTCTTCACTTATAAATCAGAGCTTGAGCACTATAAATAGGCTTCAGGTTGGTTTTCTTGGTTTGGACATCAATGGAGGCCAATTTTGGAGAGAGAGTATTTGTTTTGTCTGTTACTGTTCATCCTGAAATCTGGATGAAAATACAATGTTTTGAGAAAGAAATACATTTTATTCCCCCCCCCTTGCATTTCTGTTTATTGTGCAAATACTGTATATACTTAATATGTATACATACTGTATATATTTGTGCACATACATGTACGCGTAAGTGCTATGACAAACTCCCGTGGATTCCACCGCACACTGAACATGCAATAGACACAAGATTGTATTGTTTTACATTTTTCACATCCGTGTGTATAAGAGCTAATCATTTGATGGTTTGTGTGTAGAGTTTTGATGCATAAACACTATTTTGAGAAAAGTTTAAATAGTTTTGAATGAAGTGTTTAGTTTTGCAAGAGATGTGTGACGTTTTGCATGTTGTGTGTGTGTTTTGGGGTTTTGTGGGTAGAGTCTAGAGAAAGGAGCCATAGTTTCAGAAATCATGTGTAAGAAATGGTCAAAAACTGTAAATAACCAAATTGATTAGTCACAGGAATCAGGACTAATACAGCCAATGCAATGGCCTGTTTTACAAACGGTGGGCCTACCACATGGATGGGCATTCATAAAATTCCATTGCTGGCCGACATTCTAGGCTACAACCCAGTAAGCACAAGCCGACGTCTTTTAGATGTCTTTTTTTGGTCTTGTCCGGATGTCTTTTTGGGGTGTTTTACAAATGGTAAGCTTACCACATAGATTGGCATTCATACAATTCAATTTCAGGCAACACTGTTGGCTACACCTTAGTAAGCTCAGTTCGACGCCTTTAGGACATCTTTTTGGTGCAAATCCTGCCGGCCGTGATTTCCACATCCACGGACATTGGTTTTTGGTGCGGTCCGGACCAAATCTAAACCAATCATACACGTCTATGTTTGATTCAGATTTTGTACGGTCTGGACCAGCCTTAATTTGGCCCAAACATAGACATCTATAAACTAATTTTTCAACCTTCATTCAGAACCCAAAAATTTACCTGATTTCAATGTCCGGAAAATACATATTTTTGAACATCTGGAAAATATGCCTTTTCAACGACCTGGAAAATATTTATTTTAAACATATGGTAAATACCTCTTTAACTTTCATTCAGAACCTAAATTAAACCTAACTTCAACATCTGGAAAAGACGTCTTTTAGACGTCATTTTGCTTACTGGGATTATTCTAGTTTTGTGGGGAGGCTGCATTTTTTCATTTGCCATTAGTGTTTTTTGTTTTACATACTTCTTATTTGATCTGGAAGTGAATTGCTCAAATTTTGTGACTTTCCTACCAACCTCACTTTGATAACATTCAGCTGTTGGTTTGTTCATTGATTGGTCACAAAAAAATTCTGATGCTGATTTGCCTTGATGATATCTTGATTACACACACAGACTGTCAGCAGGACTTCTTAGTAAATAACACTCACATGCACGTTCCCCCTGATGAGACTCAAATCCATGGAGACCTGTACAGTTCTCTGGTCATCTTATTTTCATCCTTACTCTGTAATACCTTGTCAATGCACAAGGTGTCAGGACTTTAGTGAAGATACTGAAATTCAATATGTTAATATCCTTACTGCTCAGTATAGAAGTCAACAAGGTACTATATGATAAACAGGTTAGTGCAAGGTGTGTAGACTGTGCAGAAGTAGATATATTTTATGTACCACTCAGTGCAGTATATGATTACAATTTTTGCCAATTTCTTACACATGATTTCTGAAACTATGGCTCCTTTTCTCTAGACTCTACCCACAAAACCCCAAAACACACACAACATGCAAAACGTCACACATCTCTTGCAAAACTAAACACTTCATTCAAAACTATTTTAACTTTTCTCAAATGGTGTTTTAGCATCAAAACTCTTCCACAAAACATTAATTGATTAGCTCTTATACACGCCAACTACACATGGATGTGAAAAATGTAAAACACTACAATCTTGTGTCTTTTGCATGTTCAGTGTGCAGTGGAGTCCACCGCAGTTTGTCATAGCACTCACACGTACATGTATGTGCACAGATATATACAGTATGTATGCATATTCAGTATATATTTGCACTATAAACAGAAATGCAAGAGGGGGAAAATACAATTTATTTACTTCTCAAAACATTTTATTTTCATCCAGATTTCGGGATGAACAGTAAAATGGGAGGAACTGACAAAACAAATACAGTAGAAGATGAACAGATAGGCTTGTCCTCATCCTCGTCCTTGTCCTCCTCCTCCTCCTCCTCCTTATCCTTGTCCCCCTCTTACTCTCACTCCTCTTCCTCTCACTCTCTCTCCAAAATTGGCCTCCATTGATGTCCAAACCAAGAAAGCCAACCTGAAGCCTATTTATAGTGCTCAAGCTCTGATTTGCAAACGGACTGCAAAGCAGATAATGTGCTTGCAGTTTTGCAGACTTGGTCTGAAGATTAGGTAGTACATGAGTTAATAGTTTCACTGAGTGTGCCTCAAGTACCACTTTTGATGTGTAAGTGATTGTAAAAAACTGTAAATAAAACATAGTGGGGCAGGTCCCATTCATACATTTTTTGACAAAAGGGTAGGCAGCCAGAAGGTTTTTCAGGCCACACTACCGGGTCTTTAAACACCAGTTAGGTTGACATCCGTGTGTAGGCATATCTGAGAGGAGGGGGGCTCTGCACAAGTGCTGCGGGGAAATAAGGGAGGTGAGGTTTCAAGCAAGGATGAAGGTTATCGTTTTTGAGCTGTGCATTGGGCCTCCATATTTAGGCTGAAAACAAAACATGCAGCAGCACAACCTAGTGTTAACCTTTCTCCCTCTCAAAAAAAAACAGAAAAGAGAAGGACATTATCAGAGAAATGAAGCATAGAAAGAAAAAATAGGAAGAGGAAAATGGACAGAGAAAAACAAACCCAGCTGATATTTCCTCATATCATGGGTCACCTAAAATGTCCCCCTCTTAATTATCATGTGAGCATCGTTCAGGACGGTGTGCAGGCGGAGAGAGTGATATGTGGCTGGGGTCCCCAGGCGCTAGTAAACACACATTCCCATGGGTATGGGCTGTCAATATCATCACATGTCTCTACATGATCCCCAACCCTAAGTCTCTTCCCAGCTCCCATTCCCATTGGGTTCCGATGGCCCTGCATGTACAGTGGCAGGCCTAACTGCTGGCTTGGATACATTCCAGTATGAGTAGCACTTCCTCCCCTTTCAGTTACATATCAACACCCCTCTTCATTGGTGGCAGATCATTTGCATTACCAGAGGGCCTCATTTCATTCTGCTGTGTGCGACATACTTTTAATGAGGCTCACAGGTGCGTAGTGTTTACACACAGGAATTGAAAATCTGTAATTCTTTGTACATCTTCAACATGTTCCAAGCAAATTGCAATTGCTTACCGGTATAAACTGTATAATTACAATGTACATATAAGAACAATACTTTCTTATTGTAAAAATGTAGGGTTAGGATTGGTTGGTAATGGACTGTATTTTTACGTTGGCTTGCTGGTGGTTTGGGTGTGGGCTACCCATGTGAGAACACATGAGATGGAGGTACAGTTGAATTTCTATAAACGTTTCCAAAGATAAAAGACAAGGAAAATAACTTGCACCAAAAAAGAACTGAAATGAATTGTAATGTTTATCAGACTGCCACACGGATTAGCCATAGATGAATAACATTTCCAAACACTTCCGCCCAAATACGCAAAGAGTATGGTGGACCAATGCGTCAAACTTGGCCTTCGTTAGCCAATACAGAGAAACTCCCAGCGCGCAGGCATTCAGCTTAATCTACCAACCAATCATCTCCCACAACAACTTCCCCCTAACCTTCCCGCTTACACTAGCACATCACAACCACAGAGCCACGCCTCGCAGTAGTGTGATTCACTCAAATTAAATGATGGCAAATACTTTATTCAGTCGGTGACTCCTCTAGAATTCTATGGTCACTCCCACTAAGGCCAACTTTGAGTGGTTGATATACCAAGCTTATATGCGCTTTTGTTGACTCGATGGCCATTAGTGGAGGTGATGATTCGATCACCACTGGTGGTGTTGACTCGATAGCCATTAGTGGAGGTGTTGACTCGATGGCCATTAGTGGAGGTGTTGACTCGATGGCCACTGGTGGAGGTGTTGACTCGATGGCCATTAGTGGAGGTGTTGACTCGATAGCCACTGGTGGAGGTGTTGACTCGATGACCATTAGTGGAGGTGTTGATTTGATGGACACTGTTGGAGGTGTTGACTCGATGGCCACTGGTGGAGGTGTTGACTCGATAGCCACTGGTGGAGGTGTTGACTCGATGGCCACTGGTGGAGGTGTTGATTTGATGGCCACTGGTGGAGGTGTTGACTCGATAGCCACTGGTGGAGGTGTTGACTCGATGGCCATTAGTGGAGGTGTTGACTCGATGGCCACTGGTGGAGGTGTTGACTCGATGGCCACTGGTGGAGGTGTTGACTCGATAGCCATTAGTGGAGGTGTTGACTCGATGGCACTGGTGGAGGTGTTGACTCGATGGCCATTAGTGGAGGTGTTGACTCGATGGCCACTGGTGGACGTGTTGACTCGATGGCCATTAGTGGAGGTGTTGACTCGATAGCCATTAGTGGAGGTGTTGACTCGATGGCCATTAGTGGAGGTGTTGACTCGATGGCCATTAGTGGAGGTGTTGACTCGATGGCCATTAGTGGAGGTGTTGACTCGATGGCCATTAGTGGAGGTGTTTACTCGATGGCCATTAGTGGAGGTGTTGACTCGATGGCCATTAGTGGAGGTGTTGACTCGATAGCCATTAGTGGAGGTGTTGACTCGATGGCCATTAGTGGAGGTGTTGACTCGATAGCCATTAGTGGAGGTGTTGACTCGATAGCCATTAGTGGAGGTGTTTACTCGATGGCCATTAGTGGAGGTGTTGACTCGATGGCCATTAGTGGAGGTGTTGACTCGATGGCCATTAGTGGAGGTGTTGACTCGATAGCCATTAGTGGAGGTGTTGACTCGATGGCCATTAGTGGAGGTGTTGACTCGATGGCCATTAGTGGAGGTGTTGACTCGATAGCCATTAGTGGAGGTGTTGACTCGATAGCCATTAGTGGAGGTGTTGACTCGATGGCCATTAGTGGAGGTGTTGACTCGATGGCCATTAGTGGAGGTGTTGACTCGATGGCCACTGGTGGAGGTGTTGATTTGATGGCCATTAGTGGAGGTGTTGACTCGATGGCCATTAGTGGAGGTGTTGACTCGATGGCCATTAGTGGAGGTGTTGACTCGATGGCCATTAGTGGAGGTGTTGACTCGATAGCCACTGGTGGAGGTGTTGACTCGATGGCCACTGGTGGAGGTGTTGATTTGATGGCCACTGGTGGAGGTGTTGACTCGATGGCCATTAGTGGAGGTGTTGTCTCAATGGCCACTGGTGGAGGTGTTGACTCGATAGCCATTAGTGGAGGTGTTGACTCGATGGCCATTAGTGGAGGTGTTGACTCGATGGCCATTAGTGGAGGTGTTGACTCGATAGCCACTGGTGGAGGTGTTGACTCGATGGCCACTGGTGGAGGTGTTGACTCGATAGCCATTAGTGGAGGTGTTGACTCGATGGCCATTAGTGGAGGTGTTGACTCGATAGCCACTGGTGGAGGTGTTGACTCGATGGCCATTAGTGGAGGTGTTGACTCGATGGCCATTAGTGGAGGTGTTGACTCGATAGCCATTAGTGGAGGTGTTGACTCGATGGCCATTAGTGGAGGTGTTGACTCGATGGCCATTAGTGGAGGTGTTGACTCGATAGCCACTGGTGGAGGTGTTGACTCGATGGCCACTGGTGGAGGTGTTGACTCGATAGCCATTAGTGGAGGTGTTGACTCGATGGCCATTAGTGGAGGTGTTGACTCGATGGCCACTGGTGGAGGTGTTGACTCGATAGCCACTGGTGGAGGTGTTGACTCGATAGCCACTGGTGGAGGTGTTGACTCGATGGCCATTGGTGGAGGTGTTGACTCGATGGCCATTAGTGGAGGTGTTGACTCGATGGCCATTAGTGGAGGTGTTGACTCGATAGCCACTGGTGGAGGTGTTGTCTCGATGGCCACTGGTGGAGGTGTTGACTCGATAGCCATTAGTGGAGGTGTTGACTCGATGGCCATTAGTGGAGGTGTTGACTCGATGGCCACTGGTGGAGGTGTTGATTTGATGGCCACTGGTGGAGGTGTTGACTCGATAGCTACTGGTGGAGGTGTTGACTCGATGGCCATTAGTGGAGGTGTTGACTCGATGGCCACTGGTGGAGGTGTTGACTCGATGGCCACTGGTGGAGGTGTTGACTCGATGGCCATTAGTGAAGGTGTTGATTCGATGGCCACTGGTGGAGGTGTTGATTTGATGGCCACTGGTGGAGGTGTTGACTCGATAGCCACTGGTGGAGGTGTTGACTCGATGGCCATTAGTGGAGGTGTTGTCTCGTGGCCATTAGTGGAGGTGTTGTCTCGATGGCCACTGGTGGAGGTGTTGACTCGATAGCCACTGGTGGAGGTGTTGACTCGATGGCCACTGGTGGGGGTGTTGATTTGATGGCCACTGGTAGTGGTGTTGACTCGATAGCCACTGGTGGAGGTGTTGACTCGATGGCCATTAGTGGAGGTGTTGATTTGATGGCCACTGTTGGAGGTGTTGGCTTGATGGCCACTGGTGGAGGTCTTGGCTTGATGGACACTGGAACTGGAATGGGCCACCTGCCACAGTGTGAGGTCAGCTTGCCCCACTGGCCACTGGAGGTACTGTGTCTTCTGTGTTAGGGGGCACAGGGTAATCTTCTACGGGAGCCTGGCTGGTCCCTGGGACTGGAGCTAGGGTGACTCCATGGACTACTGCAGGCCTGACGAACTTGGCATTATTAAGTTAGATCTGAGACTGCACAAGGTACTGCAGTGGAGATGGAAGTTCTAGTCTGAAATGGTACAGCAGTGAAAATGGAGTTGTAGTCTGAAAGGGTACTGCAGTTGGGCTAGGAATGAAGGTGGAGCACAGGGAACTACAGTTTAGTCTTGAGCTCATGTGAATAGGTAATATTAGAGTTTTGGACAAATCCATTTCTGAAATGCGGCTTGGAGTGGGCCTGGGATGGATGGTTTCTTTATTTCCATATACTTGATTTGATGTGTAATCTCCCTCATTCTCTATCTGAAGATGAGCCCTCAGTCAGATGGGAATCTGTACTCCATTGTTGTCCTTTCCACCATGATAGCCCGATGTGGCTCGAAGGATGTAAAAACTGGTTAGGGTTGGTTGGCCAAGGACTGTATTTTGAGGTTGGCTTGCTCTGCCCTGGAGGTTAGTCTATAAGAACACAGATGATGGAGGTACAGTTGAATTTCTATAAATGCAGGTGAAAGGTAAGGAAATGAACTTGCACCAAAAGCCTCAGGTGAGCCAATTTCAAGGCAAGTGTTATGCAGGTGAATGAGGACCCAAAAGCGACTTTACAGAAACAGAGTGTATTCCAAGTCAAAACAGGAATACAGAAACCCTCTAGACAGTAGAGGGAATCAACTGAAGATGCGACCACAGACTGCAGGTCGCTTCGGGAAGGCGCAGGCCGTAGCTGATCAAGACACCTGCTCACACGCAACATCTGAAGAAGGCAAAAAACATGACAGGACGGAACGAGGGCAAGAACAGCGAACATCAAACAAGGATCCGACAAGGACAGAAGCGGAAAACAGAGGGAGAAATAGGGACTCTAATCAGAGGGCAAAATAGGGGACAGGTGTGAAAGAGTAAATGAGGTAGTTAGGAGAATGAGGAACAGCTGGGAGCAGGAACGGAACGATAGAGAGAGAGAGCGAGAGAGGGAGAGAGGGAGGGGGAGAGAGAGGGATAGAAAGAGGGAAAGAACCTAATAAGACCAGCAGAGGGAAACGAATAGAAGGGGAAGCACAGGGACAAGACATGATAATCAATGACAAAACATGACAGTACCCCCCCACTCACCGAGCGCCTCCTGGCGCACTCGAGGAGGAACCCTGGCGGCAACGGAGGAAATCATCAATCAACGAACGGTCCAGCACGTCCCGAGATGGAACCCAACTCCTCTCCTCAGGACCGTAACCCTCCCAATCCACTAAGTACTGGTGACCACGTCCCCGAGAACGCATGTCCATGATCTTCCGTACCTTGTAAATAGGAGCGCCCTCGACAAGGACGGGGGGAGGAGGGAAGACGAACGGGGGCGCGAAGAAAAGGCTTGACACAGGAGACATGGAAGACAGGGTGGACGCGACGAAGATGTCGCGGAAGAAGCAGTCGCACAGCGACAGGATTGACGACCTGAGAGACACGGAACGAACCGCGGAGTCAACTTGCGAGAAGCTGTCGTAAGGGGAAGGTTACGAGTGGAAAGCCACACCATCTGACCGCGACAATACCTAGGACTCTTAATCCTACGTTTATTGGCGGCTCTCACAGTCTGCGCCCTGTAACGGCAAAGTGCAGACCTGACCCTCCTCCAGGTGCGCTCACAACGTTGGACAAAAGCCTGAGCGGAGGGAACGCTGGACTCGGCGAGCTGGGATGAGAACAGAGGAGGCTGGTACCCAAGACTACTCTGAAACGGAGATAGCCCGGTAGCAGACGAAGGAAGCGAGTTGTGAGCGTATTCTGCCCAGGGGAGCTGTTCTGCCCAAGACGCAGGGTTTCGAAAAGAAAGGCTGCGTAATATGCGACCAATCGTCTGATTGGCCCTTTCTGCTTGACCGTTAGACTGGGGATGAAAACCGGAAGAGAGACTGACGGAAGCACCAATCAAACGACAGAACTCCCTCCAAAACTGTGACGTGAATTGCGGGCCTCTGTCTGAAACGGCGTCTAACGGAAGGCCATGAATTCTGAACACATTCTCAATGATGATTTGTGCCGTCTCCTTAGCGGAAGGAAGCTTAGCGAGGGAATGAAATGTGCCGCCTTAGAGAACCTATCGACAACCGTAAGAATCACAGTCTTCCCCGCAGACGAAGGCAGACCGGTAATAAAGTCTAAGGCGATGTGAGACCATGGTCGAGAAGGAATGGGAAGCGGTCTGAGACGACCGGCAGGAGGAGAGTTACCTGACTTAGTCTGAGCGCAGTCCGAACAAGCAGCCACGAAACGGCGCGTGTCACGCTCCTGAGTAGGCCACCAAAACCGCTGGCGAATAGAAGCAAGCGTACCCCGAACGCCGGGGTGGCCAGCTAACTTGGCAGAGTGAGCCCACTGAAGAACAGCCAGACGAGTAGAGACAGGAACGAAAAGAAGGTTACTAGGACAAGCGCGCGGCGACGCAGTGTGAGTGAGTGCTTGTTTTACCTGTCTCTCAATTCCCCAGACAGTCAACCCGACAACACGCCCTTCAGGGAGAATACCCTCGGGGTCGGTAGAAGCCACAGAAGAACTAAAGAGACGGGATAAGGCATCAGGCTTGGTGTTCTTATTTCCCGGGCGATAAGAAATCACGAACTCGAAACGAGCGAAAAACAACGCCCAACGAGCTTGACGTGCATTGAGTCGTTTGGCAGAACGGATGTACTCAAGGTTCTTATGGTCAGTCCAAACGACAAAAGGGACGGTCGCCCCCTCCAACCACTGTCGCCATTCGCCTAGGGCTAAGCGGATGGCGAGCAGTTCGCGGTTACCCACATCATAGTTGCGTTCCGATGGCGACAGGCGATGAGAAAAATAAGCGCAAGGATGGACCTTATCGTCAGAATGGAAGCGCTGGGACAGAATGGCTCCCACGCCCACCTCTGAAGCGTCAACCTCGACAATGAATTGTTTAGTGACGTCAGGAGTAACAAGGATAGGAGCGGATGTAAAACGCTTCTTGAGGAGATCAAAAGCTCCCTGGGCGGAACCGGACCACTTAAAGCACGTCTTGACAGAAGTAAGAGCTGTGAGAGGGGTAGCCACTTGACCGAAATTACGAATGAAACGCCGATAGAAATTAGCGAAACCGAGAAAGCGCTGCAACTCGACACGTGACTTAGGAACGGGCCAATCGCTGACACCCTGGACCTTAGCGGGATCCATCTGAATGCCTTCAGCGGAAATAACAGAACCGAGAAATGTGACAGAGGAGACATGAAAGGCGCACTTCTCAGCCTTCACGTAGAGACAATTCTCTAAAAGGCGCTGGAGTACACGTCGAACGTACTGAACATGAATCTCGAGTGACGGAGAAAAAATCAGGATATCGTCAAGGTAAACGAAAACAAAGATGTTCAGCATGTCTCTCAGTACATCATTAACTAATGCCTGAAAGACAGCTGGAGCATTAGCGAGACCGAACGGCAGAACCCGGTATTCAAAATGCCCTAATGGAGTGTTAAACGCCGTTTTCCACTCGTCCCCCTCTCTGATGCGCACGAGATGGTAAGCGTTACGAAGGTCCAACTTAGTAAAGAACCTGGCTCCCTGCAGAATCTCGAAGGCTAATGACATAAGGGGAAGCGGATAACGATTCTTAACCGTTATGTCATTCAGCCCTCGATAATCCACGCAGGGGCGCAGAGTACCGTCCTTCTTCTTAACAAAAAAAACCCCGCTCCGGCGGGAGAGGAAGAAGGCACCACGGTACCGGCGTCGAGAGAAACAGACAGATAATCCTCGAGAGCCTTACGTTCGGGAGCCGACAGAGAGTATAGTCTACCCCGAGGAGGAGTGGTCCCCGGAAGGAGATCAATACAACAATCATACGACCGGTGAGGAGGAAGGGAGTTGGCTCTGGACCGACTGAAGACCGTGCGCAGATCATGATATTCCTCCGGCACTCCTGTCAAATCACCAGGTTCCTCCTGAGAAGAGGGGACAGAAGAAACAGGAGGGATAGCAGACATTAAACACTTCACATGACAAGAAACGTTCCAGGATAGGATAGAATTACTAGACCAATTAATAGAAGGATTATGACATACTAGCCAGGGATGACCCAAAACAACAGGTGTAAAAGGTGAACGAAAAATCAAAAAGGAAATGGTCTCACTGTGGTTACCAGATACTGTGAGGGTTAAAGGTAATGTCTCACATCTGATACTGGGGAGAAGACTACCATCTAAGGCGAACATGGGCGTGGGCTCCCCTAACTGTCTGAGAGGAATGTCATGTTTCCGAGCCCATGCTTCGTCCATAAAACAACCCTCAGCCCCAGAGTCTATCAAGGCACTGCAGGAAGCTGCCGAACCGGTCCAGCGTAGATGGACCGACAAAGTAGTACAGGATCTTGATGGAGAGACCTGAGTAGTAGCGCTCACCAGTAGCCCTCCGCTTACTGATGAGCACTGGCCTTTAACTGGACATGAAATGACAAAATGTCCAGCAGAACCGCAATAGAGGCAAAGGCGGTTGGTGATTCTCCGTTCCCTCTCCTTAGTCGAGATGCGAATACCTCCCAGCTGCATGGGCTCAGTCACTGAACCGGTGGGAGGAGATGGTTGAGATGCGGAGAGGGGGAACACCGTTAACGCGAGCTCTCTTCCACGAGCTCGGTGACGAAGATCTACCCGTCGTTCTATGCGGATGGCGAGTGCAATCAAAGAGTCCACGCTGGAAGGAACCTCCCGGGAGAGAATCTCATCTTTAACCTCAGCGTGGAGTCCCTCCAGAAAACGAGCGAGCAACGCCGGCTCGTTCCAGTCACTGGAGGCAGCAAGAGTGCGAAACTCTATAGAGTAATCCGTTATGGATCGATCACCTTGACATAAGGAAGCCAGGGCCCTGGAAGCCTCATTCCCAAAAACTAGACGATCAAAAACCCGTATCATCTCCTCTTTAAAGTTCTGATAATCATTAGTAAACTCAGCCCTTGCTTCCCAGATAGCTGTGCCCCACTCCCGAGCCCGACCAGTAAGGAGTGATATGACGTAGGCGATCCGAGCTCTCTCTCTAGAATATGTGTTGGGCTGGAGAGAGAACACAATATCACACTGGGTGAGAAAGGAGCGGCACTCAGTGGGCTGCCCAGAGTAACATGGTGGGTTATTAACCCTAGGTTCCGGAGACTCGGAAGACCAGGAAGTAGCTGGTGGCACGAGACGAAGACTCTGAAACTGTCCTGAGAGGTCGGAGACCTGAGCGGCCAGGGTCTCAACGGCATGACGAGCAGCAGACAATTCCTGCTCGTGTCTGCCGAGCATAGTTCCCTGGATCTCGACGGCAGTGTTGCGAGAATCCGTAGTCGCTGGGTCCATTCTTGGTCGGATCCTTCTGTTATGCAGGTGAATGAGGACCCAAAAGCGACTTTACAGAAACAGAGTTTATTCCAAGTCAAAACAGGAATACAGAAACCCTCTAGACAGTAGAGGGAATCAACTGAAGATGCGACCACAGACTGCAGGTCGCTTCGGGAAGGCGCAGGCCGTAGCTGATCAAGGCACCTGCTCACACGCAGCATCTGAAGAAGGCAAAAAACATGACAGGACGGAACAAGGACAAGAACAGCGAACATCAAACAAGGATCCGACAAGGACAGAAGCGGAAAACAGAGGGAGAAATAGGGACTCTAATCAGAGGGCAAATTAGGGGACAGGTGTGAAAGAGTAAATGAGGTAGTTAGGAGAATGAGGAACAGCTGGGAGCAGGAACGGAACGATAGAGAGAGAGAGCGAGAGAGGGAGAGAGGGAGGGGGAGAGAGAGGGATAGAAAGAGGGAAAGAACCTAATAAGACCAGCAGAGGGAAACGAATAGAAGGGGAAGCACAGGGACAAGACATGATAATCAATGACAAAACATGACAGCAAGGGTGTGGCAAAATCAAAGGAAAGTTGTGGCAATATCAAGGGAATGTCACTCATAGGTGTAATAGGTGGCAGAGAAGTCAGGCGCAGGATAGTCAAATAGAGTGTAAATATGGAGTCTTTTAATAAAGTTCCACCAGTATGCTCCATAACAATAAATGTACAAACAAACAAAACATGGGTACGAGGACCCGACGCGCACCTATACAAACAATCACACTACACTGACAACAAATCAATCTCTGACAAAAACATGAGGGGAAACAGAGGGTTAAATACACAACAGGTAATGAATGGGATAGAAAACAGGTGTGTGGGAAGACAAGACAAAACCAATGGAAAATGAAAAAAGGATCAATGATGGCTAGAAGACCGGTGACGTCGAACGCCGAGCACCGCCCGAACAAGGAGAGGCAACGACTTCGGTAGAAGTCGTGACAGGGAAGGTGTGGCGATAACTAGGGACGGGTGTGTCAATATCAAGGGAAGAGTGTGGCAATATCAAGAGAAGGGTGTGGCAATATCAAGGGAACGGTGTGGCAATATAAAGGGGAAGAATGTGGCTTAAGTTACCCCTCTGCTGTAGGAACTGGGAATCTGGGTGATTGGGCAATGGGAAAGTCAGTCAAGGGCAGAAAGACTATGAACTGAGTGTTCTAATATGCTTACGGCAGTTTCAAATATCAAGAGTTACAAAGAAACCTCAAAGCAACAGGAATTGGAGGTTTTGGCGAGCGAGGGATTTGGTTTTCATTGTCTTTAGTGATATAATAAAGTGATATCTTGGACTTGTGTCATGTCACACTAGGATCAGACAGGATTATATTCATCATCTAAGAGACTTGTGAGTCAGAGGGCTTGTATCGCTTACAACCCCCACAATCTTGACTTTCACTGGCTCCGTATCTGCTTGGGTGGGTCTTTGTTTGCCTTGGCATCATGTTTCTGTTGTTCTTCCAATTCCCACCTTTAGTTAATCATCATCATTTCATTATCATGCCAGCAGCATACCACCCTGCATACCACTGCTGGCTTGCTTCTGAAGCTAAGCAGGGTTGGTCCTGGTCAGTTCCTGGATGGGAGACTAGATGCTGTTGGAAGGCCAGTAGGAGGCACTCTTTCCTCTGGTCTATTGGGGACACTGCCCTGTGTAGGCTCCCGTCTTTCGGATGGGATGTTAAACGGTTGTCCTGACTCTCTGAGGTCATTAAAGATCCCATGACACTTAGAGTAGGGGTGTTAACCCCGGTGTCTTGGCTAAACTCCCAATCTGGCCCTCAAACCATCACAGTCAGCTAATAATCCCCAGTTTACAATTGGCTCATTCATCCCCCTCCTCTCTCCTGTAACTATTCCCCAGGTCGTTGCTGCAAATGAGAACGTGTTCTCAGTCAACTTACCTGGTAAAATAACGGATAAATAAAACATTTTTTTCCCTTAATGCTTCAAATCAAATGAACAATTCTCCATTGACATTCTTCATTTACTACCTCTCTCGCGCTCTCTCCCCCACTCAATCCCTTTCCCTCTTGCAATCTCTCTCTCTCTCTCTCTCTCTCTCTCTCTCTCTCTCTCTCTCTCTCTCTCTCTCTCTCTCTCTCTCTCTCACTCTCTCTCTCTCTCTCTTTCTCTTTTTATTTATCTTTCACTCTCTTTCCCCCCCTCTCCCTCTACCTCTCCTCCTCCCTCTGGCTCTTCCGTTCGCCCTCATCCCTTTCTCTCTCTCGACCCTGCCCCGACCCCTCTCTTTTTTCTCCAGCTCTTCATCATTGACCACAACCAGGTGGACTGGCGCATCGCCATGACAAGCCGGAGGGTGCTGGGCATCTCCCTGGAGCTGCTGGTCTGTGCCATCCATCCCGTGGGCACCTACTGGGAGGTGGGCATCCCTGCGCCCATCGCCAGGGAGGGGGCAGAGGTCAACTCCTCCAACTCGGCGCCGCTGTGTGTATCCTCCCGCCACGGGGAGGTGCTGTTGGACACAGAGCTGCTACTGTCGGCACTGATGTTCCTCAGGCTGTACCTGGTCCACAGGACGATCCTACTGCACAGCAAGGTGCTGCTCAGTGCCTCCTATAGGAGTATCGGCTCGCTCAACAACATCAACTTCACGTTCCGCTTCGTGCTCAAGGTGCTGATGAACAAGTACCCGGCGCGCACTCTGATGGTGTTCATCTTCTTGTTCTGGCTCATCGCCTCCTGGATGCTCACGCTGTGTGAGAGGTAGGGTAGAGGGGCGTGCACATGCTGGCACACACTCATGCTCACACACACGCATACATGCACGGCTCGCGCACGTGTCTCTCTCTCTCTCTCTCTCTCTCTCTCTCTCTCTCTCTCTCTCTCTCTCTCTCTCTCTCTCTCGCTCTCGCTCTCGCTCTCTCTCTCACATACACATACACACACACACATCTCGTGCATGACCCACACACACTCTCCTGTTTGAGAAACACAGGCACAAACAGACGTCTGTGTGATAGACAGAACAGAAAATGAGGACACACAGTGAGAGATAAAAACAGTTTGCCTAAATATAAATATAACACATTACTACTGCCAGCACAGAAACACGCAGACATACACATACACCCCTACACAGTTTATTACAAACAGACTGGGGCAATCAATTGCTCACTCTACTTCAAATATTGATGGTCAATTTGAGTTCCCCATTCAGAAAGGATGTCTAATAACAGATTCAATGTAGATCGTTTTCTGTTGAGTTATTCCGACAAATTACTCTTCATTGCGAGCCAACACATACCGTCCTAGGCCTCTGAAGTCGGTTTGTGGCCAATGTGAGGTCATTTGTTTAGGTTGAACCTACAATGGGATGGGATTCTTAGATCTCAGTTACATAGAGAAATCAAACGTGTTAATTAATCAAGCTGCATGTTAAACAAACTGACGTTTTGGTTATACGATCTGATGATTGACAGATTGTAAGACTTCTGAGTAACACCCGATAGGTATAATACATTATAACTTCCCTGTAGGCAATAGAAGACTTAAGATGAACACTGAATTGGAATGGTCTTGAAATAGATTCTGAGAAGACAACAACTTACAAAAGTCAGCTCATTTTTGAGTCAGTTTCACCATCTGTCCAGACAATTCAACTTCTATTTTCTCTTTCCTGGAACTGAAACAGGACCTTCCCTGACCCCACAGCCACTGCTATATAAACAGATAATCACCATGAAATCCTTCCTTACAAGCCCTTAACCAACAATGCAGTTTTAAGAAAATAGAGTTAAGAAAATATCTACTAAATAAACTAAAGTAAAAAATTCTAAAAATTGTTTCACAATAAAATAACAATAATAAGGCTGTATACAGGGGTACTGGTACCGAGTCAATATGCGGGGGTACAGGTTAGACAAAGTAATTTGTACATGTAGGTAGGGTTAAAGTGACTATGCCTAGATAATAAACAGCGAGAAGCAGCAGTGTAAAATCAAGGGGGGGGGGGGTGGTTCAATACAAATAGTCTGGGTGGCCATTTGATTAATTGCAAAACAGTCTTATGGCTTGAGGGTAGAAGCTGTTAAGGAGGCTTTTGGACCTAGACTTGGTGCTCTGGTACCGCTTACGGTGCGATAGCAGAGAGAACAGTCTATGACTTGGGTGACTGGAGTTCTTGACAATCAGATTTGACAACTTAATACATCTGCTTTTGTCTTACCCATTGGTCTGATCCTGTTAGTAATGTAATGTCTAGATAATATTGATCAAATCTATGAATATCTTCATGTAAGACATATGTATCTGTGTATGTAGTGAGTGACCCCAGGGTGTGTGGCCCTCTACAGGCAGACACAGGAGGAGACTGGTCGTATGGACACAGCTCTCTGGCTCATTGCCATCACCTTCCTCACCGTGGGATACGGGGACGTGTCCCCCAAAACCAGCTGTGGCAAAGTGGTGTGCCTCTTCACCGGAGTCATGGTAACTATATGGAGTCATGGTAACTATATGGGGAATGGAGAGATAGGGAAAATAACGTTTCTAGCCTGAGTGTCAAAGCATGATAAAGCCTGTATCTTAAAGGTTACAATGGATTTTAAAGCAGAACATTACTGTAAAGTAGACAGGCTAAATGACATACAGAGGCTTGCGAAAGTATTCACCCCCCTTGGCATTTTTCCTATTTTGTTGCCTTACAACCTGGAATTCAAATATATTTTTGGGGGGTTTGTATAATTTGATTTACACAACATGTCTACCACTTTGAAGATGCAAAACATTTTAAATTGTGAAAATAACAAGAAATAAGAATCGTGATACAGTGAATTATAAGTGAAATAATCTGTCTGTAAACAATTGTTGGAAAAATGACTTGTGTCATGCACAAAGTAGATGTCCTATCCGACTTGCCAAAACTATAATTCGTTAACAAGAACATTGTGGAGTGGTTGAAAAACGATGTAAACTTCCGACTTCAACTGTATATACTGAGATCGTGTGTAACACTTAGATTGTACACAGGTGGACTTTATTTAACTAATTATATGACTTCTGAAGGTAATTGATTGCACCAGATCTTATTTAGGGGCTTCCTAGCAAAGGGGGTGAATATACAGTATATGCACGCACCACTTTTCAGTTTTAATTTTTTTAAATGTTTTGAAACAAGTTTTTTTTTTCATTTCATTTCACCAATTTGGACTATTTTGTGTGTCCATTACATGAAATCCACATAAAAATCCATTTAATTTTGAGGTTGTAATGCAACAAAATAGGAAATACAACATAGGTGATGAATCATTTTGCAAGGAACTGTACATGTACTGTACATGGCTTCATGTCTCTGCAGGTGTACAGATGTATGATCAAAATTTGAGCCAGTTTTCTACAGCAGGGAAATAATCCTGCAACAACAGGAAATGTGAATTACTAAATGGATTATAATTAATGGACATTTTTGTAAGGGTTGATACATTTTTCGTGAGGGAAAATCATGTCTGAAATTTCAAGGTGGAAATGACAAACTTCAGAAGCCTTTTTAAACCTCAGATACACTGCATTGCAGGAAGGTTATTCTGCAACAGGGTGATCAAATGAAGAAGAATAGAGGGAAACTGAAACACTAGTCAGTGCTCTCTAGTTGGTTGTTGTGTAAGTACCCATTACATTGAAGTGGCTGCAGAAAGTGATTTACTTACAGTAGAAATACAGTAGTGCTTGGTGCCACCCAGTCCCGATATTGACTTCGATGCTGGCGGTTAGTTGCTGGGTACATGCAGAGAGAACGCCATGTACAGTACTGTTGCTACTGACTCATTGTTTGCCTGTCGCTACTCCCATCGATCTCTCTTGTCTTGGCTTCCTTCTCTATTATCTTCCATGATGGCATTCTTACAATGTCAGCATGTTTCCCCTGTGTGTTGCCAGTGCATGCTATGATGTCTTAAAGTGCAGTAGCTGTAGTTTTCATATTGAAGCTTTTCTATTGTATTCTGAAAATGTACCACTGTAATAGTATTGATATTATTGTCTACCCCACTATCAGCCTGTATTTGACATGTTCAGGGGAGAATGCCTGATGATGTCTTGGTCGTTTATTGGTCAGAGAAGTGATTCTCTGGTACCAGGCACTCTCTCATCACACACACACGCACGCACGCACGCACACACACACACACACACACACACACACACACACACTGGAGTAGTTGTTATGTAGATGTCTCGGCACTGAGCAGAGGTGGGGAGATGTGAAAGGTTACAGTGGGTTTTATGGGTGAACTCAAAGAGTGCAGGCACTGATAATATTGAACTTTATTTTCATAGCACGTTTCTTACAGAATGCAGCCCCAATGTGCGCTACATGATAACATATGACCTTTCTCTTGTCCAACGACGAAAGCAGTGTGGTCATTGACTCATGTATTGTTATGTCTGTGACTCAAACACTTTGGTTACACCCACTTGTAAGAAAGGTACACGCAGTAGAAAAAAAGCTCATTTGAAACACTGTAAGCATATTTGACATTTGTGAAAGTGCTGCGACTCTTATGGTCAAGCAGTCTTGGTGCCATGGAAATTACATTAAATAATACACTTCAGGTGTTGTTCTGTCATAGAAAAGAACAAAGGAGTTTCACTATGATATATTGTCATATTCAACTTCCATTGTTTACTCAACAATGGACCCTCACCCGTAAGAATATAGGCCAATATCTCAGTTAAGTAGGTTGATGCTGAGTACAAAGAGTTGATAGGTTTTTACAATGGAAAAATATTTGAGAAGGCGATGGAGAGTAAAGGGAGAGTGAGAGGTGGGAGGTTGGAGGGGGTGGAAGATGGAGCGTAAGAGGGAGGTGGGGAGTGAAAAGGAGAGTAGAGAGAGTGAGGGAGAGTGGAATGCAGAGGTAGAGGGAGAGTGAGACGGAGAGGGCGAGGGAGACAGAGGGAGAGAGATGCAGAGTGAGAAGTAGAGGGAGATTTAATTTTTACTCATATCCACATGGCAGTCAATGAAACTGAAATACATGGATATCAAATCATAGTTGATTGGATATTACAATACATACACAACAAAACTTTGAAGTTGAAATTCAAGACAATATGTACATTCAGGAGACTCAAAGTTTTGTTTTGTTAATTTACAGTACCAGTCAAAAGTTTGGACACACCTACTCATTCAAGGGATTTTCTTTATTTTTTATGTTTTCTACAGTACCAGTCAAAAGTTTGGACACACCTACTCATTCAAGGGGTAGTCTTTATTTTTTACTAGTTTCTACATTGTAGAATAATAGCGAAGACATCAAAACTATGAAATAACACAAATAGAAGCATGTAACCAAAAAAGTGTAAACAAATCAAAACATATTTTATTTTTGAGATTCTTCAAAACCCTTTGCCATAATGACAGCTTTGCGCACTCTTGGCATTCTCTCAACCAGCTTCACCTGGAATGCTTTTATAACAGTCTTGAAGGAGTTCCCACATATGCTGAGCACTTGTTGACTGCTTTTCCTGCACTCTGCAGTCCAACGCATCTCAAACCATCTCAATGGGGCGGCAGCGTAGCCTAGTGGTTAGAGCGTTGGACTAGTAACCGGAAGGTTGCGAGTTCAAACCCCCGAGCTGACAAGGTACAAATCTGTCGTTCTGCCCCTGAACAGGCAGTTAACCCACTGTTCCAAGGTCATCATTGAAAAAAACTGACTTGCCTGGTTAAATAAAGGTAAAATAAAATAAAATTAGGTTGAGGTTGGGTGATTGTGGAGGCCAGGTCATCTGATGCAGAACTCCATCACTATCTTTCTTGGTCAAATAGTCCTTAGGCAGCCTAGAGGAATGTTGGGTCATTGTCCTGTTGAAAAACAAATTATAGTTCCCCTAAGTGGAAACCAGATGGGATGGCATATCGATGCAGAATGCGGTGGTAGCCATGCTGGTTAAGTGTGCCTTGAATTCTAAATAAATCACAGACAGTGTCACCAGCAAAGCACCCCCACACCATCCCACAAGGTGGGAACCACACATGTGGAGATCATCCTTTCACCTACTCTGCGTCTCACAAAGAAACGTCAGTGGGAACCATAACTCGCAAATTTGGACTCATCCGACCAAAGGACAGATTTCAACCTTTCTAATGGCCATTGCTTGTGTTTCTTTGCCCAAGCAAGTCGCTTCTTCTTATTGGTGTCCTTTAGTAGTGGTTTCTTGCAGCAATTCAAATATGAATTTGCCTGATTCACACAGTCTCCTCTGAACAGTTGATGTTGAGATGTGTCTGTTACTTGAACTCTGTGAAGCATTTATCTGGGCAGCAATTTCTGAGGCTGGTAACTCTAATGAACTTATCGTCTGCAGCAGAGGTAACTCTGGGTCTTCCTTTCCTGTGGCGGTCCTCATAAGAGCCAGTTTCCTCATAGCACTTGATGGTTTTTGCGACTGCACTTGAAGAAACGTTGAAATGTTCCCCATTGACTGATCTTCATGTCTTAAAGTAATAATGGACTGTCATTCCTCTTTGCTTATTTGAGCTGTTCTGGCCATAATTATTATTATTTTTTACCAAATAGGGCGATCTTCCTTATACCACCCATACCACCCAATAATACAACTGATTGGCTCAAAAACATTAAGAAGGAAAGAAATTCCACAAATACATTTTTAACAATGCACACCTGTTAATTGAAATGCATTCCAGGTGACGACCACATGAAGCTGGTTGAGAGAATGCCAAGTGTGTGCAAAGCTGTCATCAAGGCAAAGGGTGGCTACTTTGTAGAATCTCAAATATAAATATATGTTGATTTGTTTCAGACTTTTTGGGTTACTACATGATTTCATGTGTTATTTCAAACTTTTGATTTCTTCACTATTATTCTACAATGTAGAAACTAGTAAAAAATCATGAAAAACCCTGGAATGAGAAGGTGTGTCCAAACTTTTGACTCGTACTGTACATAGGTATGGAATGGGCGACTTTTATATCTCTCAGTCCTGGCATGTGGAATAGAGAGCAGGTGGATCTGCCTGACACTTGTCCTCGGCAGACAGGTAACTGTTCTGTGAAGGGGGACTTGAACAGGGAAAAAGGAAAGTCAAGGTACCGTTTCTCTCTCCTCTCATGAAGTGAGGGCAGTGATAGTGATGTCAGAGCATTGTTGTTTCCAGGATATGCTGTGCCAGGGATGGTTCTGCAAACACGCTTCTGTATGGGCTCGAGTTGTTCAGAGAGGGTTTGAGTCAAGGAGCTGTGCCAAGATGTTGCAATATAATCCAGGCAGGGTTGAATATAGCCCGTGCAGATGGCTACCAGGTCCATTTGTGGTACGTCGACGTAGGAAGAACAACTTTTCGCTTCCCTTGCAAATCATTGAATCGATTTGTTTGTCCCCCTGCAGATTGTTTTGCACAATGACTCCAAGGACTTTCACACTTCCACAGACTTGCAGGTTTTTCCCATATATCATAAGGGGACATGCAGGGGACAGGTTTCTCATACATGCTACCAACAGGATCTTGTACTTTGAAGGGTTTAGGGCCATGTGACTAGTACAGGGAGAGAGAGAGGGAGAGGGAGAGGGAGGGAGATATCTGGGTGTTTTCTGCTTGTTGTGCTGTAAGGACTTGGCTCTCTGCCTCACCTCAGCTCTGTCCGTTTCCGATCCGAGCAGATAAGCGACGGAGAGTCACAAGACCGGCAGATGGGCGCGAGCCAGGCCGAGACACCTCCCTGACACAGTGGAAAATTATCCTTCACTCCTCTTTCTCTCCCTCTCCCCTTGTTTTTATAAGCTTTCCCCTTTTTTAAGGGGAAACTTTCCACCATTTCCATTTTTAGGTAGTTTATAGCCTTTGGCACCACTGGAGCAGGAGGGCGTGCCAACCTGTGCCAATGACTTGAGAAAAAAAAAGTTTCCTACTCCCAACAGGGCAGCTCTCTAGGACAATGAGTGAAGCAGTACTCACACCTGTAGTGCTCGGCTGTCAATGACCCCTAGGCTCAGCACATCTACCCTGGGCTAGCCTGCCTCTCTGGTAGTGTCCCAGCTGTGTTGGGGAGGTGAGCAGAGCAGCGTGCTCACCACACATCCTATCAGTGGGGTGTGGATGGATCCATGGAAAGGATGTTGTGCCTCTTAGAATTCCCAGATTACACTGGTGCAGATTCACATGGAATCTTTGGTTCCAGTCATGCCCATATCAGTACCAGTGAGTGGGCTGGTTGATGTTAGGAAGCCAGCAGAGTATTTTGGGAGCTTTTTTAGAGGGGACAGGGGACTAGTGCAGGATTTGTGATTTATCCATCCAAATGGCTCTTAGCATTATCTCTGTGTCCAGACTGTAAACTGTGTTTCATTGTGAGCCTTGGCCTGCATGCTAATATGATTGTTCTTTTTTAATCAGACTTTGATCTCTCTCTCTCTCTCTTTTACTAATGCAAACAAGGGAAGGAAAACAGGTAAAAATTGGTGTTCATTTTCAAACCAGTCTAATCTTTAAATGATATGATAACACTGTGTCTCTAAAACCATGTACTGTATTTCCACAGTAATTACACTGGCAGGTACAATGCAATTATGTTGTAGGTAGATACACATTGGTACAACTGTGAGCTTTGTGCAATTACAGTACATATTGATATAGAATTGCACTCAATGGTAAATTAACTATGTTAAACCTCCCCTAGAGGTTGGAATTACACAGTAAGAATTAGTGTGTTGAGACTATTGTACCACACTGAAATATAGTCACTTTTAGTGCCAAGTCACTCTGATTCTGTAACGGTTTTCTTCTGTGGACGAAGGATCGGACCAAAGCGCAGCGTGGTTAGAGTTCAATATGTTTAATAAAGACCATAAACGTGAACAATACAAAAACCCAAAACAACAAATGTGAAAAACCAAAACAGTCCTATCTGGTGCATAGACACAAAGACAGAAGACAAGAAACAACCACCCACAAAACCAAACACAAAACAGGCTACCTAAATATGCTTCCCAATCAGAAACAATGACTAACACCTGCCTCTGATTGAGAACCATATCAGGCCAAACATCGAAATGGGAAAACTAGACACACAACATAGAATGCCCACTCAGCTCACTCCTGACCAACACTAAAACAAAGAAAACACAAAATAACTATGGTCAGAACAAGACAGATTCACTCTGTGGGGTTCCTGAGCATTCGTCAGCACTTAGTTGTTCTCTATCCAGCAATAGCACAATGTTGACCTTACGGTTTACTATTCTCAGAGTAAACCATCCTACTATATCAGTGGCACAGTGGCATATGATTAACCATTTCACTCTCACATAAACATAAGGTCAATTCAGTGTAATTGGTATTATTAGGCGAAATAGGCATAATAGGCCCACCATATTTGTACAAGTTATAGCAAGTCACAACTATGTCATAACTTCTTGAAAATAAATGTCGATGTCTATCTTGATGTTGGCCAAACAAACCTGAAGCTATAGGGCTGATTTTGAATGTTGACATGATCCTTTTGTGAATTCCGACTGACTCCCGCTCTTACGGGTCACAAGGGGACACAAGGAGGATGTCAAATGGTGATGGTGGTAACCATGGTGACGTTGGTGTGGCTGTCTGTGTGTTTGTCCATAGGGTGTGGCCTGTACCGCCATGCTGGTGGCCGTCATGACCAAGAAGCTGGCGCTGAACAAAGGAGAGAAACACGTGCACTTCTTCATGATGGACATCCAGATCTCCAAACGGGTGAGACGAGGAGAACGACTGCACCAGAGTTTTTCCATATCCCATGTGTCCACCTAGTCAGGATAACTCTGGGCCCTAGTTCTAACCTTTACAAGGGCTGGGAGTTTTTCCTGGTCAGGTGGTCACATGGTCAGAAAAAATACCTGGCTCTATAATGACAGTAATGAATGAGCATGTTGTGGGTGTCTCTTAGTTCAAGGAGTCATTTATCCCCATATTTCCAATAACTGAATGATAAGAAAAACATACTGTGAAGATCCAAACCACTGTCCTGCATTGATAACCGGAAGCAGCCAGCTCCCTTCAAAGCTTCCCTCGGTCTCACAAGAAAAACATACTGTGAAGATCCAAACCACTGTCCTGCATTGATAACCGGAAGCAGCCAGCTCCCTTCAAAGCTTCCCTCGGTCTCACAAGAAAAACATACTGTGAAGATCCAAACCACTGTCCTGCATTGATAACCGGAAGCAGCCAGCTCCCTTCAAAGGTTCCCTCGGTCTTACAAGAAAAACAAAACCCTTGACACAACAGATGAGGCCTTCTGGGTGGATGCAGCGATATTTTCCACGTTGCACGCGTGTTATGATTTTGGAGTCTTTTTATAATATTATTCTTTCCTTAAATAGGCCATTCCAGAGGACAGGATAGTGTGGGAAAAGGACTGGGGGGGGGGCTTGGGAGGTGGGGCCCGCCAATCTCTTATTAGCCTCCAAAAGGCGTCAAAAGGAGGAAATAATCGTGTCCCTATCAGGAAAGGGACTGCCAGGATGGGGAGCTCGGACCGACAGGAAACTGGATAAGATGATGTGTGTGTCGTGAGTGTGTACTCACTGCCGTAACTGAGGACACAGTGAGCGAGTGTATGTTGTTGAGGGGTTACTTCATGTTGAAGCCTCGGACAGGATCCATCTGTTTGCTTATCGCCGGGAAGAAGAATCAACAACCTGAAAATAAACGAGCACAACGGAAGATGCTAGCATGATTTCCATATCCATTTCCCAATATCATCATTCTCTAATATGTAAGTAGTGTATGGCAGGATTCTTTGAAATCCACTGACCTGATTGAGCATTAGCTGAGCGCTAGATTGGCAGTGTAGGGTGTAGGCTATACCTGGCTGCAGGCTGCAGTGTGTTGTCAGTGTGAGGATGTGAGGTTGTAGGTCTGCTGAGGATATAACCACTTCCTCCCTGGCACTGAACACATCCTCTCACTGGGTGCATCCTTATGTCTGTTTGTAGTTGTTTGGTGTGTGTGTGTGTGCGTCCCTGCGGAGTTGTCCGTCATTGCCCTGATTTACGTTGACAGGAAGAATAAGGAAAGACATCTGGGCACGGCCCCTGACGGCCCCTAATAACAACCCCACACAGAAGACAACACAAGACAAGGCCTGGCTGGAGTGACATCACCAGGCTCAGATAGGCAGTTACAGTGTCCTCGTGAGGAAGGAGAGCAGACACAAATAGAATCACAGAGAAACAAGAGGAATATGTTTCCGTAACCCACTAATGCCTATTCACATCCTCAAACATTATTCCCTGTATGACTGGACGTATACATCCGTTTAGGTGTTTTTATCAAACACTGTCGTGTAGCAAACATTAGTGTACAGTCCATCCCGCCTGACCCAGTTCTGCACAAGGCAACATTGCTTTCATCAACGTTAACCATGGACTACCTCTCACTTCATAACAGCAGTTTAATCAGCAAATAAACATGCTCCCAAGATGTCACCATGATATAAACATGCTCCCAAAATGGCACCATGATATAAACATGCTCCCAAGATGGCACCATGATATAAACATGCTCCCAAAATGACACCATGATATAAACATGCTCCCAAAATGGCACCATGATATAAACATGCTCCCAAAATGACTAAACATGCTCCCAAAATGACCCAAAATGACACCATGATATAAACATGCTCCCAAAATGACACCATGATATAAACATGCTCCCAAAATGTCACCATGATATAAACATGCTCCCAAAATGACACCATGATATAAACATGCTCCCAAAATGACACCATGATATAAACATGCTCCCAAGATGTCACCATGATATAAACATGCTCCCAAAATGGCACCATGATATAAACATGCTCCCAAGATGTCACCATGATATAAACATGCTCCCAAAATGACACCATGATATAAACATGCTCCCAAGATGGCACCATGATATAAACATGCTCCCAAAATGACACCATGATATAAACATGCTCCCAAGATGGCACCATGATATAAACATGCTCCCAAGATGTCACCATGATATAAACATGCTCCCAAAATGACACCATGATATAAACATGCTCCCAAGATGGCACCATGATATAAACATGCTCCCATGATGGCGCCATTATATGAACATACTCCCAAAATGGCACCATGATATAAACATGCTCCCAAGATGGCACCATGATATAAACATGCTCCCAAAATGACACCATGATATAAACATGCTCCCAAAATGACACCATGATATAAACATGCTCCCAAGATGTCACCATGATATAAACATGCTCCCAAAATGGCACCATGATATAAACATGCTCCCAAGATGTCACCATGATAAACATAAACATGCTCCCAAAATGACACCATGATATAAACATGCTCCCAAGATGGCACCATGATATAAACATGCTCCCAAAATGACACCATGATATAAACATGCTCCCAAGATGGCACCATGATATAAACATGCTCCCAAGATGTCACCATGATATAAACATGCTCCCAAAATGACACCATGATATAAACATGCTCCCAAGATGGCACCATGATATAAACATGCTCCCATGATGGAGCCATTATATGAACATGCTCCCAAGATGGCACCATGATATAAACATGCTCCCATGATGGCGCCATTATATGAACATGCTCCCAAGATGGCACCATGATATAAACATGCTCCCATGATGGCGCCATTATATGAACATGCTCCCATGATGGCACCATTATATGAACATGCTCCCATGATGGCGCCATTATATGAACATGCTCCCAAGATGGCACCATGATATAAACATGCTCCCATGATGACACCATGCTATGACATGCTGTCATCCTTCCGGTTAGTGCAGTAATTCAATACGCATGAGTGTTAGCTTAATGCATCACCGTTCCATATACTCCAGCTGTGACAGTCATTCTCTATAAAGGAGTGTGTGTCACACACGTACACGTTAGGGCTGCACGTTTGATTGACTGAGTCTAGATGTTGGTGCTCTGCCTGTCCCAGATCCGCCATGCTGCTGCCAACGTGCTGAGGGAGTGTTGGCTGCTGCACCGCACCAACCTGACCAAGGGCAACAGTGGAGAGCACCGCAGACTCCAGAGGTGCCTACTGGAGGCCATCAGAGTGTAAGTCCTCATCACAGTTTAACCTTTGTATTTCAGATGGGAGTGGGCCATCAGTTTGTCCACTGCTATATGCATCTTCAGGTTTCTTGACACATCTCATCTCAACTAGATTTGTTCTGCAGAAACACTGGAGAACAGAAGAATAGCAATACATTTAGAGACCATTCAGAACACTAAGCCGTCTAAAGTGAGTGTGTGTGTGTGTTGTGATGGTTTTATGGGTCATTAACTCTTTGTCAACACTAAACGGAGTCTATTTTGTTTGGATGCTACTGTCCAGCAAAACAAGCTTGGCATTCCACCCCTTCGGTAAAAGGTTAGGCCACTATGTAAAATTGACTTTAAACATCAATCAAGTGGATACACTCACTGACAATAGTACAGTTTGATTTTAGAATAGAGTAAAGCATACAACATAGTCTCACTCTTACAAAAGCTCTCATGACTAAAAGAACTGGACAATGGTCATCTGACAAAAAGTGAAACGTTTATTTGACACGGAATTCAGAAGAAATCAAATCAAATCAAATTTTATTTGTCACATACACATGGTTAGCAGATGTTAATGCGAGTGTAGCGAAATGCTTGTGCTTCTAGTTCCGACATGCAGTGATAACCAACAAGTAGTCTAACTAACAATTCCAAAACTACTGTCTTATACACAGTGTAAGGGGATAAAGAATATGTACATAAGGATATATGAATGAGTGATGGTACAGTGCAGCATACAGTAGATGGTATCGAGTACAGTATATACATATGAGATGAGTATGTAGACAAAGTAAACAAAGTGGCATAGTTAAAGTGGCTAGTGATACATGTATTACATAAGGATGCAGTCGATGATGTAGAGTACAGTATATACGTATGCATATGAGATGAATAATGTAGGGTAAGTAACATTATATAAGGTAGCATTGTTTAAAGTGGCTAGTGATATATTTACATCATTTCCCATCAATTCCCATTATTAAAGTGGCTGGAATTGGGTCAGTGTCAATGACAGTGTGTTGGCAGCAGCCACTCAATGTTAGTGGTGGCTGTTTAACAGTCTGATGGCCTTGAGATAGAAGCTGTTTATCAGTCTCTAGGTCCCAGCTTTGATGCACCTATACTGACCTCGCCTTCTGGATGATAGCGGGGTGAACAGGCAGTGACTCGGGTGGTTGATGTCCTTGATGATCTTTATGGCCTTCCTGTAACATCGGGTGGTGTAGGTGTCCTGGAGGGCAGGTAGTTTGCCCCCGGTGATGCGTTGTGCAGACCTCACTACACTCTGGAGAGCCTTACGGTTGAGGGCGGAGCAGTTGCCGTACCAGGCGGTGATACAGCCCGCCAGGATGCTCTCGATTGTGCATCTGTAGAAGTTTGTGAGTGCTTTTGGTGACAAGCCAAATTTCTTCAGCCTCCTGAGGTTGAAGAGGCGCTGCTGCGCCTTCTTCACGACGCTGTCAGTGTGAGTGGACCAATTCAGTTTGTCTGTGATGTGTATGCCGAGGAACCTAAAACTTGCTACCCTCTCCACTACTGTTCCATCGATGTGGATAGGGGGGGTGTTCCCTCTGCTGTTTCCTGAAGTCCACAATCATCTCCTTAGTTTTGTTGACGTTGAGTGTGAGGTTATTTTCCTGACACCACACTCCGAGGGCCCTCACCTCCTCCCTGTAGGCCGTCTCGTCGCTGTTGTGTCGTCCGCAAACTTGATGATTGAGTTGGAGGCGTGCGTGGCCACGCAGTCGTGGGTGAACAGGGAGTACAGGAGAGGGCTCAGAACGCACCCTTGTGGGTCCCCCGTGTTGAGGATCAGCGGGGAGGAGATGTTGTTGCCTACCCTCACCACCTGGGGGCGGCCCGTCAGGAAGTACAGTACCCAGTTGCACAGGGCGGGGTCGAGACCCAGGGTCTCGAGCTTGATGACGAGCTTGGAGGGTACTATGGTGTTGAATGCCGAGCTGTAGTCGATGAACAGCATTCTCACATTGGTATTCCTCTTGTCCAGGTGGGTTAGGGCAGTGTGCAGTGTGGTTGAGATTGCATCGTCTGTGGACCTATTTGGGCGGTAAGCAAATTGGAGTGGGTCTAGGGTGTCAGGTAGGGTGGAGGTGATATGGTCCTTGACTAGTCTCTCAAAGCACTTTATGATGACGGAAGTGAGTGCTACGGGGCGGTAGTCGTTTAGCTCAGTTACCTTAGCTTTCTTGGGAACAGGAAAAATGGTGGCCCTCTTGATGCATGTGGGAACAGCAGACTGGTATAGGGATTGATTGAATATGTCCGTAAACACACCGGCCAGCTGGTCTGCGCATGCTCTGAGGGCGCGGCTGGGGATGCCGTCTGGGCCTGCAGCCTTGCGAGGGTTAACACGTTTAAATGTCTTTACTCACCTCGGCTGCAGTGAAGGAGAGACTGCATGTTTTCGTTGCAGGCCGTGTCAGTGGCACTGTATTGTCCTCAAAGCGGGCAAAAAAGTTATTTAGTCTGCCTGGGAGCAAGACATCCTGGTCCGTGACTGGGCTGGGTTTCTTCTTGTAGTCCGTGATTGACTGTAGACCCTGCCACATGCCTCTTGTGTCTGAGCCGTTGAATTGAGATTCTACTTTGTCTCTGTACTGACGCTTAGCTTGTTTAATAGCCTTGCGGAGGGAATAGCTGCACTGTTTGTAACTAAGAAACACTGGAAAAGTTAACAAAAAACTGCTTGTGTTTTGACGAAAAAACAAATCTGAATGACAGCTCCTTCTTCATAATAGCACTTGGAAACCTTGACGTCCTCTGCCTGCTTCCTCATGTCTACTTTCATTGTTGTTCATCCATGTTGTTTGACAATGTATTCTAGCCTTCCTGCTAATAACAAGTGGAGTGAGGTGTGGGGAAGCCTGACCTCTTTCACAGGAGATCAAGGAAGCTTAGACGTGTGAATATGTGAGTCATTATCAGGCAGCAGGACTTCATAATAGTGTGTGTGTGTGTGTGTGTGTGTGTGTGTGTGTGTGTGTGTGTGTGTGTGTGTGTGTGTGTGTGTGTGTGTGTGTGTGTGTGTGTGTGTGTGTGTGTGTGTGTGTGTGTGTGTGTGTGTGTGTGTGTGTGTGTGTGTGTGTGTGTGTGTGTGTGTGTGTGTGTGTGTGTGTGTGAGAGAGTATGCCCGTAAGGGTGGGGGAGTTACATTTCCTGTTGTACAGTTAGCAGACCCACTATAAATACATGGTGGAAAGAAAGCATGAGGAGACACTTCCAGCACCTTGGAATGGAGACAGAGCCAAATCAGTTAAGTTACTATATAGAGACTAATTTTGTTTGTACCTTTTCAGGTTTTTATGCATCAGTTCTTTGGCTCTGGTAATCCCACTAGGACATTTTAGTGCACACGAGTGCTTGATGGAAGTTCCCTGCAATATTGGTTTCCGTTTTTCTTATTCTGGGGCAGTTCTGGTTTCATCCAACTTAGAATCTAAATGTATTTTTTTCTCCAACCCTAAACGTTGGAAACATTGGAGCAACAGACATTTCTCCAATCTACCCATTCTGAGCACAAAGCAGGGCTCCTGGATGTTGAGTTATTGACACTATCTAAGAGCCAAACACGATAAACGTAAAAGGGTCAACCTGCAGATGCTACATCCAGTCTCCCCAGGGGAAGTTAACTACTGACTTTCAGTGTGCATATAGGGAAGGGCACTCAACTTGTACTGCACTGACTAAGATGGCTGATGATTGGCTAAAATAAATGGATCGTAAGATGATAGTTGGAGCTGTATTATTAGATTTCAGTGCACCCTTTGATGTTATTGATCATCATTTGTATTGAAAAAACGTGTTATGGCTGTACATCACGTGCCATCATACGGTTTGAGAGTTACTAATCAAATAGAACTCAGAGATTATTCTTCAATGGAAGCTTCTCCAACATCAGATACAGTCAGAAGTTTACAAACACTTAGGTTGGAGTCATTAAAACTCGCTTTTCAAACACTCCACACATTTCTTGTTAACAAACTATAGTTTTGGCAAGTCGGTTAGGACATCTACTTTGTGCATGACACAAGTCATTTTTCCAACAATTGTTTTCAGACACATTATTTCACTTACAGTATAATTCACTGTATCACAATGTCAGTGGGTCAGAAGTTTACATACACTAAGTTGACTGTGCCTTTAAACAGCTTGGAAAATTCCAGAAAATGATGTCATGGTTTTAGAAGCTTCTGATAATTGTCATCATTTGAGTCAATTGGAGGTGTACCTGTGGATGTATTTCAAGGCCGGCCTTCAAACTCAGTGCCTCTTTGCTTGACATCATGGGAAAAGCAAAAGAAATCAGCCAAGACCCTAGAAAAACATATATGGACCTCCACAAGTGTGCTTCATCCTTGGGAACAATTTTCAAACGTCTGAAGGTACCACGTTCATCTGTACAAACAATAGTACGCAAGTATAAACACCATGGAACCATGCAGCCATCATACTACTCAGGACGGAGACACGTTCTGTCTCCTAGAGATGAACATACTTTAGTGCGAAAAGTGCAAATCAATCCCAGAACAACAGCAAAGGACCTTGTGAAGATGCTGGAGGAAACAGGTTCAAAAGTATCTATATCCACAGTAAAACGAGTCCTATATCGACATAGCCTGAAAGGCCGCTCAGCAAAGAAGTATCCTAACTGACCTAAGACAGGGGATTTTTACTAGGATTAAATGTCAGGAATTGTGAAAAACTGAGTTTAAATGTATTTGGCTAAGGTTAACAGTCGTGGCCAAATGTTTTGAGAATGACACAAATATTCATTTTCACAAAATCTGCTGCCTCAGTTTGTATGATGGCAATTTGCATATACTCCAGAATGTTATGAAGAGTGATCAGATGAATTGCAATTAATTGCAAAGTCCCTCTTTGCCATGCAAATGAACTGAATTCCCCCAAAAACATTTCCACTGCATTTCATCCCTGCCAGAAAAGGACCAGCTGACATCATGTCAGTGATTCTCTCGTTAACACAGGTGTGAGTGTTGACGAGGACAAGGCTGGAGATCACTCTGTCATTCTGATTGAGTTCGAATAACAGACTGGAAGCTTCAAAAGGAGGGTGGTGCTTGGAATCATTGTTCTTCCTCTGTCAATCATGGTTACCTGTTAATGAAACGCGTGCCATCATCATTGCTTTGCACAAAAACGGCTTCACAGGCAAGGTTATTGCTGACAGTAAGATTGCATCAAAATCAACCATTTATCGGATCATCAAGAACTTCAAGGAGAGCGGTTCAATTGTTGTAAAGAAGGCTTCAGGGCACCCAAGAAAGCCCAGCAAGCACCAGGATCATGTCCTAAAGTTTATTTAGTTGTGGGATCAGGGCACCACCAGTACAGAGCTTGCTCAAGAATGGCAGCAGGCAGGTGTGAGTGCATCTGCACGCAGAGTGAGGCAAAGACTTTTGGAGGTTTTCCTGGTGTCAAGAAGGGCAGCAAAAAAGCCACTTTTCTCCAGGAAAAACATCAGGGACAGACTGATATTCTGCAAAAGGTACAGGGATTGGACTGCTGAGGACTGGGGTAAAGTCATGTTCTCTGATGAATCTCCTTTCCGATTGGTTGGGGCATCAGGAAAAAAGCTTGTCCAGAGAAGACAAGGTGAGCGCTACCATCAGTCCTGTGTCATGCCAACAGTAAAGCATCCTGAGACCATTCATGTGTGGGGTTGCTTCTCAGCCAAGAGAGTGGGCTCTCTCACAATTTTGCCTAAGAACACAGCCATGAATAAAGAATGGTACCAACACATCCTCCGAGAGCAACTTCTCCCAACCATCCAGGAAAAGTTTGGTGACGAACAATGCCTTTTCCAGCATGATGGAGCACCTTGCCATAAGGCAAAAGTGATAACTAAGTGGCTCGGGGAACAAAATATCGATATTTTGGGTCCATGGCCAGGAAACTTCCCAGGTCTTTATCACATGGAGAACTTGTGGTCAATCCTCAAGAGGCGGATGGACAAACAACAACCCACAAATTCTGACAAACTCCAAGCATTGATTATGCAAGAATGGGCTGCCATCATTCAGGATGTGGCCCAGAAGTTAATTGACAGCATTCCAGGGTGGATTGCAGAGGTCTTGAAAAATAAGGGTCAACACTGCAAATATTGACTCTGCATCAACTTCATGTAATTGTCAATAAAAGCCTTTGACACTTATGAAATGCTTGTAATTATACTTCAGTATTCCATAGTAACATCTGTGGAATTATTTGGACACCTTGTAGAGTCCATGCCTTGATGAATTGAGGCTGTCCTGAGGGCAACTCTTCTGTACTTTGTCATGTATTTGTATGTTTCATGTGGACCTCAGGAAGAGTAGCTGCTGCATGTGCAGTAGTTAATGGGGATATTAATGAACTAAACTAAACACACGTACATACACTTTTACTCATGTCATATGATATTCTCACGACATAAAATGCTGAATTTGGTCAGGAATATTGTTCAATCAAAGAAAGGCTATTTGTTAGACTGTATGTTATATTGCTTCATTTCCTGTTACAAAATGAATAAACTACTAGCAAGCATTGTGAAAACCAACAACATACTGTGTGACATCCAACCCCACGATGCGGCTGGTTGTCACAAGTGGACAGAGTGTGTTTGATGGCTTAGAACTCCATGTTAGAATAAGATATGAGGATAAAAAGGGGTCCCCGTTTCAACCGAAGACCTTGGTCCTTCTCCTAATATTAAAAAATGATCTTGTAAGATATACTAGTGCTGAGAAATACACACAAGAGTATAATGTTTGACAACCAACCCCGGTCTCCCGTAACCATTGATTCTTGAAGAGTATGACTTAGAAATACTCATCAGTTTAGTTCAACTGTTGTGCCTCATCAGAACCCAAAATATAAGCTAGTTATGCTCCAATGTTTTTAAACAAAGTAAATGTAAACAAACATAGTTAAAACTATAATTTTGATAGCATGGATGGTCAGTTCTTGCATCCATTGCCCTGTCTATGAATGTGAGTGGTTTCATTTCTACAGCTCCTTCCCTCAACTTTTTACCGAAACAGGGGGAGGGAGAACCCTATGTTCTTGTTTCTATAGCTGATTGCCCTTTTAAGCCTGAAGCAACTGTTTATTATGTACCTCAGCTTTTCTCAAAGCCAAAGGATTGTGTAATTGTTAGTATAAGGGGTGTTGTGTATGTTCAGTGAAGGGGACCCTCTGTAGTGCACACACTACCCAATCACTTCTACCCACTGTAATGGGTAGAAGTGGCAGTAATGACAGTTTCTCACTTCAGGCCCAGGCATTTATTTAAGGTCACTATCACACCGTTATCATACTAAGATGTTGCTATGTCCTTTGTCTGTTTTGGACAGATTCCGGCACCTGCGCCTCAAACAAAGGAAGCTGAGAGATTACGCCAGTGAGATGGTCGACCTGCCCAAGGTAAACCAACCACACCATAGAGTAGGCTAGAACAACTCACGGCAGAGCTGTGTCGACATGTTTGACACACACACACACACACACACACACACACACACACACACACACACACACACACACACACACACACACACACACACACACACACACACACACACACACACACACACACACACACACACACACACACACACACACACACACACACACACACACACAAACACACACACACCACGCGCAGGATAACCCAGATCCAGGTAATAACCACAGTCTTACACAGACCATTATCCAGTATATTAAAGTTGCTGTTTAATTTATTACTAGGTGTTGAGACACATAAAATGTCTGTAAAAGACACATAAAACTCTATAAAACAGCCATGAGTTCTAGCAGAAGGTTCAAGTCTCTGTGATGTAATCCTAGAGTCAGAGCTTTTTACCTAATGGGCAGTATACCTGGCAAAGAATGCACAACTATAGAAAATAGTTATAGTTAATGGGTGGTGAGCACTTTTATTAATTAAATTGATCAATATATTTGTGCAAGTCCAGCTCATATGTATATCGAACACAGGAACCAGTGTTTATGAGGAAGAAACGGTCACAGGAGACAGTTTTTAGGAGGGAAATATGTACATGGGTCATATGTGGTTCCCCTCAGTGTTTTAACTACCCTAGGGAGTTGTTTCCCCCAAGAGAGTTGCTACTGGCACTCTCAGCTCATCTGGGGTTAAGTCTGGGTTTATCTGATTTCCATGTTTGGATTTTGTTTGGCATGCTTGTGTTGTTATGACAAATAACAATAAAAAACACAAAACAACTAGCATGGGGTGAACGGTCTGTTTGGTTGATTGACGGTGAACAGATGCAAATGATAATGTTTTTATGATTGTTTGTTTGGTTGATTGATGGTTGATCGATGGTTAACAGATGCAGGTGATCATGTTTGGTTGGTTGGTTGATTGATGGTGAACAGATGTAGATGATCATGTTTGGTTGGTTGGTTGATTGATGGTGAACAGATGCAGATGATCATGTTTGGTTGGTTGATTGGTTGGTTGATGGTGAACAGATGCAGATGATCATGTTTGGTTGGTTGATTGATGGTTAACAGATGCAGGTGATCATTTTTGGTTGGTTGATTGATGGTGAACAGATGTAGATTATCATGTTTGGTTGGTTGGTTGATTGATGGTGAACAGATGTAGATGATCATGTTTGGTTGGTTGATTGATGGTTAACAGATGCAGGTGATAATTTTTGGTTGGTTGATTGATGGTGAACAGATGCAGATGATCATGTTTGGTTGTTTGTTTGTTTGGTTGATGGTGAACAGATGCAGGTGATAATTTTTGGTTGGTTGATTGATGGTGAACAGATGCAGATGATCATGTTTGGTTGTTTGTTTGTTTGGTTGATGGTAAACAGATGCAGATGATCATGTTTGGTTGTTTGTTTGGTTGTTTGGTTGATGGTAAACATATGCAGATGATCATGTTTGGTTGTTTGTTTGGTTGTTTGGTTGATGGTAAACAGATGCAGATGATCATGTTTGGTTGTTTGTTTGTTTGGTTGATGGTAAACAGATGCAGATGATCATGTTTGGTTGGTTGATGGTGAACAGATGCAGATTATCATGTTTGGTTGGTTGATTGATGGTGAACAGATGCAGATGATCATGTTTGGTTGGTTGGTTGATTGATGGTGAACAGATGCAGATGATCATGTTTGGTTGGTTGGTTGATTGATGGTGAACAGATGCAGATGATCATGTTTGGTTGGTTGGTTGATTGATGGTGAACAGATGCAGATGATCATGTTTGGTTGGTTGGTTGATTGATGGTGAACAGATGCAGATGATCATGTTTGGTTGGTTGGTTGATTGATGGTGAACAGATGCAGATGATCATGTTTGGTTGGTTGGTTGATTGATGGTGAACAGATGCAGATGATCATGTTTGGTTGGTTGGTTGATTGATGGTGAACAGATGCAGATGATCATATGTTTGGTTGTTTGTTTGTTTGGTTGATGGTAAACAGATGCAGATGATCATGTTTGGTTGGTTGATGGTGAACAGATGCAGATTATCATGTTTGGTTGGTTGATTGATGGTGAACAGATGCAGATGATCATGTTTGGTTGGTTGGTTGATTGATGGTGAACAGATGCAGATGATCATGTTTGGTTGGTTGGCTGATTGTGAACAGATGCAGATGATCATGTTTGGTTGTTTGTTTGTTTGGTTGATGGTAAACAGATGCAGATGATCATGTTTGGTTGGTTGGTTGATTGATGGTGAACAGATGCAGATGATCATGTTTGGTTGGTTGGTTGATTGATGGTGAACAGATGCAGATGATCATGTTTGGTTGTTTGTTTGTTTGGTTGATGGTAAACAGATGCAGATGATCATGTTTGGTTGGTTGATGGTGAACAGATGCAGATTATCATGTTTGGTTGGTTGATTGATGGTGAACAGATGCAGATGATCATGTTTGGTTGGTAGATTGGTTGGTTGATGGTGAACAGATGCAGATGATCATGTTTGGTTGGTTGATTGATGGTGACCAGATGTAGATTATCATGTTTGGTTGGTTGGTTGATTGATGGTGAACAGATGTAGATGATCATGTTTGGTTGGTTGATTGATGGTGAACAGATGCAGATGATCATGTTTGGTTGGTTGGTTGGTTGGTTGGTTGATTGATGGTGAACAGATGTAGATGATCATGTTTGGTTGGTTGGTTGATTGATGGTGAACAGATGCAGATGATCATGTTTGGTTGTTTGTTTGTTTGGTTGATGGTAAACAGATGCAGATGATCATGTTTGGTTGGTTGATGGTGAACAGATGCAGATTATCATGTTTGGTTGGTTGATTGATGGTGAACAGATGCAGATGATCATGTTTGGTTGGTTGGTTGATTGATGGTGAACAGATGCAGATGATCATGTTTGGTTGGTTGGTTGATTGATGGTGAACAGATGCAGATGATCATGTTTGGTTGTTTGTTTGTTTGGTTGATGGTAAACAGATGCAGATGATCATGTTTGGTTGGTTGGTTGATTGATGGTGAACAGATGCAGATGATCATGTTTGGTTGGTTGGTTGATTGATGGTGAACAGATGCAGATGATCATGTTTGGTTGTTTGTTTGTTTGACTGTTGATGGTTTCTAAACAGATTGTATGTACAAATATTGATGATTTAAAACATGTTTGAAATTCATCAGATGATCATGATGGTAAACAATGCAGATGCAGATTATCATTATCATGTTTGGTTGGTTGATTGATGGTGAACAGATGCAGATGATCATGTTTGTTTGGTTGGTTGATGGTGAACAGATGCAGATTATCATGTTTGGTTGGTTGATTGATGGTGAACAGATGCAGATGATCATGTTTGGTTGGTAGATTGGTTGGTTGATGGTGAACAGATGCAGATGATCATGTTTGGTTGGTTGATTGATGGTGAACAGATGTAGATTATCATGTTTGGTTGGTTGGTTGATTGATGGTGAACAGATGTAGATGATCATGTTTGGTTGGTTGATTGATGGTGAACAGATGCAGATGATCATGTTTGGTTGGTTGGTTGGTTGGTTGGTTGGTTGGTTGGTTGGTTGGTTGGTTGATTGATGGTGAACAGATGTAGATGATCATGTTTGGTTGGTTGATGGTGAACAGATGCAGATTATCATGTTTGGTTGGTTGATTGATGGTGAACAGATGCAGATGATCATGTTTGGTTGGTTGGTTGATTGATGGTGAACAGATGCAGATGATCATGTTTGGTTGGTTGGTTGTTTGGTTGATGGTAAACAGATGCAGATGATCATGTTTGGTTGGTTGGTTGATTGATGGTGAACAGATGCAGATGATCATGTTTGGTTGGTTGGTTGATTGATGGTGAACAGATGCAGATGATCATGTTTGGTTGTTTGTTTGTTTGGTTGATGGTAAACAGATGCAGATGATCATGTTTGGTTGGTTGATGGTGAACAGATGCAGATTATCATGTTTGGTTGGTTGATTGATGGTGAACAGATGCAGATGATCATGTTTGGTTGGTAGATTGGTTGGTTGATGGTGAACAGATGCAGATGATCATGTTTGGTTGGTTGATTGATGGTTAACAGATGCAGGTGATCATTTTTGGTTGGTTGATTGATGGTGAACAGATGTAGATTATCATGTTTGGTTGGTTGGTTGATTGATGGTGAACAGATGTAGATGATCATGTTTGGTTGGTTGATTGATGGTGAACAGATGCAGATGATCATGTTTGGTTGGTTGGTTGGTTGGTTGGTTGATTGATGGTGAACAGATGTAGATGATCATGTTTGGTTGGTTGGTTGATTGATGGTGAACAGATGCAGATGATCATGTTTGGTTGGTAGATTGGTTGGTTGATGGTGAACAGATGCAGATGATCATGTTTGGTTGGTTGATTGATGGTGAACAGATGCAGATGATCATGTTTGGTTGGTTGATTGATGGTGAACAGATGCAGATTATCATGTTTGGTTGTTTGTTTGGTTGGTTGGTTGATGGTGAACAGATGCAGATGATCATGTTTGGTTGTTTGTTTGGTTGGTTGGTTGATGGTGAACAGATGCAGATTATCATGTTGGTTGTTTGTTTGGTTGGTTGGTTGATGGTGAACAGATGCAGATGATCATGTTTGGTTGGTTGGTTGATGGTGAACAGATGCAGATTATCATGTTTGGTTGTTTGTTTGGTTGGTTGGTTGTTCCTGTTCCCAAGAAAGCTAAGGTAACTGAGCTAAACGACTACCGCCCCGTAGCACTCACTTCCGTCATCATGAAGTGCTTTGAGAGACTAGTCAAGGACCATATCACCTCCACCCTACCTGACACCCTAGACCCACTCCAATTTGCTTACCGCCCAAATAGGTCCACAGACGATGCAATCTCAACCACACTGCACACTGCCCTAACCCACCTGGACAAGAGGAATACCTATGTGAGAATGCTGTTCATCGACTACAGCTCGGCATTCAACACCATAGTACCCTCCAAGCTCGTCATCAAGCTCGAGACCCTGGGTCTCGACCCCGCCCTGTGCAACTGGGTACTGGACTTCCTGACGGGCCGCCCCAGGTGGTGAGGGTAGGCAACAACATCTCCTCCCCGCTGATCCTCAACACGGGGCCCCACAAGGGTGCGTTCTGAGCCCTCTCCTGTACTCCCTGTTCACCCACGACTGCGTGGCCACGCACGCCTCCAACTCAATCATCAAGTTTGCGGACGACACAACAGTGGTAGGCTTGATTACCAACAACGACGAGACGGCCTACAGGGAGGAGGTGAGGGCCCTTGGAGTGTGGTGTCAGGAAAATAACCTCACACTCAACGTCAACAAAACTAAGGAGATGATTGTGGACTTCAGGAAACAGCAGAGGGAACACCCCCTATCCACATCGATGGAACAGTAGTGGAGAGGGTAGCTAGTTTTAAGTTCCTCGGCATACACATCACAGACAAACTGAATTGGTCCACTCACACTGACAGCGTCGTGAAGAAGGCGCAGCAGCGCCTATTCAACCTCAGGAGGCTGAAAAATTCGGCTTGTCACCAAAAGCACTCACAAACTTCTACAGATGCACAATCGAGAGCATCCTGGCGGGCTGTATCACCGCCTGGTACGGCAACTGCTCCGCCCTCAACCGTAAGGCTCTCCAGAGGGTAGTGAGGACTGCACAACGCATCACCGGGGCAAACTACCTGCCCTCCAGGACACCTACACCACCCGTTGTTACAGGAAGGCCATAAAGATCATCAAGGACATCAACCACCCGAACCACTGCCTGTTCACCCCGCTATCATCCAGAAGGCGAGGTCAGTACAGGTGCATCAAAGCTGGGACCGAGAGACTGAAAAACAGCTTCTATCTCAAGGCCATCAGACTGTTAAATAGCCACCACTAACATTGAGTGGCTGCTGCCAACACACTGTCATTGACACTGACCCAACTCCAGCCATTTTAATAATGGGAATTGATGGAAATGATGTAAATATATCACTAGCCACTTTAAACAATGCTACCTTATATAATGTTACTTACCCTACATTATTCATCTCATATGCATATGTATATACTGTACTCTACAACATCGACTGCATCCTTATGTAACACATGTATCACTAGCCACTTTAACTATGCCACTTTGTTTACTTTGTCTACACACTCATCTCATATGTATATACTGTACTCGATACCATCTACTGTATGCTGCTCTGTACCATCACTCATTCATATATCCTTATGTACATGTTCCTTATCCCCTTACACTGTGTATAAGACAGTAGTTTTGGAATTGTTAGTTAGATTACTTGTTGGTTATCACTGCATTGTCGGAACTAGAAGCACAAGCATTTCGCTACACTCGCATTAACATCTGCTAACCATGTGTATGTGTGACAAATAAAATTTGATTTGATTTGATTTGATGATGGTGAACAGATGCAGATGATCATGTTTGGTTGGTTGATTGATGGTGAACAGATGCAGATGATCATGTTTGGTTGGTTGATTGATGGTGAACAGATGCAGATGATCATGTTTGGTTGGTTGGTTGACTGATGGTGAACAGATGCAGATGATCATGTTGGGTTGTTTGGTTGGTTGATTGATGGTGAACAGATGCAGATGATCATGTTTGGTTGTTTGTTTGTTTGGTTGGTTGATTGATGGTGAACAGATGCAGATGATCATGTGCGACTTGAGTGCGAACTGGAACAATTCTTACCGGGAGCTGGAGCAGCGCATCATCTCCATGGAGCAGAAGTTAGATGAGCTAAGCCACTGCTTCCAACAGACCTCTGAGCTGCTGGCACAGGCCCTGTGCTACCGCAACCCTGAAATCAGGTACAGCTAACACAACCCGAACCCTGAGATCAGGTACAGCTAATACAACCCCAACCCTGAAATCAGGTACAGCTAACACAACCCCAACCCTGAAACCAGGTACAGCTAACACAACCCCAACTCTGAGATCAGGTACAGCTAACACAACCCCAACCCTGAGATCAGGTACAGCTAACACAACCCCAACCCCGAGATCAGGTACAGCTAACACAACCCCAACCCTGAGATCAGGTACAGCTAACACAACCCCAACCCAGAGATCAGGTATAGCTAACACAACCCCAACCCCGAAATCAGGTACAGCTAACACAACCCCAACCCCGAAATCAGGTACAGCTAACACAACCCCAACCCTGAGATCAGGTATAGCTAACACAACCCCAACCCCGAAATCAGGTACAGCTAACACAACCCCAACCCCGAAATCAGGTACAGCTAACACAAACCCAACCCTGAGATCAGGTACAGCTAACACAACCCCAACCCCGAGATCAGGTACAGCTAACACAACCCCAACCCTGAGATCAGGTACAGCTAACACAACCCCAACCCTGAGATCAGGTACAGCTAACACAACCCCAATCCCGAGATCAGGTATAGCTAACACAACCCCAACCCTGAAATCAGGTATAGCTAACACAACCTCATCACATACTGTATATCAGGTACAGTTAACCCAACCACAATCCAACCAAGTGCTAACATTCACTATCTGGACAATATGTGTGAAATGCTTGATAATGTATGTGATATCAACAGACAGGTATATTTTCTGGGTAACCTAAAAATTTACAGGCATTCATCAAGCTGTCCACTCAAGACAAAGCCTCAAACTATAACAAGTGCCTGCAACCTGGTTCAGCTTATCAATCAACCTACCACTGTATTTACAAACAGCACTGGAATGAAATCATCCAAATGTATTGATCACATGTTTACTGATGCTGCAGAAATCTACACATTCATCAGATAGTGATCAAAATATAGAAGTTATATCTAGGAAAACCAAAGGCTGGGCCTAATATAGTGTATAAGAGATCCTACCGAGGTTTTGTAATGATTCATATGTTGAAGATGTAAATAATATTTGTTGATCTGTGGTTTGTAATGAGGAGCAACTGGACATTGCACTTTATGAAATTGCTTATTCCAGTTACTAATAAGCATGCACCCGTTGGGAAAATGAATGTAAAAAACAGTTAAATCCCTGGTTGATAGGGATGAGGCAAAAGGAATGGCAAATAAGTCTAGCTGCACAGCCGATTGGCAAACTTACTATAAATTGAGTATTGTTGTCATGTGTTGCTACCATGCTGTGTTGTCATGCGATTCTGCCATGATGTGTTGTCTTCGGTCTCTCTTTATGTAGTGTCTCTCATCGTGATGCGTGTTTTGTCCTATATTTTTAAACCCAGCCTCCGTCCCCGCATGAGGTAGGTTAACATTGTAAATACGAATCTGCTCTTAACTGACTTGCATAATTAAATAAAGGTTAAATAAAATAAAAAAGGTTACTTAACTAAACAAAAGTAAGAACATGTTTTACTAAGAAACAAAGATAAATGATATAAAGGATGACAGTAAAAAGCTTTGGAGCACCTTAATGAAATTTTGGGCAAAAAGCCAAACTCGGCTCATTGAATCAGATGGCTTATTCATCACAAAACACACTGATATTGCCAACTATTTTAATGATTTTTTCATTGGCAAGATTAGAAAATGTAGGCATGTAACCAACAACAACTCTGCCCTTACACATCCATGAATAACTGACTAAATTATGAAGGACAAACGTTGTAATTTTGAATTCTGTAAAGTGAGCGTAGAAGAGGTGAAAAAATGATTGTTGTCTATCAACAATGACAAACCACCTGGGTCTGACAACTTGGATGGAAAATTACTAAGGATGATGGTGGACTATATTGCCACTCCTATTTGCCATCTCTTCAATGTAAGCCTACAGGAAAGTGTGTTCCCTCAGGCCTGGAGAGAAGCAAAAGTCATTCCGGTACCCAAGAATAGCAAAGCACCCTTTACTGGTTCAAACAGCCAACCAATCAACCTGCTACCAACCCTTAGTAGACGTTTGGAAAAAATAGTGGCAGCTGACTAGGCCCCTTACTTTTTTCAATCTTTACTAATGACATGCCACTGGCACTGAGCAAAGCCTGTGTGTCTATTTATGCTGATGACTCAACATCGTACACGTCAGCTACCACTGCAAGTGAAATCACTGCAACACAACAACGACCTGCTATCAGTTTTCGAATGGATGACAAGTAATTAGCTAGTCCTAAATATTTCTCAAAACTTTGTGACTAACCATTCACTAAACCCTAAACCTCAACTTAATATTGTAATGAATAATGTGGAAATTGAGCAAGTTGAGACTAAACTGCGTTGTGTAATCCTGGATTAGAAACTATCCATTTTGTATTGTAGATACTGAATGTAGTGGTAGAGTAGTGGTGTAGTAATGTGTTGTATTGTGGTATTATCCATTTTGTATTGTAGATACTGAATGTAGTGGTAGAGTAGTGGTGTAGTAATGTGTTGTATTGTAGATACTGTATGTAGTGGTAGAGTAGTGGTGTAGTAATGTGTTGTATTGTAGATACTGAATGTAGTGGTAGAGTAGTGGTGTAGTAATGTGTTGTGTTGTAGATACTGAATGTAGTGGTAGAGTAGTGGTGTAGTAATGTGTTGTATTGTAGATACTGAATGTAGTGGTAGAGTAGTGGTGTAGTAATGTGTTGTATTGTAGATACTGTATGTAGTGGTAGAGTAGTGGTGTAGTAATGTGTTGTATTGTAGATACTGAATGTAGTGGTAGAGTAGTAATGTGTTGTATTGTAGATACTGAATGTAGTGGTAGAGTAGTGGTGTAGTAATGTGTTGTGTTGTAGATACTGAATGTAGTGGTAGAGTAGTGGTGTAGTAATGTGTTGTATTGTAGATACTGAATGTAGTGGTAGAGTAGTAATGTGTTGTATTGTAGATACTGTATGTAGTGGTAGAGTAGTGGTATAGTAATGTGTTGTATTGTAGATACTGTATGTAGTGGTAGAGTAGTGGTGTAGTAATGTGTTGTATTGTAGATACTGTATGTAGTGGTAGAGTAGTGGTGTAGTAATGTGTTGTATTGTAGATACTGTATGTAGTGGTAGAGTAGTGGTGTAGTAATGTGTTGTATTGTAGATACTGAATGTAGTGGTAGAGTAGTAATGTGTTGTATTGTAGATACTGAATGTAGTAGTAGAGTAGTAATGTGTTGTATTGTAGATACTGAATGTAGTGGTAGAGTAGTAATGTGTTGTATTGTAGATACTGAATGTAGTGGTAGAGTAGTGGTGTAGTAATGTGTTGTATTGTAGATACTGAATGTAGTGGTAGAGTAGTGGTGTAGTAATGTGTTGTATTGTAGATACTGTATGTAGTGGTAGAGTAGTGGTGTAGTAATGTGTTGTATTGTAGATACTGAATGTAGTGGTAGAGTAGTGGTGTAGTAATGTGTTGTATTGTAGATACTGAATGTAGTGGTAGAGTAGTGGTGTAGTAATGTGTTGTATTGTAGATACTGAATGTAGTGGTAGAGTAGTGGTGTAGTAATGTGTTGTATTGTAGATACTGTATGTAGTGGTAGAGTAGTGGTGTAGTAATGTGTTGTGTTGTAGATACTGAATGTAGTGGTAGAGTAGTGGTGTAGTAATGTGTTGTATTGTAGATACTGTATGTAGTGGTAGAGTAGTGGTGTAGTAATGTGTTGTATTGTAGATACTGAATGTAGTGGTAGAGTAGTGGTGTAGTAATGTGTTGTATTGTAGATACTGTATGTAGTGGTAGAGTAGTGGTGTAGTAATGTGTTGTATTGTAGATACTGTATGTAGTGGTAGAGTAGTGGTGTAGTAATGTGTTGTATTGTAGATACTGTATGTAGTGGTAGAGTAGTGGTGTAATAAATAATAATAATAATATGCCATTTAGCAGACGCTTTTATCCAAAGCGACTTACAGTCATGTGTGCATACATTCTACGTATGGGTGGTCCCGGGAATCGAACCCACTACCCTGGCGTTACAAGCGCCATGCTCTACCAACTGAGCTACAGAACCACGTATGTAGTGGTAGAGTAGTGGTGTAGTAGTATTGTAGATACTGAATGTCGTGGTAGAGTAGTGGTGTAGTAATGTGTTGTATGATGTACTGTTTTTTATTTTTTTGCGATGTAATCACCTTCATTTTGTTTGGACCCCGAGAAGTGTAGCTACTGCCTTGGCAGCAGCTAATGGGGTTCCTTAATAAATACAAATACAGAACTCATATCAGCTACAGCTCACACAACCACAACCGTTACTGTATATCAGGTATAGGTAAGACAACCACAACACAACCCTGAGATTAGACCATTTCACAACCACAAACTAAGCAGTTTTTACAGTAGACCTTTAAAGGTGCTACAAATAGGGAATTTTTTGTGTAATTTCAGAAAATGTCCATAATATACAGCATCTGACACTAATTGTGGAATGATAGTGTTTCACAGTATTATTTATCTGCCAGTGTTGTGATATTCACCTATTGATTTCTCCAGCCAGCCAAGCATCTGTTGTCAAAGCTGTTCAGACTTTATGGCTGTGTTATCTAGTGGAAATCGCTCTGTCATTTCCTGGTTGCATTTTCCATTTATGTGAGAAAACAAGTACTGAATAGTATAAGGAATCATGGCACTAAATCACTGCAAAATATATTTTCAATAACAAAATATTGTTACTGTTACTTCTGGTTTTGGCCCACCAGCTTTAAACAGCTGTAAAAAAATATATTTTTGTATTATTGAAAATATATTTCACAACATTTAGATGATACAATGACACTATTCAGTGCTTGTTTTCTCAACTAGATAACACAGCCAAAGTCCGAACAGCTTTCACAGTTTGACAACAGATGCCACTCCGGCAGTAGAAATCAATAGGCGAATATCCCTGCCAATCACAACACTGGTGGTTAAGTAATAGTGTGAAACACTAGCATTCCACTATTAGTGCCAGATATATTATGGACATTTTCTGACATTACAATGCAAAAACAAAATAAAACATGTCTAGCACCTTTAACTTTCACAACCAAACTTGATATGAACATGCTTGAGAATAACCTGCACTGTAGATTCTAACTTTTCTCTCTCTCCAGGTGACTCGTGGCTGTGTGGTGGTTGGGTGAACCACACTCGCTGCAGGCCTTTCCCAAAGACTAAATATGGATGCTACCAGCCTTCTGTAATTTCCATCAGACCGGGATGGGAATCCTCTCCCCCCCCAAAGCTGCATTTAACATTTGGCCTGCTGCACCACTTGGACTACTGCCAGGAACACGGCTGGCATCATGTTCTGACCCAGCGGCTGAATGGACCCTACGCACAACGACTCGTACTTGTAAAGACAAAAAAGGACTTCATTTTACTACAGCGGGGTCTGATATAGATGACTGGTGTATTTTTATCAGATGTGTTTAATGTACAAAGTATTGCGTTAACAATCTCAATTAAGAACTCCAGTAACACGGCCTCTGGTTCTGTAGCTTGTGTCATCTCAGAGGGAGGGGCTCTATGGGTTCACCCACTGATGGCTCTGTAAAGTATGTCCCCTAACTCCTGCTATTAGTGTTACAAGTTACATTGGAGGCTCCTAAACATAATGCCTGGTTCCTATGGAACAAGAGGTTTAAACAGCGTTTTTAAATGTGAGGGAAATGTCTTTGAATGCCACTCAGTATTGACAGCCTCTCTCAAAGCTTCTTTCAATCATACCCTTTTCCACAAGTTAAACACAACGGTTATTCCACACCTTTTTCCTAACAGGAATTATAAAGAGGTGACATTCTCAGAGGCACCAGTGTATGGGAAAACTGCCTTATTACTAGAGAGAGCTGCTGGTCTCTTATAAAATACACATCTCTGTTCTCTTACTGTTCTAATCCTCTAGATTTTGTTGGATTAGGAAATAAAACAATTTCTCTTCACATGGCCTCAGTCAGAGGGATAAACTGCTAGTCAGTTGCCATGTCTCAAGGGCTGCCCGCTCGCCCACTCAAACACTCCCTAGGGTACTGTGGAGTTACCAAAGTAGACTGAATTTAACAGAGACTCTTTGGCATAAAGAACTAATCTAGACTGTTAAGGCCTGACATATATTGTTGTTTTAAGGATGATTGTATGGGGAAGCAGTCAGTTTACATAGTTAAGCTGTTCTCATAACGATCAAGACAAGTGGCATAGCCTAATAAAGTACGCAGGCTGATATTTATTGGGACGACTCGTGTACTGGAGGCAGCTCTGCAGTGGTCACTAGCTGGCAAAGCCACAGTCATAAAATCTGATTTGAAACCCAACCACGCTGCTAAACATAATGCCAAATTGTTGTTTTTATTAATTTTTACAATATAGCCAACTTTGAATTTGTAAGTCACCCATTTAGTGGAAACCGCTCAGTTCTGCTTCCAGACTCAAGACAATAAATGTCAACCTGCATAAAGTACATGGAGACATTGCTCACTGTTATTCTAATTCTGATGTGACAGCTCCCCCCAGAGGATATGTACATGCATGACAATCACACACCAGTCATAGACATGAATGAATGTCAATCGACATCATATTCTTGGGTCTCTGTGGCAGCCTATGGATTTTACATCATCAGTCTAAAAACGTTTGAAATCTTTTACCAAACAATACTTGTGACATGGATTGTTTTGGACTAGTAGCAGCCAAATTATATTTAGTACACGGGTAGTATTAAAAGTGGTCAGTCTTTAAATGAGGGTGGATTTTTAGAACACAGCTGTCAATACATGTTGCACTCAAGTGTGAATGGGGAAATATGGGTTAGGGGCACTGCATTGTCTTATTTGCATAACTTATGTTATTCACTTTGTGAATCCACAAATTGTACCTGTTCTCCAGCCCCAATGGTAAGGCTGGTAATCTGGGGCATTACTAAATCAAGCACCTTGTGAGGACAACTATTCCCATGGTTGTATTTAAACTGGACTTCTGCATTTTCATTAACTGGAGTTAAGATATGTAATTTAAAAATATATATATATCATTTTTTTTAACATGAGGATAACATGTAGAGGTAATATTGTGAAATCGGCTTACAAAAGGATAGATTCTGCAAAAACGATAACTGCGTTTACAGCTTTTCTTTTGCACATGATAAAACCATGCATTGTAAATACATTTTCTGGTCTTCCTGACAATTAAAAGCCATTGGTGAGTGGAAGTATTTGAATGAGTATTGTTCCACCAGCTAAATCATAACCTACTTATAATATTAACGATAATATGTAAGTCGCTCTGGATAAGAGCGTCTGCTAAATGACTTAAATGTAAATGTAAATAATATGGCCATCTCATGGAACCGAATTAATGATAATGCTTTAGTCTTCCTAATGTACCCTATGACCTCTTACAAAGACAACAAGTAAAATATATAATTTTAATATGATTGTATTTTTGCTCTTTTGGTGAAAACAAAGTTTTAGTGGAAGTGAAAACACATTTTAAACCAATACATACATAAATGATTTCTTAAGGAATCATCTTTCATTCAGTGAAAAAAGTCAAGCAAGTCCACAAACTGCATTGTCCTCCTCTACCCGTAACAGAGTAAATGATAGGCTTGCCTGCCTGTGTGAGCCATGGAAAAACCACTGCTTTGAATAGGGCCTAGACTGGGCCCTGCTGTGGGCCCATTTCAGTGTTAAGTCCTTTGGGTGTTTTTCAGTTTGTGCCAGAGAAAAGCAGCGGGCCTACAAAACACCTGCCCACAGTGACAGGAGAAGGGCATCCGACACTCTTTCCTCAGCTTCAAAGTTATGCTGTCACCTGGACATCGAGTCGTGTTGGAAGCTCCAACCATGTGCTGTGCGAGGCACTTTGCTCCGTCGAAGGTCTCCCCGCAGGCAGTGCATATGTAGCGGGTGGCCTGGGCGTGCTGGAGGTAGTGGCGCAGGAGGTGCAGCCGCCGCAGGAACGACCTACCACAGTGGCAGCGGTACCGCCGGGAGCCCCGGTGGAGGTAGCGGTGCTTCACACTGAGCGAGGGCTGCTGCGAGACGGCGCCGCACTGGCGGCAGGTGTAGGTGCACTTGGAGCGCCAGCTCATCTTCATGCGTTTCTCCAGGGCCAGCTCCTTACTTCTATTTACAAACATACACATGATGCTTAGAGGGGCTGGGGCAAAGGCAAGGGCAAGGGGGGAAGACTGCGCTAGAGGGGGGTTATGGACAGGTGAGAGGTGGATCATGGTGATTTTCCCCGGGGCAGAGGCTGAGACAGGTCTAGGGGACGGGGTGGTGGGGGATCTGATAGGGTCCATGGCTAGGGCAATGGGCCTGGGTGTCTGCTGTTGGACAGATTTTGCCTGATGGACAGTCTGTTGCAGAAGGTTAGAGAACTGCCCAAGGGGCTTTGCTGTATTAGTATGCGTGGGTGCTGTGACCTGCGTTTTGGGGGGGTTGGTCTGTGGGGCAACTGGGACCAGCCTGGTAATTTTCGCTGGACCACCACCAGTGTTGTCAATGAGCAAGGTGGCCACCACAGGAACAGCTGGCTGGGAAGAGGAGGTGGTAGACAGCATTACTCTAGGCAGAGACACAGACTGTCCAGCAGGTGTTAGCTGGCCAACTGCACGGTGGCCCTGATCAGACACTAGGACTGGGGACAGTCGTTTCAGCTCCTTGATGCCACTACTGCAACACATCAGGGTGGAGCTACTGGGGCTCTGCCGGCCTGAGGTAGTAGAGATAGCCATGGGTACGAAGGAGAAAGTCATAGCGGAGGACCCACCAGCTTGGGTGACCAGCTTGTCAGCGTGGGCCAAAACAATATGGTCCACCAGACTGCCCTCAGTAAGAAAGTAAGCTTTACACATAACACATTGGATGCCCTTCTGCTTATTGCAGTACTTCATGTGATGTTCCAGACGAGTGAAGGGCCCTCTGCCGCAACGGACACAGGCACCGTTGTCAGGCATCTCTGTGACTGGGCTCTGAACTCGGGATTTGGTACTGTGATAGGAAATCATATGGTTGGCCAGGACATCACTAGTAAAGAACAACTTGCACACAGAACATTGGATGCACTTCCTCTTAGAGCAGGTCTTCATGTGGTTTTCCAGATTAGTGAATGCCCCCTTGCCACAATGGTCACAGGTACCTTTGTCAGGGGTCTCTGATGGGATACTGTGAACGAGAACCTTATGGTCGGCCAGGGCTGTCTCTGTAGGAAGGGCTTCAAAACATTTGAAGCCCTTCTGCTTAGAGCAGGTCCTCATGTGAATGTCCAGACTAGTGAATGGACCTCTGCCACAATAGAGACAGGTACCTTCAGCGGTCTCGGAGTCCGTGCTCTGGACTTGGTATGGGGTTCTATGGACATGGTATGGGGTGCTATGATAGTAAACCATATGATCAGCCAGGACCGATTCAGTAGGAAAAAGAACTTTGCACACAGAGCATTTTAAGCCCTTCTGCTTAGAGCAGGTCCTCATGTGAATGTCCAGACTAGTGAATGGACCTCTGCCACAATAGAGACAGGTCCCTTCAGTGGTCTCGGAGTCCGTGCTCTGGACTTGGTATGGGGTTCTATGGACATGGTATGGGGTGCTATGATAGCAAACCATATGATCAGCCAGGACCGATTCAGTAGGAAAAAAAACTTTGCACACAGAGCATTTTAAGCCCTTCTGCTTAGAGCAGGTCCTCATGTGGATGTCCAGACTAGTGAATGGACCACAGCCACAATAAACACAGACACCTTGGTCAGAGGTCTTTGATGTGGCACTGTGATATTTAAGATTATGGTCCACCAGAGATTTCTCAGAAGGAAATTGGACTTTGCACTCAGAGCATTGGAAGGACCAATCCCTAGAGCAGCTCCTCAAATGGAAGTCCATATCAGTGAATGGCCCTCTGCCGCAAACCGCACACATAGTGGAAAGCTGTCCGTGAACTGAAACGTTATGGTTCTGCAGGGCCTTCCTATTATGGAAGAGTACCCTGCACTCAGTGCAAGTAAGACCTTTCCAACTGCAGCCTCTCAAATGGACGTCCATATTAGTGAATGGCCCTGTTCCACAATAGATACACGTAGTGGGATCAGGGACATATGGCGGGGGTGTGTCTTTTTTGGGACAGTTGTGGTTTTTGTAGATGGCCAGATCGGGGAAGACCTGGCGGCAGAACTCACAGGCGTACATTTGGCCCGATATGGCTTCAGAGTGAGTCCGAACCTGATGGTCCAACATGGCCATCTCGGTAGGGAAGACTGCTTGGCATAAAGAGCACTGAAAGTCCTTCTTCATATTGCAGGTCTTCACATGAAATTCCATATTATGATACGGTCCTTTGGCACAATAGATGCAATAATAAGGCTTGACCTGGGACAACTTGGTCAGGGGCTGCTTAGTCCGGGATGGCCGGGTCTTGGCTTTCCGTGTGCGCACAGGAGTGTAAGAAGACCCACTGGATTCCCCAGTGCTGCTGGACCCCGAGTCAGAATCTGATAACTCTTCTGGGTCAAATTCTGACTCTCGCTCAGACGAGGAAGGCTCACCCTCTTGGTCAATAAGCGTCTCAGCATCCTCATCCTCTTCTTCGCTGTGGATGTCATTATTTCTATCCTCCCCCTGTTTGCTTTTCATTTCCTCCTCCTCTTCTTCACTCAGCATGTCCTCCTCATCGATATCAGTTTCTCCGCTGCTCTCTGTTAACTTGTCATTGTCTGTTCCTCCAGCTCTCTCAGTGCTATATCCACTCCCCTCTCCATCGTTCATCCCCTCATCCCACTGGAGGGGGGCGCAATCAACCTCAACCCCTCTATCCAGTTTGACACAGATCCTCAGTGAGGGAGTCAGAGTGGAGGGGTCTGGTTTGACATCTTCCCCCTCCTCTGATTCCTCCAGCCTATGTCTTGTCTTTGACACTCTCCCATTGTTTTCCATTCTGTATGTATGGTCTAGGGTCACCGCTGCAGGTGGAGTACACTGTGCATTTAAAGTCTCCTCACTTCCATTCAAGCCATCATTTGAGGTGTCCTCATGGTCAAGAGCCACCACTGAAGGAACAGTATGCTGTCCCTTTAAAGTCTCCTCACTTCCATTCAAGCCATCATTTGAGTTGTCATTTGAGTTGTCATCATGTTTGAGGGCCAAGGCTGAAGGTAGAGTATACTGTCCCTTTAAAGTCTCTTCACTGCTATTCAATACATTATTTGAGATGTACCCAAGGGGTGTATTTAACAACTCAGTGAACAAGTGTATTCCTATGTGCTTGTTGAGATCCCACAAGTTGCTGAAATGCAGCTGGCAGTTGCTGCAGTGGAGGACTGAGTTTGGGTGTGCGTTGACTAGGTGCTTAGCCAGTGATACTGTGCGACTGAAAGTCACCCGACAGATGTTGCAGGACGTTGAGACCTTGGACCTGTGGCTCTCAAAGTGTTCGATCAACTCCTGGCCAGACATGAATTGCACGCCACATTCCCAGCACTTTCCCCCCAGCTCCATGGAATGCATGCCGTAAGCAGAGATGCTGTCCCCTGACAGGTCACAGTCATCGTCACTCGAGTCCTCTGGCATGGAGAACGGGCGTGGCACAGAAAACCTGGGGATCTCCTGCAATTCACAGCAAAATTACTTATGAGAGACAAAGTGAGTAATTTAATCAATCAATAGTTTACAAAGTGATGACTGTTGACTGACCACAAATATATTATTGTTTATTGTACATATGAGGCAGACACTGGTGAACGTCAATAAATAGAGCCTTGGAAACAGTCTACAGAAAGATACAGCATACTCAAAGCCTAACAGCCAGAGTAGTTTTTCTTAATCAGTTCATTAAAGGATAAGTTCTGTATTTTGTATGTAAATGGCATTTTATAGAAGTATGCAGACACTTTGTGATTTCACTTGTTTTTGAGAAACTTACCCCACCAGCAATACACATGACATTCTGTCATTCCTAACATTAATCACACCTTTATACTCCATTTTGTGAGACTCTAGTAGTTTCCCCTATCTATCTGTGCCACTTCTCCGTGTAGCCTGCGCATACGCACACGGAAAAGTATCATGGGTTACACGGAGAAGTATCGCTCGAGTCACACAAAATGGAATATAACGTTGCGGATAAAGTTCGGAATCACACAATTTAATGTGTACAACATCTAAAGACCTGCATCACTACACTGAGAGAGTTGCTGTTTTTCAAAAACATACGTACTTAGGTGTTTTTGGAGCCTTTTTTCATGTTTTATAATGCCCTGCTAAACAAGCATGAGGAAGTATATCGCTTGTGGGGCATGCTTCTCAAAAACAAATGAAATCGCAAAAAAAAGTGTCTGCTACTTCTAAAACATGTCAAATACAGATTTGGTTCAAAAGAGTGAACTTCTCCTTTAATAGCCTACATAAGGAAAACATATGAAATGACCAATTGTACAGGTGTAGAAATAAAACTGAGATTTTCAGAGGGTTCCCTGTCCTGCAGATGAAAAAAGAGAGAAAATAACAAGGCAGCCAATGGAGAGGGCATTGAGAGAGGAAAGAGAGAGGTATAGATAGGGATACATTCAAGATGGATACAGAGACTATTCTATTTCCATGCCAGACTGAATTGATTGAAAGGGAATTTGGGTTAAAAATGTAAACAATGAAAAATTCCTCAAACAAATTATCAAAATTGACAGCCATCAAAATGATATGTACTCTCCCGCTGTACATAATTTGGGATGGATGACATCCCACTGGGAACACTGATAGGATATCATTGATAAGTGTAGTCTCTATCAACTCTGTTTAAACAACTCACCGGTGGACTCTGCTTGTGGGCTTTGATCACGTCCTCCAGTACCTCCACCTCTGCCCCCAAGGTATCCTGAATCACTATGTCTTCCGGGGCGATCTCCATAGCAACCGTATACTGGCTCACTACATTTTGAGGGACACAAAGTAAGCAAAAGGAAATCCACACAGACAGTGACTGACAGACACACACACGATATAGTGACATGGAGAAAGTCAGAATAACTTGCTACAGTATTACCACAGATAGAAGGGTTAGTTGCCAGTTTGTTTGGCATTACTGTGTATTCTGGGATAGTTCAACTCCCAAAGGCAAAACATTAGTTCTAATATCACTTTCTGCAAAATGTTGCTAATATTGGCCAAGAGGGTTGTTAACTTCCATGATATTGTCCAGCTAAGTGCCCGAGTGACGCAATGGTCTAAGGCACTGCATCTCAGTGCAAGAGGCGTCACTACAGTCCCTGGTTCGAATCCAGGCTATATAACATCCAGCCGTGATTGGGAGTCCCATAGAGTGGCGCATAACTGGCCCAGCAGCATCCGGGCATGGTCGGGGTAGGCCATCATTGTCAATAAGAATTGGTTCACTGACTTGCCTAGTTAAATAAAAGGTTAGATCTCCTCTTTGCTGGTACTGGCGTTAGCTAGGCTAAAGTTATCAAAAATATGTTTTTATTCAGAAAATCTAGGGTGTAATCATTAGTGCAAATTGGACAAATTCTGGTAGGTCCCGCCCCGTTTTGTTTGCTTCCGTTTCCGAAACGATTTGTAACAGAATAGCGTCATGAATACACCCCTAACTAGATATGAGACAACCAGTTATTCCAATTATGTACTTCAGACTACACATGTGTGTAGCTAGATCGCTCACTAACGTACAAGGTAACTCTCAAATGTGAGGATCACGTAACAATTTCTCTCCAATGTAATGACGCGCTCAATGCTGTTGTTATCGATCGAGAGAGAGCGCGTTCTCCCATTCGATAATGCCATTGGTTTGGTGCACGTGCGAAATTGGCATTGATTCGTTTATTTTTGGACTTAAATTCCCTAGCTAACACCTACTACGAATTGTACATAACTATAGCAACATTTGTAAAAACAATTACCTTTTATGTCCCTTTTAAACGTTAAAATTCCCTGCTTTGGCTTCCATCATTTATTCTCTATTTCCTGTTTTAACAGGAATGGGTGGAGTCAGTGTGAAGCCTACAGCTCCCAGGTATGCACCAGTGGCCATCTTTGTAAACGCTATACTACAACTCCCAGTATTCATATTATACTTAACGATTTCCACACATTTGCAAAAAAACAACCAAATGAACAAATGCATAATTAGGCTACACATACTGCTATAGAAATTACACACTGTACCTTTGTTTACCATAATATAACCTCTGTCCATAAGGTCCTACTTTAATTTATGATTTAAATGTGATGCCAAGTTTTGATGCCATTTCAATTATGCCATTTTTACTATGTAATTAATTAATAGGCCTATTTTATTAGCTAAGTGGGGAATTTAAATTACTAAAAATAGGACTATATTGTTGTTAAGTAGCTAAATTACTATTTTTAGGGTATTCGTAGGACACTTATCTTCTCCACAGTTTAATGGGACAATCTAACGGCAATAATAAAGTCATGGAACCTTTCTGCATTAGTATATGGTATCATACCATATAGGCATACAAAAAAACACGTGGTTCTATTTGATTATTATTTATTCAGTTTTGCATCACTAGCTAGGCCAATATCCGCATAAAATCACGTGATTTATTCTAGGTTCATTGAGAGGACATCTCAAAATCCATCTGAAATTATTGTCATCATTAATATATAATATATGGGGCGGCAAGGTAGCCTAGTGGTTAGAGCGTTGGACTAGTAACCGGAAGGTTGCAAGTTAAAATCCCCGAGCTGACAAGGTACATCTGTCGTTCTGCCCCTGAACAGGCAGTTAAACCCACTGTTCCTAGGCCGTCATTGAAAATAAGAATTTGTTCTTAACTGACTTGCCTAGTTAAATAAAGGTAAAATAAATATATATATATATATAAAAGAGTATGCTTAGCTAAAAGTATAAAAGTATGCCTGAACTACATGAACGGTGCTACAATTTACTAACCAAATTTTACACAGCATTTACAAACGTCAGAACTCCAATCAGTTTACAAAACATGTGTTGTATTCATTACGTCTTGCAATGGAAACAGTTTAACGTTTAAGAACCAAACGGAAGAAAACAGAGCAAACGAAACGGGGAGGGACCTAAGCACATACCTACTTGAATTTGTCCAATAGAAACGCTCGTATTCGTTGCAAAACGGAAAACGTTTTTGGCAAAAATGAATACTCCCCTGTCGTACAGCAAAACCACACTGAACTGCCCGGAACTAATGTAGCCTAATCAGCTGGCTTCGTTTCCCAAATACATTTTTGAGAGATGTACTTCAGCGTTACCGTCTGTTTTTGTTTCCGTTTTGTGGATTCTATCTGGAAAGCAAGTAGCTAATCTTTCATGAAAACCTAATTAATCGCATAACGTAAGTGTTAACGAAAGAACTATGTGTATTGTAAAATGAAAGACGAGTGAAAGTGTTTTAAATATATGCGTCGTTGGCCTGGAAAAACTAGCGTTCATTCAAATTTGTCACATATAAATGGTTAGCAGATGTTAATGCGAAATGCTTGTGCTTCTAGTTCCGACAATTTTTTTTATTTTACTAGGCAAGTCTGTTAAGAACAAATTCTTATTTTCAATGATGGCCCAGGAACAGTGGGTTAACTGCCTGTTCAGGGGCAGAACGACAGATTTGTACCTTGTCAGCTCGGGGATTTGAACTTGCAACCTTCCGGTTACTAGACCAACGCTCTAACCACTAGGCTACCCTGCCGCAGTAATAACCAACAAGTAGCTCTAGCTAACAATTCCAAAACTACTACCTTATAGACACAAGTGTAAGGGGATAAAGAATATGTACATAAAGATATATGAATGAGTGATGGTACAGAGTGGCATAGGCAAGATACAGTAGATGGTATTGAGTGCAGTATATACATATGAGATGAGTATGTAAACAAAGTGGCATAGTTAAAGTGGCTAGTGATATAGATGATAGATGATATAGAGTACAGTATATACGTATAAATATGAGGGTCATTCTGTAGCTCAGTTGGTAGAGCATGGCGCTTGTAACGCCAGGGTAGTGGGTTCGATCCCCGGGACCACCCATACGTAGAATGTATGCACACATGACTGTAAGTCGCTTTGGATAAAAGTGTCTGCTAAATGGCATATATTATAGATGAATGTATGGTATGTAAACATTATATTAGGTAGCATTGTTTAAAGTGGCTAGTGATATATTTTACATAATTTCCCATCAATTCCCATTATTAAAGTGGCTGGAGTTGAGTTAATGTGTTGGCAGCAGCCACTCAATGTAAGTGGTGGTTGTTTAACAGTCTGAAGCTGTTTTTCAGTCTCTCGGTCCCAGCTTTGATGCACCTGTACTTACCTCGCCTTCTGGATGATAGCGGGTTGAACAGGCAGTGGCTCCTTCCTGTGACATCGGGTGGTATAGGTGTCCTGGAGGGAAGGTAGTTTGCCCCCGGTGATGCGTTGTGCAGACCTCACTACCTTCTGGAGAGCCTTACGGTTGTGGGCGGAGCAGTTGCCGTACCAGGCGGTGATACAGCCCAACATGCTCTCGATTGTGCATCTGTAGAATTTTGTGAGTGCTTTTGGTGACAAGCCAAATTTCTTCAGCCTCCTGAGGTTGAAGAGGCGCTGCTGCGCCTTCTTCATGATGCTGTTTGTGTGGGTGGACCAATTCAGTTTGTCTGTGATGTGTACGCCGAGGAACTTAAAACTTACTACCCTCTCCACTACTGTTCCATCGATGTGGATAGGGGGGTGTTCCCTCTGCTTTTTCCTGAAGTCCACAATCATCTCCTTAGTTTTGTTGACGTTGAGTGTGAGGTTATTTTCCTAACACCACACTCCGAGGGCCCTCACCTCCTCCCTGTAGGCCGTCTTGTCATTGTTGGTAATCAAGCCTACCATTGTTGTGTCATCCGCAAACTTGATGATTGAGTTGGAGGCGTGCGTGGCCACGCAGTCGTGGGTGAACAGGGAGTACAGGAGAGGGCTCAGAACGCACCCTTGTGGGGCCCCAGTGTTGAGGATCAGCGGGGTGGAGATGTTGTTGCCTACCCTCACCACCTGGGGGGCGGCCCGTCAGGAAGTCCAGTATGAATGTTTTAATCGTTGCTATGGGAACGACATCTTCAACGCACGTGCTAATGAACTCGCTCACCGAATCAGCATATTCGTCAATGTTGTTGTCTGACGCAATACGAAACATGTCCCAGTCCACGTAATGGAAGCAGTCTTGGAGTGTGGAATCAGATTGGTCGGACTAGCGTTGAACAGACCTCAGCGCGGGAGCTTCTTGTTTTAGTTTCTGTCTGTAGGCAGGGATCAAGAAAATGGAGTCGTGGTCAGCTTTTCCAAAAGGAGAGCGGGGCAGGGCCTTATATGCGTCGCGGAATTTAGAATAGCAATGATCCAAGGGTTTTCCAGCCCTGGTTGCGCAATCGATATGCTGATACAATTTAGGGAGTCTTGTTTTCAGATTAGCCTTGTTAAAATCCCCAGCTACAATGAATGCAGCCTGCGGATATATGGATTCCAGTTTGCAAAGAGTCAAATAAAGTTAGTTCAGAGCCATCGATGTGTCTGCTTGGGGGGGAATATATACGGCTGTGATTATAATCGAAGAGAAATCCCTTGGTAGATAATTCGGTCGACATTAGATTGTGAGGAATTCTAAATCAGGTGAACAGAAGGACTTGAGTTCCTGTATGTTGTTGTGGCCACACCACGTCACGTTAACCATGAAGCATACGCCCCCGCCCCTCTTCTTACCAGAAAGATGTTTGTTTCTGTCGGCGCCATGCGTGGAGAAACCAGCTGGCTGCACCGACTCCGATAGCGTCTCTCCAGTGAGCCATGTTTCCGTGAAGCAAAGAACGTTACAGTCTCTGATGTCCCTCTGGAATGCTACCCTTGCTCGGATTTCATCAATCTTGTTGTCAAGAGATTGGACATTGGCGAGAAGAATGCTAGGGAGTGGTGCACGATGTGCCCGTCTCCGGAGTCTGACCAGAAGACCGCTTAGTTTCCCCCTTTTACGAAGTCGTTTTGGGGTCGCCGGCTGGGATCCATTCCGTTGTCCTGGGTGAAAGGCAGAACACAGGATCCGCTTCGCGAAAGTCATATTCTTGGTCGTACTGATGGTGAGTTGACGCTGCTCTTATGTTCAGTAGTTCTTCTCGACTGTATGTAATGAAACCTAAGATGACCTGGGGTACCAATGTAAGAAATAACACATAAAAAAGCAAAAAACTGCATAGTTTCCTAGGAACGCGAACCGAGGCGGCCATCTCTGTCGGCGCCGGAATTACTCTCCCGGCTACAACTATGGCAATTTCCATGGTTTGTTCATGGCTGTTCGTGTAGTAGGTATATCATCTATTTAGAATGTTCCTGTCCACTTTACCTGGACATCGAGTTGATCTAGATAATAATAATAATAATAATAATAGACATTCACCACTTACCAAGAGGAGGTTTCGTATAGTCGTGGTCACAGTTAAGTGTCCGGCTCCTGGTTCTCGGTTTCTCGAACATCAACTCCAAGACGAGTCTTTGCCCTCTCATATCCAGATTCCTGCGTTGTTGCGGGATGATAGTCGTTCCATTGGAAACATCTAGGAACAGCCCCCGGCTTCAGACCCTTGCGGTCTGACGAAGTCGCCAGGGTTGAAGTGTAAGTTGCAAATATACAGAATGTGCTTCCTCGACGTATCTTCTAATTGCATGCCCCCACTTCTTCTTCAATGTGAGGGGGATATATGACTGTTTTTTGTTTGGAATTTGAGCACTGCGGGACACTACAAACACGTATGTTTCTCGAGTCCGCCATTGGCATTTCTGTTGCCGGAAGTGCGTCGACCCACCTGCAGCTACTTCCGCTTTTAAGAGCCAGGAATTGTGTATGTAGCCACTCTTCAGATCCATTCCACCCAAATATATTTGTTACTGGCGCTAGCTGCTGCATATCAGTAGAGCAGTATCCATTACATTTGAACTGATGTTGTAGCTATCTGTTCCCATTTTATTTTGACAGTTGACCACAGTGTGCAACATGTCAGAATCTGGCCACATTCAACCCGGCATGTATGGACAGGGACGGAGGAGAAGGACACGCCAAGACAGAGATTTGGGTCCCCCGGGGGCAAAACCTCTCTGGTCCCAGTCGAGATCGAGAATATGTCCCCAGAGAACAGGGTAAGAACAAGAGTGCACGGCTTTCCTATGCAGGAAAATTATCTCTATGGGCTTCTTTAGTTTATTGTAGTTCTTATCTGGTCTTTGAAGGTCTTTGAAGGATGCCAGTGAGGAGCTTCCAGGACCACTCCTTCAGAAGAACCCCATCATACTGGCCAAACCCCTTGGAGAACGGGTAAGGAGAGATGCTCTCGCTGAAGGTTGTTGTCTGTAAGATGTCTGAAGGTTTTTACTGAATTCAGATGCATGGGTCTTGACAGTAAATACAACAACAAGTATAATGCATTGACTCTTGTTTTGTTTCAGTCCAAGCCTTCCAAGAGTGTACCCATCATGCTCATCAAGACCAGGGAGGATGGGGGGAAACCAGGGACCCCTCCTGAGGTGGCTTCTCCGGCCTCTGGCTCTGGGGCCTCAAAGCTAGAGAGGGAGGGCCAGCGCCCTACCCAACCTGTCTACCAGATCCAAAACAGAGGCATGGGAGCAGCTGCTTCCAGCGGTGCTGTGGACCGTGAGTCAATACTGGTCAAAGACCACTGCTTTCTTTACTAGTGTCATCAGTGACCAGAGACATAATACAGACAATAAAAGAAAGGCCTCAGACCACCATGGATGCAGGGCATGTCTACTGATCACCAGCATTACCCTAGCCATTATAAGCATTTATTTAATGTAGCAGTGAATACAATCTCTAACATAACATCAAAGAACCCACCAGGTACAACCCTAACTCTGTAAGCAAGGGCACCCTCATAGACGTCATCCTGACCAACTGGCCCTCCAAATATACCTCCGCTGTCTTCAACCAGGATCTCAGCGACCACTGCTGCATTGCCTGTATCCGCTACGGTGCCGCAGTCAAACGACCACCCCTCATCACTGTCAAACGCTCCCTAAAACACTTCTGTGAGCAGGCCTTTCTAATCGACCTGGCCCGGGTATCCTGGAAGGACATTGACCTCATCCCGTCAGTTGAGGATGCCTGGTCATTCTTTAAGAGTAACTTCCTCACCATTTTAGATAAGCATGCTCCGTTCAAAAAATGCAGAACTAAGAACAGATACAGCCCTTGGTTCACTCCAGACCTGACTGCCCTCGACCAGCACAAAAACATCCTGTGGCGGACTGCAATAGCATCGAACAGTCCCTGCGATATGCAACTGTTCAGGGAAGTCAGGAACCAATACACGCAGTCAGTCAGGAAAGCTAAGGCCAGCTTCTTCAGGCAGAAGTTTGCATCCTGTAGCTCCAACTCCAAAAAGTTCTGGGACACTGTGAAGTCCATGGAGAACAAGAGCACCTCCTCACAGCTGCCCACTGCACTGAGGCTAGGGAACACGGTCACCACCGACAAAATCCATGATTATCGAAAACTTCAACAAGCATTTCTCAACGGCTGGCCATGCCTTCCGCCTGGCTACTCCTACCTCGGCCAACAGCTCCAGCTCCCCCGCAGCTCCTCGCCCAAGCCTCTCCAGGTTCTCCTTTACCCAAATCCAGATAGCAGATGTTCTGAAAGAGCTGCAAAACCTGGACCCGTATAAATCAGCTGGGCTTGACAATCTGGACCCTCTATTTCTGAAACTATCCGCCGCCATTGTCGCAACCCCTATTACCAGCCTGTTCAACCTCTCTTTCATATCGTCTGAGATCCCCAAGGACTGGAAAGCTGCCGCAGTCATCCCCCTCTTCAAAGGGGGTGACACCCAGGACCCAAATTGTTACAGACCTATATCCATCCTGCCCTGCCTATCTAAGGTCTTCGAAAGCCAAGTCAACAAACAGGTCACTGACCATCTCGAATCCCACCGTACCTTCTCCGCTATGCAATCTGGTTTCCGAGCCGGTCACGGGTGCACCTCAGCCACACTCAAGGTACTAAACGACATCATAACCGCCATCGATAAAAGACAGTACTGTGCAGCCGTCTTCATCGACCTTGCCAAGGCTTTCGACTCTGTCAATCACCATATTCTTATCGGCAGACTCAGTAGCCTTGGTTTTTCGGATGACTGCCTTGCCTGGTTCACCAATTACTTTGCAGACAGAGTTCAGTGTGTCAAATCGGAGGGCATGTTGTCCGGTCCTCTGGCAGTCTCTATGGGGGTGCCACAGGGTTCAATTCTCGGGCCGACTCTTTTCTCTGTGTATATCAATGATGTTGCTCTTGCTGCGGGCGATTCCCTGATCCACCTCTACGCAGACGACACCATTGTATACACTTTCGGCCCGTCATTGGACACTGTGCTATCTAACCTCCAATCGAGCATCAATGCCATACAACACTCCTTCCGTGGCCTCCAACTGCTCTTAAACGCTAGTAAAACCAAATGCATGCTTTTCAACCGATCGCTGCCTGCACCCGCATGCCCGACTAGCATCACCACACTGGATGGTTCCGACCTTTAATATGTGGACACCTATAAGTACCTAGGTGTCTGGCTAGACTGCAAACTCTCCTTCCAGACCCATATCAAACATCTCCAATCGAAAATCAAATCAAGAATCGGCTTTCTATTCCGCAACAAAGCCTCCTTCACTCACGCTGCCAAGCTTACCCTAGTAAAACTGACTATCCTACCGATCCTCGACTTCGGCGACGTCATCTACAAAATTGCTTCCAACACTCTACTCAGCAAACTGGATGCAGTTTATCACAGTGCCATCCGTTTTGTCACTAAAGCACCTTATACTACCCACCACTGCGACTTGTATGCTCTAGTCGGCTGGCCCTCGCTACATATTCGTCGCCAGACCCACTGGCTTCAGGTCATCTACAAGGCCATGCTAGGCAAAGCTCCGCCTTATCTCAGCTCACTGGTCACGATGGCAACACCCATCCGTAGCACGCGCTCCAGCAGGTGTATCTCATTGATCATCCCTAAAGCCAACACCTCATTCGGCCGCCTTTCGTTCCAGTACTCTGCTGCCTGTGACTGGAACGAATTGCAAAAATCGCTGAAGTTGGAGACTTTTATCTCCCTCACCAACTTCAAACATCAGCTAGCTGAGCAGCTAACCGATCGCTGCAGCTGTACATAATCTATTGGTAAATAGCACACCCATTTTCACCTACCTCATCCCCACAGTTTTTATTTATTTACTTTTCTGCTCTTTTGCACACCAATATCTCTACCTGTACATGATCATCTGATCATTTATCACTCCAGTGTTAATCTGCATTATTGTAATTATTAGCCTACCTCCTCATGCCTTTTGCACACATTGTATATAGACTCCCCTTTTTTTCTCTGTGTTATTGACTTGTTAATTGTTTACTCCATGTGTAACTCTGTGTTGTCTGTTCACACTGCTATGCTTTATCTTGGCCAGGTCGCAGTTGCAAATGAGAACCTGTTCTCAACTAGCCTACCTGGTTAAATTAACGTGAAATAAATAAAATAAAAATATGTACGTTACTTACAGCTGTGATTGTCCAGACCAAGCTCGTCCCCCCTGAGAAGATGAAGCACAGCATCAAGCTGGTGGACGATCAGATTAACTGGTGTGACAGCGCCATGGAGGTAAAGCTCTTCTGATTATCGTTGTCATGCCATACATATGTGTAACATATGCAACTTTATTTATTTATATTTATTTATCAACTCTTAAATACGCATGAACTGCACCATTTATACCCAGAGTTTTTAGGAGCTCAATGGTTAAGCACCTTACTGCTCAACACTCGTTTTGTGAGTGCATAGGGAAAAGGGGGCCTGAATATAACATGGGTCAATTTTAGGGTAGCTTGAGGTAAAACGCCACCCTACCTCAAAAATATTTTGGGGGGGGGCACACAATTCATCAATATGATGCTAACTAGTTAAAATATCCCACTAGCTAATGATTAGATCAATAGGGTAAATGCAGATAGCGACACCATGATTCAGCCAATTTATTTCTAGCCACTATGCCTTTTATTGGTTGGGACACAGGTGATAATGTTTATTGCTAATAGCTTATCTGATAATATGGACCATGCATGGTCCAATATATTAAAATGTAAAAATTCAGATAGTGTCAGAATAATTTTTATTTTCATTCATTTTGGAGAAGAATAACCTTTTAAAAAATCGCAAGAACTGTGCTTCTCAGTCCTTATACATAAAAATTATCCGGGGAGACCCGGACCCCCCTCTTAACCCCCTCCACTGCAACCTTTTTCCCCACCGGTACACATTTTTCCAGAGGAAACACGGAGCCAGAGAGACATGTTGTGTAACAGTTGTGTTGTCCTGTGTTACAGTACCTAAGGTACCAGACAGAAATGTTAGTAGTGGGAGTCATTGACCTGCAGGGAACAGGGAAATCCACCATCATGTCTCTCCTGTCTGCCAACGCACCTGAAGAAGACCAAAGGTATTGTTCTATTGACACCCCCTTACATGGAGCTCTTTCCATCTATAAAGACAGGCAATATTGTGTTGTATATTGTACTTTATATTGTAAATGAATGTAATTTAATTTTAAAGTTAACAGTAACATATGGTTGTATTGTGTCTATGTCTGACAGGTCTATGTGTGTTTGTGTAGGGGCTATGTGTTCAGGGCTCAGACTCAGGAGATCAAAGAGAGAGGAGGGAACCAGAGCAGTGGTATTGACTTCTACATTACCCAGGAAAGAGTCATCTTCTTGGACACGCAGGTCAGATTAAAGCATCAGCGGTTAAGGCGATTCACTGTATCTCCAATTTTGTATTTATTCATATACCATTCCTCTTGCTCCAATGTTATTTTCTATACCAATGTGTTCCTCCAGCCCATTCTTAGCCCCTCCATTTTGGATCGCCTAATCAACAACGAACGTAAGCTGCCTCCAATCTTCCTCACACCTACGTGGAGATGCAGGTCAGTGAGGGGCCAGCAAGGGGCACTGGGCAACAGAGGCTCTAAAGGAGAGCTACTTTCTGTCTCATCTGATCCAGTCTCATGATTCATTTTTTTATCATTCTCTTCAGATCACTGCCTTCCTGTTCACAATGTGCCACGTGGTCATTTTGATTCAATACTGGTTCACTGACATCAACATCTACAGGTAACCACCCCACCCGTCTGGGAAACAAGAGTCCATTAGCACTGATTCACTAATGCTTATCATGGGGTTTTCAAATCAGGGCAGATAAGATCATCATTGGAGGGTAGTGTTCTGTGTCTGAGTGTATTTCGGCTGTGGCATTACATTTTCCACTCATCACCATGGAAAGGTTTTACACCCTTGCATCCATTGTGTTGTCACAACATTGGGAATGTTCTGATATCATATTCATATTGTCGTTGTAGTGGTTGATGTGCTGTGTGAATATTCTGACCAGGTTTTATGAAGTGTCTCTGTGGTGATGATGATATTTTCTCTGACCAGGTTCCTCCAGACAACAGAGATGTTAAAGCCCTCCACCCTCTCAGCCAACCATGACAGCACTGGCTCCTCTGGCACCGAAGAGGGATCAGAGTACTACCCACACCTACTCACATAGGTGACAGACGCAGCAACAGACAAACACTCACTCTAGTTCCGGCTTAGTGTACTGAATGCTCAATAATGTATTGTTCTGTTGTCTAGTGTTCCTGCAGAACAAATCTAGTCGTGATGAGTTCTGTCCCAGAAACCTGAAGAAGATGCACATGGCAGCGGACAAGGTGGTGGTCCACTCCCATCTGAAATACAAAGGTTAGACTGGAGAGGATGTACCGACAGGCTTATCACAACATTCACATATTTAAACACTATACTATTGTGTTATTTCTATATTAGGATTCCTGCACGTGCATCTTTTTGAAGGGTGAGAAGTGCAAAGCAGTGACAAATGTCATTTAAAAAAATCATAAAGTGTGCAGACATGGGTTTAGTTAGCATGTATTGACTGATCTTGTTCTGGTTTCTATATGCAGGCACGTTGTCCATGCTGGACTGTAATATTTTCCCTGGACTGGACCGCGACTACCTGGAAACAGAGGTCAACATGTTCTTGCTGCCCCTCATGGAGAATGAGGGGGAGGACGCGCAAACCAAAGCAGGTCAGAGCAAATACCATGTCTTAGTTTTCACACACACATCTGTCTATTTTATCTATTTATTTTGTATTTCACCCTTATTTAACCAGGTAGGCTAGTTAAGAACAAGTTCTCATTTACAACTGCGACCTGGCCAAGATAAAGCAAAGCAGTTTGACACATACAACAACACTGAGTTACACATGGAATAAACAAACATACAGTCAATAATAATGTAGAAGAAGGCTATATACAGTGTGTGCAAATGAGGTAGGATAAGGGAGATAAGGCAATAAATAGGCCATGGTGGCGAAGTAATTACTATATAGCAATTAAACACTGGAATGGTAGATGTACAGAAGATGAATGTGCAAGTAGAGATACTGTGGTGCAAAGGAGCAAGATATGAATAAATACAGTATGGGGATGAGGTAGTCGGATGGGCTATTTACAGATGGGCTATGTACAGGTGCAGTGATCTGTGAGATGCTCTGACAGCTGGTGCTTAAAGCTAGTGAGGGAGATATCTATCTTTGTGGATGTTCTCCTCTCTCATTCCTTTGTTATATTGATTCCCCATGTCTGGTGTTTTGTTCTAGGGTCTGGGGCCGCCCCCCTCTTCTCTCTCCTCCCGGGCTACAGAGGACACCCCACCTTCTCTCTCAGGTCTCCAAGCTCCGCAGCCAAATCCTGTCCATGTCCCGCTGTCAGCTGTCACACACCATCCTTACAGAGAAGAAATTAGGCAAAGCTATGGAAATGAGGCAAAACTGTACTCGAAAATATGTTTGACTGTTATGTTGTGACAGGTTTCACTATGCAGTTCGCATCTGGGGCGGGGTGAAGAAGTCCTCAGCCCTGTCTGAATACAGTCGTCTACCTGCCTAGCAGCACTGTCAACCTGTTATGAATATACTGGAGGAAATGGATGTCCCTGTCCTACATCAGGACCAGAAGAGACAGAGAGAGAGGTGGGTCTGGAGATGGACAGTGCCAGTACTATTGGGCTCACAGGTTCAGTCAGTGGTGAAATGAGGTGCTTGATGTTGAGGAGAGGTCCATCTCATTGGGAACATATGGAACTACAGATAGTTCAACAGTTCAACTTTGGTGGCTCTGGCTTTGTAACAGAGGGAGAAAGGGGACAGCTGATCAGATTCAGGTGTCAATGTGACAGTAAATAACCTTGCTAAGATATACTCTGTTATCTCCCTTCTGATGTAGTAACATTAGAATACTTTAAGAACATTCAGAAAGAGTATAAAATCCTTTCTATTCCACAACCTTTCCATTTCAGGCAAGTAATATTGATTAAGTCTTAATCTTAACTAGGATTATTTTCAAATCCAGAAGCAAAAAATATTTTTTGATTACGCAATCATCTCAAAACATCAAATTTGACTGTCATGGTGGTGATTGAATCCTTTAAAAAATAATAGACTTCATGCTGTAGGTTATAGAGATTAAATTGGTATGGATATGCAAAAGGAAGCATAGTATTTTATGTATATATAGTTTCCTTGTATATTTAAAAGGCACTTATGAAAAAACATCCCTCGATCTTGATAAACATAATCAAAACAGTCTCTTTGACAGTATCTCACTCATCGGCCTTCAGAGCCTTCTTCAGTACGTTTTGTGTATCTTCAGACCATCAATGTTGACCCAGCTGCCTTGGTCAGAATGTTGATGCGTCTTTGCTCATCTCCTTGTTCAGAGGGGACTTGAGGACTGCTTTCAGTCCAGCAAGGCTCTGCAGAGACTCATTATTAAGACCAAAAGCCTGATAGTACATTCTGATCTCCCTTACCAAGATGGTTATGTCTACACTAACGGAGAGACCTGAAATTGGTATTGTTGCCCCACAGCCAGATACAAGAGCTGATCCCCATATGTTGTCTTGGAGAGCCTCGTTCTTCCTCTGGTTGGTTTTCAGGCTCATGTTAGGAATGGCTAACAGCAGGACATGCCTCTTGAGAACAGGAAGTTCCTTCTCCATTGTCTCCATTGTCTTCACCAGTTTGGGGAAGTCATGGAAAGGAACTGAAATTGGAGATGAGGAAGACCTGAGGAGACTCCACACCATGATACTAAGTTGCTAAGTTGAGCAAAGCATATAAAATGAAGACCAGTACAACCACAACAGTAACTGTATTTCCACTAACTTGTCCAGTGATAAAAAAAGGGCCACTTTTTAACATAAGGCTTTATTCTACACCAGCACCATACCAGTGTCTACATACACTGAGTGTACGGGACATCTGCTCTTTCCCTGATGTAGACTGACCAGGTGAAAGTTATGATCCCTTATTGATGTTACCTGTTAAATACACTTCAATCAGTGTAGATGAAGGAGATGAGACTGGTAAAATAAGGACTTTTAAGCCTTGAGACAATTGAGACATGGATTGTGTACGTGTGCCATTCAAAGGATGAATGGGCAAGACAAAATATTTAAGTGCCTTTGAACTTTGAACACCACCCAAAGGGCATCCAGCCAACTTGACAACAGTGGGAAGCATTGGAGTCAACATGGGCCACCATCCCTGTGGAACGCTTTTGACATATTTTAGATTCCATGGCCCAAGTGCAACTCAGTATTAGGAAGGTGTTATTAATGTTTTGTACACTCCGAGTACATGCAACATTGTCATATTGCAATGAGAACATAGCATTTGACAAACAACATCATGTGAATACCCTAATAATACCCCCCAATAAAGTGCCATAAGGGATGGATGCAGATTAACACAAATATTCTTTACTTAGTTTATAACTAATGATGTTACACTCGCCGAATAAAAGGTACATGGACCTATATTTAATTTGTCACTGCACACAATACGGGTCTGGGCTGTCATCTCTATAGTACATACTCTTTATGAAAATAAATCATGTTTTTATGTACCATTGCGCTCAAACTCAAAATGTTGGTGTGTTAAACCAATATACCAAGAATAAAGGGTGGTTTGAACACAGAATATACAAAACTTCCCAACTTCCGCTTTCATTTTTTTGTTTTTCAGCAGGCCAGGGAATAAACTAACACAAACGTTTCGTGGTCCACCTTCTTCAGTGTATGTCTGGTTTCAGACAGCAGTTCTCTAGAGTGAGACACAGCTGGGAATTATAGTAATCAACAGGACCAAGTTTTACAAAACTTTTCTAATCAGATTTTTAAATGCTATAATTGGGTATTTCAAAACTGAAAATTAGATTCTAATCCTTGACACAAGTATGAATGATTTGTAAACAACAGTTGATTAACAGTTGGTTGGCATTCTCACATGTTCGTGGAGTGGATCATGTACTCCCCTATAAAAGACACTTGAAAGATCAAATCTATATTGAGCAAGTATTTGCTGAAGTTGTATCTATTTTTTGGTGTGAACCACCCTTAAATGTGTTACATTTACATTCAAATGAGTGAACAATCGATTCTCAAATGACATCTTTGTTGTAAGCACCGGCTGAGTGACGGAATCTCAGTCTCTAGTTATGGATCTTTGTTTTTCATTTTTAGCCTTTTTTATTCTTCCCAGAATCGAACAGTGGCATCACTAGTAATTCAAATTCCTATGATATATGTTGGCATATAGCCAGTCACATTTCAACCACATTATTTTACTGTACTTGGCCGTACTATACACAGGCTTTTGTGGTCATACATGGTTATTGAAAATTAACAAGTTTCTACAAGGCCCCTGTCACATTTGCAATAAAATGATTTGAAACACTGCAAATACCGTTGTGTATATGTAATTTTTTATTTTGAAAATGTGTAATTGTATGATATTTCCACCACAAAAGTGTATTGCTTTATAGTATGCATGGTTTTCAGTATCGGCATATTTCGGAAGGGCCCGTGGTGATGGAGGATGCAGAGAAGGTGACTGTAGTCACCATAGAGGAGTTAGCTGAGGGGCCTGTGCTGATGGAGGAGGCGGAGAAGGTGACCATGGTCACCATGGAGAAGGCCGTTGAGGAGGGGCCCGTGGTGACGGATGCAGAGAAGGTGACCGTGGTAACCATGGAGGGAACTGATCCCAATCAGGGCAGCTAAGCGAGAGAACTGAATCTTGAGCAGAAATAACACTGGGGACTCTGTCAACCAAGTGCGACAGAAGTAAAATGTAACCTTTTATATAACTAGGCAAGTCAGTTAAGAACAAATTATTATTTACAATGACGGCCAAACCCGGACGACGCTGGGCCAATTGTGCACCACCCTATGGGACTCCCGATCACAGGCGGTTGGTATACAGCCTGGAATCGGACCAGTGTGTCTAGTGACGCCTCAAGCACTGAGATGCAGTACCTTAGACCGCTGCACCACTCGGGAGCCCAAGAGTTGTGTTCTCTTTTGAATTCAAAGTTACCTCATTCCTGGAGTTTCCAGATGTAGCCTAGGCTACATGCCAAGATCTAAATAAACAGAAGTAGCCGGTGCATTTTATTTCAAATAGGTATCCAGCCTATTTGTCAGATAAACCATAGCCTACAGCTCAAAATATATTTTACTTAGCAGAGTAGGGAAGATCATAACAATTCCTTGAACTCTCTACAAACAACCCACTCAATCTCTAAACCAGATTTGATCAATTTTAACCACTTAATTTGAACTACAATCAAATCAGCTGTAAGCAACAATGGTGATAAGGTTAAGAAAATGACACTGACAATGTGATATCATTCGGAAACAATCGAGTTTATAAATGTAGAATAACATTGCATTCATACGTTGCTTCATAAGCTCTAGTCTATACATATTGTTGGCTTGCAATTAAACGCATTTACACTAAATAGACCATTTTTACATTAACTTCACAAGCATGTTGACATCAGTCTTGTCCTGAGCGATTTCCCCTGTTGGGGATTAATCCGAATTAGTTGGGTAACATAGAGAAGATGTTTTATTTTCATGATATGCTTATGAGCTATTTCTAATAAGAATGTATTTTGTTGTACTATAGTGGTCGCCATTTGCAGTTATTTGTTCTCTGTCAGGACTAAGTTGCTTGGGCCGCAGAGAGGGGAGAGGTCAAGGTGCTATCATGTGTAAACATATATTTTAAACCATGTGAAGGGATGATTGATGGGGAACCAATTATCTCTTGGCTCCACTGTGTCTGTGTGCCAGTCACTCCCTACTTTTCCCATCGGGGAGAGGAGGATGGCAGTGTCTGGAACCATTCTATGTTCCCTCTCTTGTTGCCCTTATCTTGACCTAGAGGCTCACTTTCCTCTCCGTGGCCCTAACCCTTAGATGTTTGTAAATGTGTAAGCAATGCGGTGTAAGCTCCACCACTTTCCTGATTATACCTATCCAGACCCTTCAGAAAAATCAGAGTTAAGTCAGGGCCAAAGAGGAGGGATAGGGAGTGAATTTGGACCAGCAAATAATGTGTATGTGCCACCTAAGAGTTTCAATTCATTTTTTTTTGTTCATTCAGGTTGAAGTTCAGTGGAAGAGAAGCAGGTGTCCATTATGACCATGGGGGAGGGCACTGGCACTGCAGAGTGCCAGAAAAGACAGAAACCAAATAAGTGCAAAGGTACATGGACCTATATTTAATTTGTCACTGCACACAATACGGGTCTGGGCTGTCATCCCTATAGTACATAACGTTATCTTAGTTGTTTATTCATTTAAAAAAAATGTATTTCACCTTTTTTTAACCAGGTAGGCAAGTTGAGAACGAGTTCTCATTTACAATTGCGACCTGGCAAAGCAGTTTGACACATGTAGTAAAACAAGCATACAGTAAATAATACAGTATAAAAATAAGTCTATATACAATGTGAGCAAATGAGGTGAGATAAGGGAGGTAAAGACAAAAAAACAAAAGGCCATGGTGGCGAAGTAAAACACTGGAATGGTAGAATTGCAGTGGAAGAATGTGCAAGGTAGAGAAAAAATAATGGGGTGCAAAGGAGTAAAATACATAAATACAGTAGGGGGAGAGGTAGTTTTTTGGGCTAAATTATAGATGGGCTATGTACAGGTGCAGTGATCTGTGAGCTGCTCTGTTGACCAGGGTAGGGGTAGCCAGGTGGAAAGCATGGCCAGCCGTAGAAAAATGCTTGTTGAAATGCTCAATTATAGCAGATTTATCGGTGGTGACAGTGTTTCCTATCCTCAGTGCAGTGGGCAGAGGTGTTCTTATTCTCCATGGACTTTACAGTGTCCCAGAACCTTTTTGAGTGTTGCAGGAAGCAAGTTTCTGCTTGAAAAAGCTAGCCGTGGCTTTTCTAACTGCCTCTGTATATTGGTATTGAAAAGTTGCATATCACCGGGGCTGTTCGATGCTAATGCAGAACGCAATATGATGTTTTTGTGTTGGTTAAGGGCAGTTAGGTCTGGAGAGAACCAAGGGCTATATCTGTTCCTGGTTCTACATTTCTTGAATGGGGCATGCTTATTTAAGATGGTGAGGAAGGAATTTAAAAAGAATAACCAGGCATTCTCTACTGACAGGATGAGATCAATATCCTTCCAGGATACCCCGGCCAGGTCGATTAGAAAGGTCTGCTCGCTGAAGTGTTTCAGGGAGCGTTTGACAGTGATGAGTGGAGGTCGTTTGACCGCTGACCCATTACGGATGCAGGCAATGAGACAGTGATCGCTTAGATCTTGGTTGAAAACAGCAGAGGTGTATTTAGAGGGCAAGATGGTTGGGATGATATCTATGAGGGTGCCCGTATTTATGGCTTTGGGGTGGTACCTGGTAGGTTCATTGATAATTTGTGTGAGATTGAGGGCATCAAGCTTAGATTGTATGATGGCCAGGGTGTTAAGCATGTCCCAGTTTAGGTCGCCTAGCAGCAAGAGCTCTGAAGATATATGGGGTGTAATCAGTTCACATATGGTGTCGAGAGCACAGCTGGGGGCAGAGGGTGGTCTATACATACCAGCAATGACAGTGAAAGTTGACTTAAGTCATCAACAGCATGTATTGCTATGTTTGAGGCAACAATTAAAATACATTACCATTCTATTGTGTAAAAATAAAATTCATGATGACTGAAATATATATATATATATATTTTTTTTCAGAATGCAAGGATAGGAACTGTGTAAGAACAATGGAGACAGTGGTGAAGTCCAGAGTTCGGGAGGTTAGTTTGATTCTGTTCTAAGGGAAAAACATGGAAGGAAAGAACTGTTGTGACATTGATGTTATTTTACAATAAACAGGTGAAAATAGTAGAAAGAGGAGGAAGGGAAGTGCTACTAAGGTACACAATAGTACATTTTGGTAGACAGAAGGTGCTCTTTGGTAAAAGGGGTGAATTGGTCATCAAAAAGAAAGGAGGACTAAGGCACTCTTCATAAACTTAATTAAAATGTCTTTATTTGTATGGCATGTTCAATAGAAACAAGGTTTTAAAAATCCGACGTGTTTCGGCTGCATAGCCTTCGTCAGGGAGTACAAAGAAATAATACAATGTCCTCTTTTGAACAGCTTTTCCAATTAGCCCTAATTTGAAGAGGGAGTGGTTACACATTTGATTGGACACACCTAGTAAGCAATACTATACACATTAAAAAGTGAAATACTGCAGCTAAGTTATTATAAAAATACAGCTCCAAGCTAGAAGTATCAGAACACTTAGAAAAGTAGTTCTAACCTTAAATATGACTGGGAGAAGTGTCAAGAATAAGAAAGCAATATATTCCATAGTACACTAGAACACAGCAAAACATGAACAACCGTCTAAACAATTGAGCAAAATGTCCACTAGATGACAGCAAATGGACCCATCACAACCCTACAGGAAGGGTGAGAAATCAATATATTCATTTAAACCAGAGTATTTAGTGGCATGTAGTTTGTAAATCCATATATTCATTTAAACCAGAGTATTTAGTGACATGTAGTTTGTAAATCCATATATTCATTTAAACCAGAGTATTTAGTGGCATGTAGTTTGTAAATCCATATATTCATTTAAACCAGAGTATTTAGTGGCCTGTAGTTTGTAAATCCCCAAACTTTCCCATTGTTTTAACTGTTTAAGACGGTCCTCTTTTCTAATTGAGGCCGGAATATGATCAATACCCATAGTTTGTAGGGAGGCAGGGTTGCCATGGTGTAAGGACTTGTAGTGCCTTGCCATGGGGTAGACTTCATTGCCTACCCATTCGGCGTACTTGCGTTCCGCTAAGCAGTCTTGAAGGTGTCTCTTTGTCCGTCCAATGTAGAACACCTTGCACTGTGGACATTCCAATCTATAGAAAAATATACATAAAAGTTTATTGAATTCTTCCATTTGATCTATCTTGGTAGATAGGTGGACCCAGGTGCGCCGCCATTTTCTGCCACTGCAATGAAACCAACAACAAAATGAACAAACCACATAATCTCCTAAAGCCCACTCCTGTCCCTATACCTGTGAAGGAGCTCTCTCATTCTCCATCTACTCCCCCACTTATCTCTATATAATAAATCCTCTTCAGTTTCCAAGTTGTGTCTGTGCTTTATGAGGATATTGTTAAGAATGATCCTATATTATTGTTTAATGGCATAAACTCCTACATGCATTATGACAGATCTACAAGCTGTACAATGAATCAGAAAAGCTGCAGATACAGCAGTTGGTGGAGCCAAGAGAACACAATGGTAGATGGCATACATTGTAGCCTGTCAATATGGAATGGGACCAGGGAGGACAACAAGGTGCTCCTCCATGACGCTACAATTGTAACCTACTCAATTAATATTGGCTTATCAATATTATTACATGTGTAAGCCTAATATCAAAGTTAGTCTGCAATCAGGGTTTGGCCTAGTAGAATGTATTTACATGTTTTATTAACCTTTAATTAAACAGGAATTCACATTAAGATAAAAACTATTTTACAAGAGCCCTGTATACATTAAAAAATAAAACCCAGTACATAAATAAGTCCTAATATATACTACCGTTCAAAAGTTTGGGGTCACTTAGAAATGTCCTTGTATTTGAAAGAAAAGCAAAAAAAATGGTCTATTTAAAATAACATAAAATTGATCAGAAATACAGTGTAGACATTGTTAATGTTTTAAATGACTATTGTAGCTGGAAACGGCTGATTTAAAATAAAATAAAATTGAATATCTACATGGGCATACAGAGGTCCATTTATCAGCAACCATCACGTCAGTGTTCCAATGGCACGTTGTGTTAGCTAATCCAAGTTGAATTTTAAAAGGCCAATTGATCGTTAGAAAACTGGTGTTCTGATTAAAGCAATAAAACTGGCCTTCTTTAGACTAGTTGAGTATCTGGAGCATTAGCATTTGTGGGTTCGATTACAGGATCAACATGTCCAGAAACAGAGAACTTTCTTCCGAAACTCGTCAGTCTATTCATGTTCTGAGAAATGAAAGCGATTCCATGTGAGAAATTACCAAGAAACTGAATAGCTCGTACAACGCTGTGTACTACTCCCTTCACAGAACAGAGCAAACTGGCTCTAACCAGAATAGAAAGAGGACTTGGAGGCCCCGGTGCACAACTGAGCAAGAGGACAAGTACATTAGTGTCTATTTTGAGAAACGGACGCCTCACAAGTCCTCAACTGGCAGCTTCATTAAATAGTACCCGCAAAACACTAGTCTCAACATCAACAGTGAAGAGGCGACTCCGGGATGTTGGCCTTCCAAGCAGAGTTCCTCTGTCCAGTGTCTGTGTTCTTTTGCCCATTTTAATCTTTTATTTTTATTGACCAGTCTGAGATATGGCTTTTTCTTTACAACTCTGCCTAGAAGGCCAGATACACAACATTAAACATATTTAAGAAAAGCAATCGAAAAGCATTCTGTAACATAAGTTTCCAATCAATAATTTTAAATGCCTGAAAGGCACCAGAATATCTAACTGCGAGGAATGCTGTGTATTGTTCCACACATAAGAGGCAAAAAAACCAAAATGGACATTTTCCCATTTTGGTGGAGACCAATTGGATCTCCAGAGTTATATTAAGATTTGGTACAGTAACATGAACAATTCCTAGGTCAACAAACTAATACAATCAGTGGAAGCTGCTGACGGGAGGACCGCTCATAATAATGGCTGTAACGGAGCGAATGTAATGGCATCAAACACATGGAAACTATGTGATTGATGTATTTGATACCGTTCCACTCATTCCGCGCCAGTCATTACCACGAGCCTGTCCTCCCCAATTAAGGTGCCACCAACCTCCTGTGGCTACAATATGTATAGGCCATACATTCATTAGCTGGCAATAAAAGTAATACTTAATCGGTATGTTCCTGGTCAATTTTTAAGTGTTGTTGTATTATGATTGTACTGCTCTGTAACGTTGAGCCCTCCCTTATAAAAGAAAGATTGCAGTTTTGAAACTGCAGTAAAAGTGCAGTAACTGCAGTCAACTGTGGTATTTTGGATGCAGTAAACTGCACTCTAACGGCAGTTACACTGCAAAATGACTGCATTAAGAAAAACTGTTATTTTGGATGCAGTATTTGCAGCATAATGCAGTTATACTGCACACCGACTGCAATCTTTTTTCGTAAGGGTTGCTGAACAGGTCCTGTATTTTTGACAACAGCAAATTTTGCTAGCAAAGGTCGTAATTGCTTGTATTATTATACTTAGAGGAAATAAATTGTACATTTTACAGGTTAGGATCATAACAACTAAGTCTCTGACATATATAGAAGGCGAACAGTAAACATGCAGGTTTGGGTCTTTTATTTGTATTATTATATATTGTTTTACATTGTAATAAACTTAGTGAAATATATTTACAAAATAATACATATAGTAGCAGTCAGTTTTGTACATCAGGACGACAACTACATGTGTTTTGACTACGAGTCTTTTTTTATGAAGGAAATGTTTTAATGTAGAAAAACCAGTATGCATATAAGAAGCATACAAATAGACAATGATAACATATGCTAGGGGGTACAATAAATGACATATAATGCAAAAACCTTAAAAGAAACACACATTGATTGTTTCAACAGCTTTCTTATTAGAAGAATGTTGAATGGTCTTAATGTACTGCTCGAATTCCTTATAGAAAACACTGAAGAGATTTTTTATTAGTGACTTTACATTTATGAATATGAAATTTTACCATTTGCACAATTAGATTTACAAGGTAGAATTGTTTTTCTTCATCCTTATTTTAAGGAAACCGAACAGCACATTCTCCTATAACAAAACAAAAGTAATCAAGAATATTAACAATTATAAATCTGTAAATATCTTTACATCATTGTTTTTACATGGAGACAATGCCAAAATAAATGCAAAACTGTTTCTGGATGCTCAACACAAAAAGGACAGTCAATGTTAATGTCTTTTAAAAGTTTCTTCAGGTAATGATTCGCAGGGCAATACTTATGGATCATTCTGAAAGAGACTTCTTTGACCTTGTTAACAAGCAGGTATGTGTGGTAATAACCAGACTTTTTTCCAACCGATATTAGTGACCAATGTATTCCAGTAAGTTGTGACATAAGGAATGGATACAATATCCCTTTGAAAAAAGGGAGCAAGGAGAAACAAATGTTTCCTATTGGTGAGGCAACTGGATTAAGCGAGGGTAGGTCAAGAAGGTGAGGTCTGGCTACACCTCTAAACAACGAGAGTTCCAGATGGAATAGCATCAAAGACTAAAGCAAACTCTGGGTGTAACAGGGATATTGTAACGAGATAACATTCCTCATAATTGAGTAACAATCCTTCTGCATTAAAATGTTGACTCACCAGTAGGATATGATTATTAAACCAGTTCTTAAAAAATAAAGACTTGTTTCTATACAAAATATCCTTATTGTTCCAAATGAAATACCTATGTGGGGGAAAATGTTTATATATTAATGACCACACTAAGAATACTTGTCTTTGAAAAGCAGATAATGTTGTAGGAATCTTATCAATGTTATAGTTACAAAGGAACATAAAATTGAGGCCACCAAAACGGGAAAAGATATGAGGGCTGAGATTCCAAATTGAAGTTGGATTCTTTAAGAAATGTTTAGCCCAATTTATCTTAAGTATTATTCAAAGTAGGAAAATCATTTTTTCCCCCAGATGAAGTTGAAAAGAACCTGGTCAACCGCTTTTACCTATTTTGTTATCTAGATGTAGGGACTGGGCTGCATAAGTAAGTCTGGAGATACCTTCCGCTTTAGAAAGCAATACTCAACCATTCAAGGATAAATCCCTCTGCAACCAATGGTTCAACTTCTTTTTTTTTTTTTCAATAATAGGTATGAAATTTAATAAGCACCTTTCCTGTTGATTCTTAGATATGGTAATCCCAAGGTATGTTACTTTTTCCTTGACTGGAATATTGCATATACTGTAGAGGGTATCACAGTCTTTAACAGCAAATAATTCACACGTTTTAAGGTTTATGCAAAGACCAGATGCTTTGGAAAATATATTTATAGTTATTTAATATATATTGCCGTAGGAATCTGGTCAGCATCTTTCAAAATGAGGGTGATGTCATCTGCAAGCTGATTTCTGATAATATCTCTGTCAGCAATAGAGATCCCTTTTATATCACTGGATTTAACAGAACTTGTAAGAAGTTGGGTTGCAAGCAGGAAGAGGTAAGGCAAAATTGGGCAACCTTGCCTAATTCCTCTTTTCAAATCAAATCTAGGAGAAGTGCCATGCTTTAATTTAAAGTATCTGTTCCCATTCATATAAACAGTTTTAATTGTACTACAAAATAATTCCTAAACCAAATTTCTCAAGGGAGACAAATAGAAACTCATGTTCCACTGTATCTAAGGCTTTATAAAAGTTTAAGAAGACAATAAAACTATCTTCGAGGATTAGATCAGAATAGTCAATAAGGTCTAACACCAGTCGGATATTATTATACAGTTGAAGTCGGAAGTTTACATACACTTAAGTTGGAGACATTAAAACTAGATTTTCAACCACTCCACAAATTTCTTGTTAACAAACTATAGTTTTGGCAAGTCGATTAGGACATCTACTTTGTGCATGACACAAGTCATTTTTCCAACAATTGTTTACAGACAGATTACTTCATAATCATAATTCCAGTGTGTCAGACGTTTACATAAACTAAATTGACTGTGCCTTTAAATAGCTTTGGAAAATTCATGAAAATTATGTCATGACTTTAGAAGCTACTGTTAGGCTAATTTACAACATTTTAGTCAATTGGTGGTGTACCTGTGGATGTATTTCAAGACCTACCTTCAAACTCAGTGCCCCTTTGCTTGACATCAGGGGAAAATCAAAAGAAATCAGCAAAGGCCTCAGAAAAAAATTGTAGAGCTCCACAAGTCTGATTTATCCTTGGGAGCAATTTCCAAATGCCTGAAGGTACCACGTTGTAACGGATGTCGTCTGGAGATAGAGAGGAGGACCAAGGTGCAGCGTGGTAAGTATTAATGTCTTTTTAATAAGCAAACTGAACACGGGAACAAAACAATAAACGATGTGAACAAAACGAAACCGTACCGTGTGGCCCAAACACTCACATGGAAACAAACACCCACAAACCAAAAGTGAAACCCATGCTACCTAAGTATGATTCTCAGTCAGGGACAACAATTGACAGCTGCCTCTGATTGAGAACCATACTAGGCCAAACTCAAAAACCAACATAGAAAAACAAACAGACTGCCCACCCCAACTCACGCCCTGACCATACTAAAACACAGGCAAAAACAAAGGAACTAAGGTCAGAACGTGACAGTACCCCCCCCCCCCCTCTGCCCGAAGGTGCAGACTCCGGCCACAAAACCTGAACCTATATGGGAGAGTCTGGGTGGGCGTCTGTCCGCGGGGCGGCTCTGGCGTGGGACGTGGACCCGGCACGGGATGTGGACCCCACTTCACCATAGTTTTTTTGCGCCTCTTAGCCTGCCTCCGTGGCGACCCTCACCACCGACCTTGGTCTGGGGACCCACGCCACGGGTCCCGAATGGACGGGAGATTCCGGCAGCGCCGGACAGGCGGGAGACTTCGGCAGCTCCGGAGTGAAGGGCGATTCTGGCATCGCCTGGCTGACTGACGGCTCTGGCGGCTCCTGGCGGCTCCTGGCTGGCTGACGGCTCTGGTGACTCCTGCCTGGCGGCTCTGGCTGACTGGCGGCCTGACGGGAGACTCTGGCGGCTCAGGACAGACGGGCGACTCTGGCGGCGCTGGGCAGGAGGAAGGCTCTGGCGGCGCTGGACAGGCGGGAGCACCTGCAGGGAGAAGACGGAGAGACAGCCTGGTGCGGGGGGGCTGCCACCGGAGGGCTGGTACGTGGAGGTGGCACCGGACAGACCGGACTGTGCAGGCGCACTGGAGCTCTTGAGCACCGAGCCTGCCCAACCTTACCTGGTTGAATGCTCCCCGTAGCCACGCCAGTGCGGCGAGGTAGAATAGCCCGCACTGGGCTGTGCTGGTGAACCGGGGACACCATGCGTGAGGCTGGTGCCATGTACGCCGGCACCTGGCACCTGGCTCGATGCCCACTCTGGTAGCGCACCGGGCTAAGCACGCGTACTGGGGACACTGTGCGCTCCACCGCATAACACGGTGCCTGACCAGTACTACGCCCTCTCTCTCCACGGTAAGCACTGGGAGTTGGCGCAGGTCTCCTACCTGACTTCGCCACACTCCCCGTGTGCCCCCCTCCCAATACATGTTTGGGGCTGCCTCTCACGTTAATCTGTACAAACAATAGCAAGTATAAACATCATGGGACCATGCAGCCATCATACCACTCAAGGAGATGTGTTCTCTCTCCTAGAGATGAACGTACTGTGGTGCGAAAAGAGCAAATTAATCCCAGAACAACAGGAAAGGACCTTGTGAAGATGCTGGAGGAAACGGGTACAAAAGTATCTATATGCACAGTAAAACGAGTCCTAAGGACTCCGCAAGGAAGAATCCACTGTTCCAAAACCGCCCCCAAAAAAGCCAAACTACAGTTTCCAACTGCACATGGGGACATATTTATTCTGTGATTCGTTGTCATTAAAGACTGTTTCTGAAAGGATTCATGCTGTTGCACAAATTATTGAACCAGCTGAGGGGACACTGGTTACCATCAAGTACGCAGATGGAGGAAGCAATAGGAAGAGGTTCTTCCTCTCTCAACCTTCTCAGGTACAGTACAACAAGATAATATCCGCTTTCTCTCGGGAAAAGTCTTGGACCTCATTAAACTTGTTAATATGCAATTTTCTCAATGCTTATAGGACATAGTAATGTTCGTTGGGGCCCCTGATACTGTCATCCGCCAGTTACACACGTGCCCAGGCAGGAACAGTGGAGGACAGCGGGATTGTTTCTTCACTATTTGGCTGGCTGAGGTTCAGGTGGAGGTGACTACTTTCACATTTAGATGGATTCAACAATCTGACATCATAAGTACTAGTGCTCATTCATGCTTATATCTGAAAAAACAACACAGGGCAGTGGTTGTCAAACCTCAGGGACACCTTGTTACATGTATTTTATATATTACAGAGTTACTACAATAGATTAAACTTATCAGCTACTAATCAAGGCCAATACTTGGTGAATTTTTTTAGCTATTTCTGGGCTACTACTACATTGTGAAACATATGGGGGTTGCAGAGAAGTTTGAGAACCACTGAAAAGTATTGTGGTTTTTCAGGAAAATAAACCAACACAAAACTAAGCAGCCTCCAGGTCCCAACCAGGTCCCAACCTGCCTCACAAGTGTCTACACCAACCAGGTTCCCACCTGCCTCACAAGTGTCTACACCCACCTGCCTCACCAGTGTCTACACCCACCAGGTCCCAACCTGCCTCACAAGTGTCTACACCCACCAGGTCCCCACCTGCCTCACCAGTGTCTACACTCACCAGGTCCCCACCTGCCTCACCAGTGTCTACACCCACCAGGTCCCCACCTGCCTCACCAGTGTCTACACTCACCAGGTCCCCACCTGCCTCACCAGTGTCTACACTCACCAGGTCCCCACCTGCCTCACCAGTGTCTACACTCACCAGGTCCCCACCTGCCTCACCAGTGTCTACACTCACCAGGTCCCCACCTGCCTCACCAGTGTCTACACCCACCAGGTCCCCACCTGCCTCACCAGTGTCTACACTCACCAGGTCCCCACCTGCCTCACCAGTGTCTACACCCACCAGGTCCCCACCTGCCTCACCAGTGTCTACACTCACCAGGTCCCCACCTGCCTCACCAGTGTCTACACTCACCAGGTCCCCACCTGCCTCACCAGTGTCTACACCCACCAGGTCCCCACCTGCCTCACCAGTGTCTACACTCACCAGGTCCCCACCTGCCTTGGCATCCACTGATGAAGAATATGCTTGATATTAACCATTCAAAAGTTCTGAATAATGTTTTGGGTTAATAATGTTTGCTTTTATGTTTTTATTTTAAAGAAATTCTCTGAAGACGCTGCTCTTCAGGCTTGCTAAAAAGGTGGACAGAGAACACACCCCATTGGCCAATATGGTAAATGTTTCTCAGAGCCAGGTCCTGCCATCCTCGACACCACCTGCAAGCTAAACATAGTGTTTGTAGACACAAATGTATGGGGAGGAATCCATCTGATGGTGTACCACTTCGAGAGCTTGCCTGCCTTCTCCTAAGGGAGATCAGAAATAGTTGCTTGTTCACTGGGCAAGAGGACTCCAAATCCCTGGAGCTGAACAGAGATGGTATGTACATTATTCAATTACAATACATAATAAAGCTGATATTTTCAACACTTATTAAGAGGAACTACAGTTAAATGCCTATTTCGCTTCTAAGCCTACGGATCTGAATTTGGTTTAGAATCTAATTTACCCAGCAGTGGATTTATGAATTGTCTTAGAAAGACAGTGCTTTTCATGTAAATGTTGTACCAAAGCTATGGTACACTTCTTTCTGAATGTGCATTAAATGACAGTTGTTATGCTCATGTTACAAAGCATCATATACCTATACCATCAAGTGTTGCCAATCATTCAAAGTAAAGCAAATCATCCTCTGAAATTTGGGTATGATTATTGGTTTAATGTTATATATATGTATATATATATATCGTATGATCCATATCATATGATCCATATCATGACGTTTCCTGTCTTCCCTCCAATATTTGTTTGTTTCATTATTATTTCTGTAGCACGCGAGACTGGCCAATACCAGACTTTGGGGACAATGGTGGCAGTCTGTCTGGTGCAAGCTGGAGCAGCAACACCTTTCTTGAGTGAATATATGTCCACACATGCTTCGTGAGCTTTTTGTGGCTGGTGTCACAAAGCTATTGACATCTGAAGACCTTTTGGAGCTGTTCCTACCAAACGCTCCCCGGCGGGTACTAACAGCAGGAGACAGGAGGAACTAGTTCTAATCTGCTGGAGGTCTTCCTCTTAGAGATCCATGGTAAGTTCATGATTGCTATTGTCTGAGAAAACATGTTATATTTGGATACAACTACATTGTCAATGTATCAATATAGTGATGTTCAGATTAAATGAACCCTGTTTGAAACGGATTGGTCAAATTTACAGGACCCGGGGCACCAGTTACATGTGGAATGGTCCTCCAATTTGTGTCAGGAGCAGAAGAAATACCCCCACTTGGCTTCGACACACAGCCAACATTAGAGTTCCTGCCTGAACACAAGGTCTACCCTGAGGCAAACACTTGGGAGTTGTGATGCGTTTACCCATGCACCAGAATTACGAACAATTCAGTTCATGGTGGAAGGCATAATTCAAGCCCCAACATTTGGCTTTACTTAGATCGATATGTGTCATGCCTTAGGGATAATGGATAACATAGATTCTAAAGTGTATTTACCAATTCGACAATGTTATCTCTTTGAGATCATGTCCATTTTTGATGTAGAACATTTTAATACAAAAATGCAATTGAGATGTTAGGTTGATGGATAAAATGTAGCTGTTATGCTGTGGGTTCAGTTGAGATGTTTATATGAAATGTGCTTTTCTTTAAAACAGCAAGTTGTGGATTAGATGGGCACCCTCTCAATATTGTCTTTCACAATTCAGAGACTTAACAGTGCTCAAGGTATTTTGCGAAACTGACTCTGCAGTCAATTTGACTTTGTTCAGCACTTTCATTTATGTAAAATGTTCTGGGAGGGAAAACCAGGAGCTGAGACAAACCGCTGGTGGGCTTGAACAAACAAGACGAACTGGCAACAGCCACAGAAAGTACAGGTATAAATACACAGGGGATAATGGGGAAGATGGGTGACACCTGGAGGGGGTGGAGACCAGCACAAGGACAGGTGAAACAGATCAGGGCGTGACAGAGTGGTGTGATGCATTTGTTTTATGATGAAAGTATAAATTATTTTTTATTGCGAAAAGCACAGCAAAACATAACAAATAGCATATTAAACACCAGATTGTGGTTCCACAGGTTTTTAAAATAACTACCAGTATTTGGTGGGAGGGGGTGGAATCGATGAAACAAACAAATACATATTTGGGGTACTACTGCCCACATCCTGTTTTCAACAGTACAAAACGGAATTTTAAAAAGTACATTTATTTTTTAGCTGCATTCCTCTCTTTCATCAATTTTCCTCAGCAATGATAAAAAATGAGACACGAGGGCATCCCACACTCATTTTAGATCCGAAGGTGTCTTTATTTTCATATGATCTCACTCATATCACTATCTCCTTTGACATATTCCATGTGTGGCATTTCAACATTGACACAGAGGGGCACTAGTGTGTTTTCTTGGAACTACATACACTACTATCTTGTTTAAATTTCTCACATTTTAGGCATCCAGCTGAGGCCTTGGATGGATCATGTTCCACTGAAATGGGCACAGGGGTATAAGAATAGTAATTTTTAGTGTGGTGACAAAGTAGTTGAACAGGAGAAGAGGATGTGGCTACTTGTGGAGGGAGGGCAGTGGGGGTGGTGGGTTGAACATCTGCAGTGAAGCTGATTGGTTACTCTGTCTCATCGCATCTTGACTAAAATAAAGATTTAGAAAATAGTTCGACATTGCCATAGTTCATCAGCTGAAAATACGACATTAACATACTCCCAGAAATAGCAATACATTCAGTATTCACTGAATGAAGTAGCCTACCCTTCCCCATCTACAATTGTTTTCATCAATGAAAAAATTATACTATAGCACATTCAATTACATTATTATTGTAGACTATAGACTAATCATGTATCTGTTTGAATGTTAACTGGCGACAGAGGCATTGATGCGAGTAACCAGTCTTGTTCAGTACATCACAACAAATCCGGCTATCTCAAGCACCCCGGTAAAACACAATAGTTGCAGTAATGAACCTTTACCAACAGATGGCATCACTGTGCCATCTTACACCCATAACATCTTCCATTTAATAAAATAGGACAGGAGGTGTCAATTCACTAACAAAACAAACCTAGTAACAATTTCCAACATGAACAGTTTAGTATTTTTATTTTTTCTCAGGTAACAACAACACATTTTGATATTCTCTTCACTTTTATCTCTGCCTGTCAACAATCCCTGATGGGAAACCTACAGATTATGTATTTTTGGTGGCTGGGACAGACGTCCGCAGCGTGAAAAGACAGGGGGCTTGTCTGCGGGTTCCCGCACAGGCCTGTCTAAGGGGACAATTGATTGGCGAAGGAGCGGCCGACCTGTGATCCCCTGGCTCTTCGTCCAGTGCCTCAGGCCCCATGTGACTTGCTGGGGTTCTGTCTTTTGTCATGCGACCCCTTTGGCCATCAGGGTTCTGAGTAGGTGCTGGCTCAGCAATCCGAAGGTCAACCCTGTTACGACGGTACAGTGATCCATTCACTTCGACCAAATAGGAGCGTGGTGTCACTTTCTGTACACAGGATCTTAGTCTCCAGAGGCCTGTCCGGTCCCCTGGTAGTGGCTCCATTCGCACCGTTTCACCCACCCTGAGCTCAGGTAAGTCTTTTGCTGATTTGTCATAGATGAACTTGGAGACCTGTCTTCTGTGACGTAGCTTCACCAGCACGTCTGTCACCACACATAGCTCCAGGAAAGTGCTGGCTACTGGCAGAGCTGCTTTTAAGCGCGGTGCCATGAGGCGCTGTGCTGGGCTGCTATCCATGCCTTCTGTCGGGGTATTGCGTCACTGCAGGATTGCTTTCCAGGCATCTTTGCCCTCTCGCAGAGCCTTTTTGCAGAGGTTCTTTGCCATTTTTACTGCGGACCCCGCCTTCCCATTAGCTTTTGGGTGTCGTGGTGATGAATTGACGTGCTCGAATTCCCATCCTGCAGCAAATTTTTGGAACTCAACTCCGGAGAATTGGGGTCCATTGTCTGAAATTACCCTGTCTGCCTGGCCATAGCGGGCAAACTGAGCCTTGCAGCGTTTGATCATTGTCTCTGCTGAGAGGTCGGGGAGGAGGTCAATCTCCCAAAAGTCTGAGTAATGATCGACTACCAGCAGAAAGTCTTTGCCACTGTGCTGGAAGAGATCTAGACTTACTATCTACCAGGGGTGCATCAGGAGCTTGTGGGACATCATCGTCTCGCTCTGTTGCTCAATGGCATATTCATTGCAGACTGTGCATTTACTGACAGTCTTTGATTTCACTCTGCATTCCTGGCCAATACAGTGTGTCACGTGCTTGTCTGTAACAGGTCTCACCTCCTATGTGACTTGAGTGCACACGCGCCAACATCTCAGGGTGCAGAGACCGGGAAATAACGACTCTCTGACACTTGAATATTACTCCGTTTTGAACACTGAGCTCCTCTTTGACTGGCCAATATTCTCTGACGGCTAAAGCAGTTTCTTCCCTGCAGTCGGGCCAGACCATCAGAATCACAGACCTCAATGCCTGGAGTTGCTCGTCCCTGTCTGTGTGCTGCCTGATTTGTATAAGGCGCTGGTCTGTAACATAGAGGTAGTCAGCCTGGTTGATGTTTGTTTCCATGGAGTGCACTTTACCCTCCTTTCTCTTGCTTTTCATGCAGACCCTTGAAGTGATTAGCTGTACCACAGGATTTGCATATCTTTCCATAGGCTGGGCAGTGTTCTTTTCCTCGTCCATGAGAACTGCCACAATATCGGCATGTATTGGGGTTGTCTACTGCAGAGTTGGCTGTAGTATTAGCATTAGCTGTGGCAAAGGGTAATTTCTTTACTGGCTGCCTGAATGTAGCATTGACATTGTCCATATGTTGCCTTTCTAGCTCCATGGACCTTATCCGTATACCAGTAAGCTCTGCTGCACGGTATGTCTCCACTGCCAAGGCCAGCGTCAGCGGGGATTCGCTTCCATGTCTAACCGGTGAAAACAACACTGAAGCTAACTAGCAAACTCACTCTAGCTAAAGGCCAATTCAAGGCGAAATTTTACACAAATAAGCATTTGTTTGGTAAACCAGAACAGGTGACTCTAATTTGCGGAAAGCATGGTTAATTATCCGACTCTGACACCATGAATGTTGAATGTTAAATGACGAGACAGAGGCATTGATGCGAGTAACCAGTCTTGTTCAGTACATCACAACACATCCGGGTATCTCACGCACCCCGGTAAAACACAAGAGTTGCAGTAATAAACATTTACCAACAGATGGCATCACTGTGCCATCTGTTGGTAAATGAGTAATGAGTCAATCAAAACGAACAAATTCATATAACGACACTTCCTGACCAAACATCCACAGCATGACAGTATACCCAGGGAATTATTTCAGAATAGGGCAGAATGCTCCAGGAAACAGTGCTTCGACTGGAAAAGTAAGCCGGCTCGCAAGGCATTGTTGTCATTTTATAAAAGGTGATGATAAACAGAAATAAGGGAGTACTATCTCAGTAGTATATGTGAGTTTCTCTTTTAAACAATCCCCTGGCATTGTACACAGCTAATAGCTAATGTTAGCCAAAGCAAATTAGCTAATCCACGAACGTGTGTGTGCTTGGCCAGTGAGCCATTCCTGTAAGACATTGAGTTGCAAGCTATGACACGCTCTGAAAGAAGGGAGCTGTGTAAAGACCCTGGGTTTATAAGAGCAGATAGTGACTCTGCCCCTTGAGCATGCTTTTGGGGCACAGTTGATAGACCGCAAAAAGCATGCTCAAGTGGCACAGTCGATATCCGCGCTTATAAACCCAGGGTTGTTACAATATAATACATCATTAATTAGAGACTGGGTTGCAAAAAGAGGTGTTTTCCCCTGACTGGGATCCAGATCGTCTTCCCGGATTCAAACAATAACAAATAGGAGCAACAGTCAGAGCCCGCTATTTTTTGCAGGAAGTTGTAAAACAGGTTCATGACACAAAACATAACTTAAAGAAACAGAATCTTAAATACATGTGGGTTATAGACCACACATGGGAAGAAATGAAAGTTGGTCAGGGTTTCTCAATTCAAAAGTAGGGCTTGTCACATCGTTCGGTTTGAAGTTGATTGGAAATGTAACTAAAGGAATAGAAACTTAAGGGCTCATTTGCAGAGAAAGTGAATGTAAAAACAGCAGTGTGACAAACTATCACCAACCAAATCATTTGTAAATCTTTTACATATTACCTTCAGTTCAGGGGCAATGTGTTGTGTGCGTTTGTGTTACTTGGTTTCCCGTTCCATTTTTATGTGTCCCTTCATCACTCATTAGGATGCAATACTGTGTATATTCGGTGTATGCTTTGCACATGTTCAATTTTGTTCTATTGGACAAATACATTTACATTCCAGTCATTTAGCTGACAGTATTATCCAGAGTGACTTACAGGAACAACTAGGGTGAAGTGTTTAAATTCACTTTACTTTTTGTCCAGAAATATACAATTATTGTTATTTGATTACATGGGTGGTTAGATTTCTTGAGTGCTCATGACATCTCTGGGAGAAATATTATTAGATTATTCTAAACCTCAATGATCCTTGTTGGATCGAGAACAGAAGGGAAAACTCCCATTTATTGTGAAACTGCAGAAATCTTCACCCATTAGAGAAGACAGGTTTGTGTCAGAATAGATATATTTGAGACAAGTTCAAGACTTTTAGCTATAAGTCTTGGAAACATGGAGACCACACCTTTTAGTGTAATGTATTGAAAAGTATACAAGCACTTACAAAACCAATACACATTAGTCAGCAGGAATTGAATCATGCATCATTTACCATGCCAAGAAGTCTATGTGAGTGATAGTCACATCCTGCTGTGATCAATAAACTAAGTAAATAGAGAAAGAGAAAGAAAGTAGTTAACATTCGGGAGGAACGCATTGAACCAGGTGAAGGTCAAATTGAAGCACTTGGGAGCAGAATATGCCATGAGCAGGGGGTGGAGCTCATCACAAATCAGCTACTACAGTGGAGAGATCTAACAAACCTGAGTCAGATACATACTGTATGTTAACTTTTTATGGCTGGGGGCAGTATTGAGTAGCTTGGATGATTAGTAGATGTGGATAGAAAACACTCTGAAGCTTCTAAAACTGTTTGAATGATGTCTGTCAGTTTAACAGAACTCATATGGCAGGCAAAAACTGAGAAATAAATCCAACCAGGAAGTGGGAAATCTTTTGCCTATCCAATATACAGTGTCTTTGGGGTCATATTGCACACCCTAAGGCTTCCACTAGATGTCAACTGTCTTTAGAACCTTGTTTGATGCTTCTACTGTGAAGAATGAGGGAAGGAGAGTTCTTTGAGTCAGGTGTCTGGCATGAGCTGACCACGCTCGCTCCCGTGAGAGCGACCTGTGTTCCATCGCATTTCTGAAGACAAAGGAATTCTCCGGTTGAAACATTATTGAAAATGTATGTTAAAAACATCCCAAAGATAGATTCTATACATCGTTTGACATGTTTCTACAAACTGTAATGAATTTTTTTGACTTTTCGTCTGACCTGCGAGTCATCAATTTGGATTTTGGAACTAAACACGTGAACAAAAAGGAGGTATTTGGACATAAATTATGGACGTTATCGAACAAAACAAACATTTATTGTGGAACTGGGATACCTGGGAGAGCATTCTGATGAAGATCATCAAAGGTAAGTGAATATTTATAATACTATTTCTGACTTCTGTTGACTTCACAACATGGTGGATATCTGTATGGCTTGTTTGGGCTCTGAGCGCTGTACTCAGATTATAGCATGGTGTGCTTTTTCCGTAAAGTTTTTTTGAAGATCTGACACAGCAGTTGCATTAACTTCACTAGGGTATTTGGGACACTAGACCCACCTCTTCAACAGCCAGTGAAACTGCAGGGCACCAAATTCAAATCAACAGAAATCCCGTAATTAAAATTCCTCAAACATACAAGTATTTGACACCATTTTAAAGCTACACTTGTTGTAAATCCAGCCACAGTGTCCGATTTCAAAAAGGCTTTACGATGAAAGCACACCAAACGATTATGTTAGGTCAGAGCCAAGTCTCAGAAAAACACAGCCATTTTTCCAGCCAAAGAGAGGAGTCACAAAAAGCAGAAATAAAGATAAAATGAATCACTAACCTTTGATGATCTTCATCAGATGACACAATACATGTATGTTTTGTTCGGTAAAGTTCATATTTATATCCAAAAATCTGACACAAGTAATTTTTCCAACAATTGTTTACAGACAGATTATTTCACTAAGTAATTTTTCCAACAATTGTTTACAGACAGATTATTTCACTTAGAATTCCCTGTATCACAATTCCAGTGGGTCAGAAGTTTACATGCACTAAATTGACTGTGCCTTTAAACAGCTTGGAAAATTCCAGAAAATTATGTCATGCCTTTAGAAGCTTCTGTTAGGCTAATTTACATAATTTGAGTCAATTGGAGGTGTACAATAATACGCAAGTATAAACACCATGGGACCACGCAGCTATCATACCGCTTAGGAAGGAGACGCGTTCTGTCTCCTAGGGATGAACTCACTTTGGTGCGAAAAGTGCAAATCAATCCCAGAACAACAGCAAAGGGCTTTGTAAAGATGCTGGAGGAAACCGGTACAAAATTATCTATATCCACAGTGAAACGAGTCTTATATCGACATAACCTGAAAGGTCGCTCAGCGAGGAAGAAGCCACTGCTCCAAAACCGGCATAAAAAAGCCAGACTGCGGTTTGCAACTGCACATGGGGACAAAGATCGTACTTTTTGGAGAAATGTCCTGTGGTCTGATGAAACAAATATAACTGTTTGGCCATAATGACCATCATTATGTTTGGAGGAAAAAGGGGGAGGCTTGCAAGCCGAAGAACACCATCCCAACCTTGAAGCACGGGGGTGGCAGCATCATGTTGTGGGGGTGCTTTGCTGCAGGAGGGACTGGTGCATTTCACAAAATAGATGGCATCATGAGGAAGGAAATTTCTGTGGATATATTGAAGCAACATCTCAAGACATCAGTCAGGATGTTAAAGCTTGGTCGCAAATGCATCTTCCAAATGAACAATGACCCCAAGCATACTTCCAAAGTTGTGGCAAAATGGCTTATGGACAACAAAGTCAAGGTATTGGAGTGTCCATCACAAAGCCCTTACCTCCTATAGAAAAATTGTGGGCAGAACTGAAAAAGTGTGCGAGCAAGGAGGCCTACAAACCTGACTCAGTTACACCAGCTCTGTCAGGAGGAATGGGCCAAAATTCACCTAATTTATTGTGGAAGGCTAGCTGAAACAATTGACCCAAGTTTAAAAAATGTAAAGGCAATGCTACCAAATACTAATTGAGTGTATGTAAACTTCTGACCCACTGGGAATGTGATGAAAGAAATAAAAGCTGAAATAAATCACTCAACTATTATTCTGACATTTCACATTCTTATAATAAAGTGGTGATCCTAACTAACCTAAGACAGGTAATTTTTACTAGGATTAAATGTCAGGAATGGTGAAAAACTGATTTTAAATGTAATTGGCTAAGGTGTTTGTAAACTCCCGACTTCAATTGAATGTCTGTATTTCATTTTCAATCAATTGTAATAAATGTCTAAAAACATGTTTTCACTTTGTCATTATGGGGTATTGTGGATAGATATAATATATTGAATGAATTTTGAATTCGGGCTGTAACACAGCAAAATCTGAATCAGTCAAGGTTCACTAGACTTACTACTGTGTTTCTTGTCTGGATGATGAACAGCTGTCAGCCTCAAGGCACAAGGCAAACAGCCTATAGGCGGCTTTGTTTCCATACATGGGCATAACCATGCTCAGGGAGAGGGGTATGCAGACCACTTGCAAAAAGAGTTACAAAAAAACTGATTTAAGTTGACACAGAAGGCAGACCACAACCAGTTGCTGCAAACAGTGATTGTGTCAATATGAGGCAGAGATGTTGAGAACTTACTTGTTGTGAGTAAGTTTTCATGGGAGCTTTTATTAACATTCTGAGAATGAATATGATAGGTTATTTGAAAGTAATTCAATAATGTCCTGTGAAAATGTTTCAAAAATACTTTTAATAACACTGCTAGCTTCAGTTAATGGTTTTGAACTCCAATCAAAAATAGGACACATGGAAATTAGTTTGGTTATGCATTGTTCACTCAAAAAAATGTATATAAAGTTCTTAATGTTCTGAGAACATGACTTTAAATAGAGCCATGAGTAAAACCTGCCAAAACCGTGATGCTGAAGTACTGAAATTCTAACAGAAGAACTTTCTTAACATTCTCTGAACGTTCTGAGACATTATTTTAAATAGAACCACGATGAAATGTGTAGGAAATGTTATGCTGAAGTACTGAAATTCCCACAGAAGAACATTGTTTCTTAACTTTCTTGTAACAATCTGAGAACATTACTTTAAATGTGCACTATGCAAAAAGGCAGAAAATAATGTTAATTTGACATTTATTTTGAAGTTGTGAAGGTTTTGCAGAACACCAAGCAGTGAAAAAAAGTTAATGAATTATAAATACAGGATGTAAAACCACAGAAAACAAATATGAAAATTCAAAATATTACCACATTCTATACATGGTGTTGGGCAAACCACACCTCTAAATGATAACAGATAAATGCTGTAACTCGACACACCCTATATCATTTCACCTCCAATTCAAAATGCACCTTATTGTACCCATCCTCGTGAGCATGCTTCTTTCCAAAGGTAAGAGGACTATTTAGGTTATAGCCTACGGTTAACATGCATTTCGATTATCATTTATTTAAAACATCTCTAAATATGGAAAGAACCCATGTATTAATTCTGCTTTGAAGATCAAGTTCAGCAATTATTCAACTTTTTTTGTAATTTCAGCTTAGCCTATAGCCCACAGTTTTACTAAAATGAAGCAATAAATAACTTCAACAGAATTGATCAATTTACCTTTTGAATGGCAAATGCATTTCAACCAAAGAAAACATTGTCCACGTTTTTTATCTCCTTGATCATTTATAAAAATAATTTAAAATAATCGGATGCTGTAACTTTTCACCTTCTCAGCATATTCACTCAAATGCTTTGAGTGCACACCAGGAGAATCAGGAGCATGCACCAACACGCAGATTGACTGTCTTTATCCAGCCCAATGTGGAAGCTCGCGGATCATATCCTATGCGGGTAAATTAATGGCGGGTTCATTTAGGTCATCATTTAGGTCATACATTTGAGCCTAACGGTAAAACAAATATTTAGGTTACATTTTTATCGTTTTTTAACCTGTATGTTTTTTTTGCTTGCCTCGACCTCTTCTTTCCATTTCCAGGTGATAGAAAAGTATTGGATATCAACGCGAAGTCTTGCGCGGTGTCTGCTGAGTGTCTCAGTACATCAGTGAACTTCGGAATCGCGCGCACAACGATCGCCAGCAAATGCTGCAATACGGACCTCTGCAACTCCCAAAACGTCCCTGGTAACTATCTCAATGAGAATTATAGGCTGTTAGTTTACAGTAAATGCTACTATTAAAACATTCAATTTAATAGCATGTTGAAAGGCTGAATTGAAATGAATAATTTTAATTGATAGTTCCATGAGGAAAGTTTGAGTTGATCAACTAGAGTATGTCAATTATTAAATTGGTATGTCTCCCTAAAATGAAATACAACCAACCGATGTATTTAGCTAATGGCTGCCACGTGTTTTCAACATAGAGGAAGATGAATAATTTAAATAGGCTCCGTGGCGATTTTAGCATGTAAATCTTAGTGGGGCAAGCAGTCACTACACAACAACTCCAAACAATACATTAATTGCACTATAAGGGTGACCACAAACTGTTAGGTCTACATAAAGCCAGCGGAGCCTTGTCTGTCAGGGAAACAGTCCATCAGCCTCATTTAATGCCTTTAAAAAAAACATAGTTAATAAAGCTGACTTGCTTAAACAAATGTGGTTCCTACTGACAATTGAGATGTACAAACTATGGCAAAAGGGGATGACAAGGGGATAATTTTGAGCGAGCCAGGACTGACATAGTCAATATAACTAGTTGGTCAGTACTTTTGAAATGTACAGGGACAGAATTCAGAACATGGGCCATTCTTACAGTGTTTTCCCTGTACACCAAGTCAGCACCATATGATAAATAAAGGGGGCATGTAAGCAGACACGATTTCTCTTCATTATTTCTCTTCATATGACATATGGCAAGGATTTTGAAAGTAAGATAATGACATGATCAGTCCAATCAAAAGGTACTGTACATATAACATGATTTGGCATCATTTTTTTCTGTGGCCAATGACCTTGAGCCTTATTGGAAGGGCACTACTAATGTAATTCTATGGCAGGAGCCAAAGGGCTTCAATTTTCTATGTCTACCCTTACTACTTGGCCGTGACGTAGTGTCCCCATGAGTGACAGAACACTGAGCCAATCATTGCTGGCTTGCCCCACCACCATAGAAAGCACGGATCTAGGCTGAAACACCTGCATTTTGGAGCTGATTTACTAAAGAAAACAAAAACGAGATCATGTTTGTAGGCGGCTTTATTAACTTAATAATATATATATATTTTTACATTGTTTGCAAACTGATATGATACTCGTATTAATGCCAAAATAACATGCATGCATTTTTTTACAAATGTATTTCCTACTTTACTTTTTTGCAAAAAATGTGGGTCTCAAAAAAATGTTCTGAATAACAGGTCGCCACTGAATAGGCTATTATAAGGAATAGAATTAATCTATTTTGATTTGTGGTGAGCTGGGAGTGAAAAGTGCAATCACCTATCCTTTAGAGCCCACTAAAGGCCTTCCTAATGGCAAGACATGCTTCACCTGTATCGGAACGGACTGCATGAGCACTCTGAGCTGCTTGGGAGACGAGGACCACTGCATCTCAACAACAGGTAGTGTTTCAGATGAACGTTATCTGCACATTTTTTACATTCCTAAAGCCTCTTCCTTTAGTCTCTCAGACTGCTCTCATAGACTAGACATAGTAAACGTAAATCCAGGACACTCAAATTAGTATGACATGTTATGTTTGGTATAGTTACATCAGATAGAAGGTTACATAAGGCAAAAATGTAAGGAGGGTGGTTGGTTGGAGTGGATGGGTGGGCATATAATGCGAACGTCTAGCAACTCAAAGGTTGCACGTTTGTATCTCATCACCTACAACCCTAGCATGTTAGCTACCCCTTCCCCCAACCTTTTAGATAACCCTAACCGCTAACACTAACCCCTACTGCTAGCTAATGTTAGCGTTAGCCACATAACTAATATTAGCAACAAATATTTTGGAATTAGTAACATATCTTACATTTGGCAATTTGTAACATATCATAGGAATTGTAATTCATAACATATAATACGAAATGGATGATGGATATCCACAAATGAATGCATAAATAAGTATTTTAAACTAGTGTGCACTGCACTGATAAGTTTCCCAATCTCCAAATAAACCTCCAACCGTGGCCTAACTGCAGCAAAAAAATTACTCCATGGCCCAATGTTTTAATTACGACGTGGTGATGTATCTTAGCTGTCTGTGAAACTCCTTAAAAGTGAAACTAACATGTACATTTAGGCATGAATTCCCAATGGTTAAGGATAGGGCTAAACTTAGGTTTATGTAATAATTCTGATTGGTTAAGGTTTGGGAAAGCCTTTAAACAAAAACGAGCTCCTTGCACTGGGATTGAACACACGACCCTCGGAGCCGGAGTTTGCGGCTTAAACACCCTATCCCCCATCACAACACCCTAGCAAGCCTACTAGATGGTAATAGGCACTCACGTTGCCCCTAGTGGACGGTATATCTTCACATTTCACCAGGTCCAAATGTAATCGGGTACCTACAGAATCAGCACCTGCCGGAGTATTCCGTAGGCTGAAAGTTTTATCCAATGTGCACTTATCAGGAGTTGACTGGGCTTGGGAAGCATTGAGTCTTGTGGATAACAGTAACATTTTCTTGTGTGTGCTGCTAGTGAACACGGGTGGCGAGAAGATGTCAATGAAGGGATGTGCCTCCAAGACCATCTGTACGGGAGACGTGTCACGAGCACTGGGGTCCACCATGAGCATGGAGATGAAGTGCTGCGAGGGCAACCTGTGTAACAACGCCCAGAGCATCGGACTGAGCCTCCTGATCCTGGTGACATCCATGGTCTCTGTCACCCTGTTCTACTGAGAGACACCTTGCCTTCACCACCTCCATCGTAACAGGAGCCTCCCTGTCATTGTCCCCCCCATCTCCCCACACCACTGCCCCAGTCTCCACTATCTACCTGTTGTGTGTATTAATAATGAATGTTATAGAATAGCCCCTTTCACTGGATGCTTCCTTGGGGCGTCACATTGTGTTGGATTAACTCAACCCCCCCACCCCCACTAGCATAATGCTGCAGCCACCTGCGGAATGCACTATAGCCAATTCATTTTAGGGACAGCTCTCGCAAAAAAATACACACCCACAACAACCCACACCTACTTCCATCCTACAACCCCTACACACACTCATACCCATCCTCTTCTCTCTGAGGCGTGCATGTTTGGTGAGGCATTTTCCAATCTAAGCAAGTGTGGTACATTGCTTCAAATCATTGGCATTGTTAGCTTTCACCTGTTTTTAACATTCTGAATAACATAAAAGGCTATTGAATCCTATTTTTTACCTAAGCAGAAATATACTTGAAATTAAAAATGTCACTGGATGTGTACAGTGTCAATGTGTTTCCTTGATAAACAAGATTAATTCTGTAAATTAAAAAAATATGCAAAGTATATGAATTACTGAATAGGTGAGCTGCCTCTTTATTCTCACAACCTCCTGCTTCCTAGTTCAATGAGGCAAAGAATAAAAAATAAAAAATATCCACAATATTCACTACAATATTTAGTTGAGGTTTAGGGCTTAGTGAATGGTTTGTCCCAAATAGAATGATTTTCTTTTTAAAACCTATTTAGGACTAGTTTATTACTTGCCACCCATTCTAAAACTGACTGCATCTCTTTGTTATTAAGTGTATTGATAACAAAGAGTGAATTCACTTGCTGTAGTAGCTGATGTGTTTAATGTTGAGTCATCAGCATACATAGACACACCGGCTTTACTCAGTGCCAGTAGCAGGTCATTAGTAAAGATTGAATAAAGTAAGGGACCTAGAACACTGCTCTATGGAATACCCTAGTCTACCTGGATTATGCTAGAGTTTTCAAAAAACACCTTCTGGGTTCTGTTAGACAGGTTATTCTCAATCCACGATATAGCAGGGGATGTAAAGCAATAACATAGGTTTTTCCAGCAGCAGATTATGATTAAGTCTAACAAAACAGCTCCCACAAGTTTCTTATTATCAATTTATTTCAGCCAATCATCAATCATTTGTGTAAATGCTGTACATGTTAAATGCCCTTCCCTATAAGCGTCACGAATGTCAGCTGTTAATTTGTTTACTGCGAAATAGCACTGTATCTATCTGGTCAAACACTTTTTTTCTCCAAAAGTTTACTAAGGGTTGGTAGCAGACTAGTTGGTTGGCTGTTTGAGCCAGAAAAGGAAGCTTTGCTATTCTTGTGTACCGGAATGACTTTTGCTTCCCTCCAGCCCTGAGGGAACACACTTTCCTGTAGGTTTGGATTGAAGAGATGGCAAATAGGAGTGGCAATATAGTCCACCATCATCCTCAGTAATTTTCCATCCAAGTTGTCAGACCCAGGTTGCTTGTCATTGTTAATAAACACCAATTAATTTCTCACTCGTTCCACACTCACTTTACGGAATTCAAAATGACAATGCTTGTCTTTCATAATTTGGTCAGTTATAAATGGAAGAGTAGGTTCAGAATTTGTTGTTGCTAATCTTGCCAATGAAACAATCCTTAAAGTAGTTGGCAATATCAGTGGGTTTTGTGATGAATGAGCCATCGGATTCAGTGAAGGATGGAGCTGATGTCGCCCTTTAGCCCAAAAGTGTTTTACTATCATTCTTTATATATTTATTTTGTTTCATGGTACAGTTTCTTCTTTTTGTTTAGTTACATGATTTCTCAATTTACAGTAAGTTTGACAATCTGCCGTGCTGCCAGAATTACCATTTATCTCAGCCATACAAATGTTCAATTCCTCATCAATCCACAGGGATTTAACTGTTTTTACAGTCATTTTCTTAACGGGTGCATGCTTATTAGTAACTGGAATAAGTAATTTCATGAATGCAGCTGCCTGGTTTCTCCTCATTACACACAACAAACTAGCCAATGTTATTTAGTTCATTCAGAAAGTATTCAGACCTCTTCCCTTTTCCACATTTTGTTACGTTAAAGCCTAAAATTAAAGTTTTTCCTCATTTATCTACACACAATAACCCATAATGACAAAGCAAAAACAGTTATTTAAAACATTGTAACTAAATAATAAATAAATACCTTATTTACATAAGTTATCAGGCCCTTTGCTATGATACTTGAAATTGAGCTCAGGTGCATCCTGTTTCTATTGATTATCCTTGAGATGTTTCTACAACTTGGCTGGAGTCAACCTGTGGTAAATTCTATTGGTTGGACATGATTTGGAAAGGCACACACCTGTCTATATAAGGTCCCACAGTTGACAGTGCATGTCAGAGCAAAAATCAAGCCATGAGGTCGAAGGAATTGTGCGTAGAGCTCAGGATTGTTTTGAGGCACATATCTGGGGAAGGGTACCAAAATATTTCTGCAGCATTGAAGGTCCCCAAGAACACAGTGGTCTCCATCATTCTTCAATGGATTAAGTTTGGAACCACCAAGACTCTTAATAGAAATGGCCGGCCGGCCAATCTGAGCAATCTGGGGAGAAGGGCCATGGTCAGGGAGGTGACCAAGAACCTGATGGTCCCTCTGACAGAACTCCAGAGTTCCTTTGTGGAGATGGGAGAACCTTCCAAAAGGACAACCATCTCTGCAGCACTCCACCAATCAGGCCTTGAGTGGCCAGATGGACACTCCTCAGTAAAAGGCACATGACTTGGAGTTTTCCAGCAAATTGTGCAACGCTGAGATTTTCTTGCTTAGCGGTGTCCTACAGTCCTCCACAAGTAGGCAGTTGTTCCATTGAAAATCTGGTTGGTCCACAGTGTTCCGGAAAAGAGCATAGTAAGATTGTAATTACCAATTGGATATCACGAAATTGGGGAGAAAAAGGTGGTATTATTTTTAAAAAAAGAAAAACTCCTCCAAAGCAGGAAGCGTTTGCCTCTTCCTCTGAATGGGGAGGCCTCCATGAGAAGAGGCAGTTCCAGATCGGCAAATCCAATCAGCTTTCTTCTGTAACTTGATGGCTAACAGTTTAGCTAGCAGTAAGCTAGCTAGCTAAGTTTAGCGGCTCTGTCAAGCAGGATTTAAACTCTGTTAAGTGAGATTCCCGGACAAGAAATAACGGCCCTAACTGTTAAAAGCTTACCGCGTCACGGAATCTGTGCAAAAAGAAGTCCATTATTTATAATCTAACTTAGATTTGTTATTTTTGACTAAAAGTAACCAACCAATATCATGTGTGAGAGAATTTAACACCATGCATGCAGATCACTTTATGCTGCTCAATAGTTCTGCCTTGTCTGTATTGCTCCCATCCCCCTACATACCTCTGTGACGTAAAGGTGTTGTGATCACATTCTGTAGGTCTGGTCATCTGATTGGATGTGAAGAGGGCTTTACACCTTTTAAAGGGTTAAACAACGAGTGTTTCCTTTCCATTACTAATGTATGTTTGATAATTTTATAGATCTGATCATTCGTTGAAGAAATTGACCAACAGATGTTACATTTTACAGTAGTGCTCAGATTTATGATACAAACAGCTCTCTCTCTTGCTCTGCACATTGCTAATTATCTTATAGAGTCATATAAAATACCATTTAAAATAGTTTATTAATATACAAATGACATAGTCTGATTATGGGTCCTGTTGAGGAATTTCACTCGACGACAAGGATAGACCTACTATACTACTTCTATAGCTAGCCTACTCATGATGTATTGCTTGTTTATTTTCTTGATTTTGAAGCGCTTTGCGATATCTTTGTTATAAAAAGCGCTATAGAAGTTTAAGAAAGTATTATTATTACTACTACTACTTCTATTATGTGGTCATGTTGTATGGTGCACTGAGAAAGTATTCAGACCCCTTGACTTTTTCCACATTTTGTTAGGCTACAGCCTTATTCTAAAATTGATTAAATTGTTTTTTCCCCTCATCGATCTGCACACAATACCAAATGATGACAAAGGAAAAACAGGTTTTTCAATGTTTCGGGCAAATTTATATATATATATATTTTTAATGGAAATATCACATTTACATAACCATTCAGACCCTTTACTCAGTACTTTGTTGAAGCACCTTTGACAGTGATTACAGCCTCGAGTCTTCTTGGGTATGACGCTACAAGCTTGGCACACCTGTATTTGGAGAGTTTCTCCCATGGTCTGAGAGTCTTTTCAGTGCCTTTTACTGAGGAGTGGCTTCAGTCTGGCCACTCTACCATAAATGCCTAATTGATGGAGTGCTGCAGAGATTGTTGTACTTCTGGAAGGTTCTCCCATCTCCACAGGAACTCTGGGGCTCTGTCAGAGTGACCATCGGGTTCTTGGTCACCTCCCTGACCAAGGCCCTTTTCCCCCAAATGTTCAGTTTAGCCAAGCGGTCAGCTCCAGGAAGAGCCTTGGTGGTTCCAAACTTCTTCCATTTAAGAATGATGGAGTCCACTGTGTTCTTGGGGAACTTCAAAGCTGCAGACATTTTTTGGTACCCTTCCCCAGATCTGTGCCTCGATCATATCTGTTCCCCAAATCTGTGCTCTATAGACAATCGACCTCACGGATTGTTTTTTGCTCTGACATGCACTGTCAACTATGGGACCTTATATAGATAGGTGTGTGCCTTTCCAAATCATGTCCAATCAATTGAATTTACCACAGGTGGACTCGAATCAAGGTGCAGGAACAGGATGCACCTGAGCTCAATTTTGAGTCTCATCGCAAAGGGTCTGAATTCTTATGTAAATAAGTTATTTCTGTTTAGAATTCTAAAAACCTGTTTTCGCTTAATCATTATGGAGTATTGTGTATAGATTGATAAGGAATACATTTTAGAATAAGGCTGTAACTTAACAACATGTGGATAAAGTCAAGGGGTCTGAATACTTTCCGAATGCACTGTATATTGGCACAGGCTCATTATGGCTTATTGGTAACTGATCATGAATGCCAAAAACATCAACATGGTCTCAGAGCCAAGATGGCGTAGCAGTAGGACGTCTGTTTGTCTTGTCCCGTCCCATGTATATATATTTTTCTTCATATATATTGTGGATATATTTTTTTTATCTACATTTCCATCTATGGACTGAACATACTCTCCTGCAACCCGCCTCACCCAATGTGGTAAGGATCTGCTATTTTTTACACTTTAGAACCGGAACCCCCATCAGCTACTAGCTAGTAGTCAGTTAGCCACTGCTAGCAGTCATGTCCGCTAACTCGGACATCAGCCAGCCTCAGCCCAGTCAATTCCTGCCAGTCTGAACTGTGCGATATAAACCCAGAGCATATCGGACTGCTTTTTCTCGATCAGATCTCCGGATTCTTACCGTAAGCGGATCATCGCAGCTAGCTAGCTGCTATCCGTGTGGCTACTCCTGGCTAACGTCTCTATCCCGAAGCAAGCACCAGTTAGCCTGGTGCAATGTTACGAGTCCCTTTTGGCCCGACAGTCTAGGGGGGATGGTAATGAGACGCGTAACATAACTCATGCAAATCTACCGTCAAAGAAACAATAAGTATTCAAAAACACCCCTAAGCTAGACTAGCCTACTTTAACAAAAGCTAACTAACTAACCAAAAATACAGTGGGTGGTCCGCCCAGTTCTAACTAGTGTATTTAACAAAGTCTACCTACGGGTAGTGTATGCCCATGGGCGACTTGTCTTGGTTCCCCCTTTTCCCACCAGGAATCAAACACCATAAACAAAACAATACTCACAGGTGATGACAAAGTGCTATGGAGTTGCTCAAACAAAAGAGAGGTTAATACACAGAGAGTGAAACACAAAGACCTACAGACATGACATTTACAGAGAGATTGAGCTCTAGAGCAAACAACTGATGGGGTTTTTAAACCAAGTGAAAGGAACTGTGATTGGGTAGGAAACAGGAGGAGGTGTGTCTTCTGATTGTTGACTAAATTTACGGGAAAAATAACAAACAGGATGATCCACTCCACTCTTGTCCTGCTGCAGTAGAACAGCACCAGCACCTCTGGCACTAGCATCTACCTCAAGTTTGAACGGTTGTTCAAAATCCGGAGCAGCAAGTACAGGGGTACTACATAGGAGTGCTTTCGCAGATTCAAAAGCTCTCTTACAATCAGGGGACCACACAAATGATCTAGCCGGACTGAGCAAATCGGTCAATGGAGCAACTACCGCAGATACGTTTTTACAGAAGCTACGGTAGTGGCCAACCATCCCTAAAAAGCGGCGTAGCTCTCGTCTGGTGGTAGGGGCCGGGAATGCAGTTATAGCCAAGACCTTGGCATCAACAGGGTGCACCTGTCCATGGCCAACCTCTTTACCGAGATAGGTAACAGTAGCCTTCCCAAACTCACACTTTGCCAAGTTCAGGGTTAGAGAAGCAGCTGCCAACCGTTCACATACTACCCTTAGAGAATCAACATGATCTGACCACTCAGACGAATAAATCACTAGGTCATCAAGGTATGCACTACAATTAGGAACGCCAGCTAATACGGAGTTAACCAGTCGTTGGAAAGCGGCTGGTGCATTTCGCATCCCAAAAGCCATGACTGAGTACTGTAGGAAGTTGTCTGGGGTCACAAAGGCAGAAATCTCAGAAGCATGTGAAGTTAACGGAACCTGCCAGTAACCTTTTAAGAGGTCCAACTTAGTTACATACTTAGCAGCACCAATAGTGTCGATACAGTCGTCCAGTCTGGGTAACGGGAACGAATCTGGCATTGTGACAGAATTTACCTTTCGATAATCCGTACATAACCTGGACGTACCATCAGGTTTAGGAACCAAAATGCAAGGAGAACTCCAAGGGCTGGAACTAGTCATAGCCCAGTCATTCTCCAACAAATATTTCACCTCATCCCTCATTATCTTCCTCTTGGAAGCGTTGATACGATATGGGTGTTGCTTGATAGGTGTAGCATTTCCAACATTAATGTCATGTTCCAACACATTTGTGCGAGTAGGAACGTCATTAAAAAGAGACATGGAAAACTGTGTAGTAGCCTCACAATATCATTAGCCTGTCCATCCGTTAAATGAACCAGACCTGACTGGATAGACAGCAGCATTTCTGAGTTGGGCAATCTAACACACTGCTGTTGAGTATTGCGCAATTCCAATCCATCAACATCATCAATATGACAGTCCACTATCATAGCAGTAGTAGCAGAGGAGACAGCAGTACTGTCCTCTGTTTTTGAACTATCTAACTGTGTGATGGGTCGGATGTGGTATGCTTTCAACATGTTAATGTGACACACACGAGATTGCCGTTATCTATCAGGAGTTTGAAGCACATAATCAGTTTCAGTTATTTTCTTTTCAATTAAATAAGGACCAGAGAAACGAGCTGACAGTGAAGATCCTGGAACAGGTAATAACACCAGTACTTCGTCACCTGGCTGTAGTGGACGAGAAACAGCCTCTTTATCATAGTGTCTTTTCATGCTCCTCTGTGAGGAAGACAGAGCTTCCTTTGCGAGAGCACAAGCTTGGTGTAGGCGCTCACGAAAGCGACTAACGTAGTCCAACACATTCTCATCTCTGGTACACAACTCTTGGGACAAGAACTGTTCTTTAAGGACTTTCATTGGTCCTCTCACTGTGTGACCAAACACTAGTTCAGCCGGGCTGAAACCTAGGGACTCCTGCACAGTTTCACGAGCAACAAACAAAACTAGAGGAACTCCCTCATCCCAATCTTTCTCAGATTCCAAACAATATTTACGGAGCATAGACTTCAGTGTCTGATGCCATCTTTCAAGCGCACCCTGAGACTTTGGGTGATAGGCGCTTGACACACGGTGCGTAATGGATAAGGATTTTAACACCTGCTTGAAGAGCTTGGATAGGAAATTGTTACCTTGATTGCTTTGTACCACCTTAGGTAACCCGAATGTCGTGAAGAATTTTATTAAGGCTTTATTCACTACCGGGGCTGTAATCCTTCACAGAGGAATGGCCTCGGGGTATCTTGTAGCATACACATTATCGTTAACAAAAACTGGTTACCCGATTTTGTCTTCGGTAACGGTCCGACACAATCAACCACCACATGCTCGAATGGTTCACCAATGACAGGTATGGGACAAAGAGGAGCGGGAGGAATTCCTGTTATCTGACACGTGTGGCATGTCCGACAGAACTGAGCCACATCTTGTTTTAAACCTGGCCAAAAGAAATGTCGAAGGATCTGATCATAAGTCTTTGTGATTCCTAAATGACCAGACCACTGGTGATCATGAGCAAGGGATAATACATTTTGTCGAAAGGCTGTAGGAATCACTATTTGGTAAACAGCATTCCAATCTCCACCTGCGTCAACATGAAAAAAACCTACACTCGATCCCTCCGATGTCAACAACTACAGACCAGTATCCCTTCTTTCTTTTCTCTCCAAAACTCTTGAACGTGCCGTCCTTGGTCAGCTCTCCCGCTATCTCTCTCAGAATGACCTTCTTGATCCAAATCAGTCAGGTTTCAAGACTAGTCATTCAACTGAGACTGCTCTTCGCTGTATCACGGAGGCGCTCCGCACCGCTAAAGCTAACTCTCTCTCCTCTGCTCTCATCCTTCTAGACCTATCGGCTGCCTTCGATACTGTGAACCATCAGATCCTCTCCACCCTCTCCGAGTTGGGCATCTCCGGCGCGGCCCACGCTTGGATTGCGTCCTACCTGACAGGTCGCTCCTACCAGGTGGCGTGGCGAGAATCTGTCTCCTCACCACGCGCTCTCACCACTGGTGTCCCCCAGGGCTCTGTTCTAGGCCCTCTCCTATTCTCGCTATACACCAGTGGTGTCACTTGGCAAGTCATAACCTCACATGGTCTCTCCTATCATTGCTATGCAGACGACACACAATTAATCTTCTCCTTTCCCCCTTCTGATGACCAGGTGGCGAATCGCATCTCTGCATGTCTGGCAGACATATCAGTGTGGATGACGGATCACCACCTCAAGCTGAACATCGGCAAGACGGAGCTGCTCTTCCTCCCGGGGAAGGACTGCCCGTTCCATGATCTCGCCATCACGGTTGACAACTCCATTGTGTCCTCCTCCCAGAGCGCTAAGAACCTTGGCGTGATCCTGGACAACACCCTGTCGTTCTCAACTAACATCAAGGCGATGGCCCGTTCCTGTAGGTTCATGCTCTACAACACATATGTCAGAGTCAAGGCCCTAATCCAGGCCACATCCGGCCCGCGAGAAGGTTTTTTACGGCCCCTGGGATGATCTTGATTTATTATTAGAACCGGCCCGCAGACCGCAGCAAGCCGGCAGCCCGCAGATCTTTTACACGCACCAATACTACATTTCCCACAATGCAACGGTGACGCACCGAGCAGTAGGCTGCTTCATTTCAATATTTATTGGCACAGCAGTTGTCAGCATCACAGTAAAATTAACTTTCAGATACCCATCAAAAATGGCAAAACGGAAGGTGGACACTGAGAACCGGGGTTTCAAACAAGGTGGGAGTCGGAGTATTTGTTCACGGAGGTAGCTGGAAAACCTGTGTGTCTTCTGTGTGGAGAAAGTGTGGCGGTACTGAAAGAGTATAATCTGAGACGACATTATGAAACGAAACACGCGGACAAAAACAAGAATATGGACATGGAACAAAGGCTACAAAAGGCAGAGGAATTAAAACGAGGCCTCAAATCTCGACAGGCTCTGTTCAAAAAGCCAAATCACAAGGCCAGGCTGCTGTCAAGGCCAGTTTTATTTTGGCAGAAGAGATCGCTAAATCAGCCCGGCCATTTACGGAGGGGGATTTCATCAAAAACTGCATGATTAAAGTTTGTGACGAAGTTTGCCCAGAAAAAAGGCAACTCTTTTTAAATGTGAGTCTGAGCAGAAACACCATTGCCGAGAGAGTAGACCAGTTGTCCATCAATCTAAAAGAGCAGCTTGTGAAAAAGGGAAAAGATTTCATTGCATATTCCTTGGCTGTTTCTATTCCTTGGCTGAGAGCACCGACATTTCTGACATTGCCCAGTTGTCAATTTTCATCCGCGGAGTGGACTCCAGCCTAAGCGTGACAGAGGAGTTTTTGGCTTTACGTCCTATGCATGGCACAACTACGGGGCATGATTTGTATGAAGAGGTGTCAAGATGTGTAAATGAGATGGAGCTGCCTTGGGAAAAACTCGTGGGTTTGACAACCGACGGAGCACCTGCGATGTGTGGACACAGGAGCGGACTGGTGGCAAAGATACGGGAAAAGATGCAAGAGGAAAACGCGACAGGTGAGCTGACAGCTTATCATTGTATCATACACCAGGAAGCGTTGTGCATAAAGCCTTGAAAATGGAGCATGTAATGAGCATCATCACGCGCACAGTTAACTTTATCAGAGCCAAAGGTTTGAATCACCGCCAGTTCAAGGCATTTCTGACGGAGTTAGAAACGGAGCATGGTGATTTGCCTTATCACACAGAGGTGCGATGGCTAAGCCAGGGAAGGTGCTTCAAAGATGTTTCGAGCTTCGTGAGGAGATTTGTCTGTTCTTGGACAGCAAAGGGAAAGACACAACACAACTCCGAGACGAAATGTTTCTGTGTGAAATGGCTTTTCTGTGTGACATTACGAGTCATCTGAATGCAATGAACTTGCAGCTGCAGGGTCGGGATCGTGTCATCTCTGATATGTACAGTACAGTGAAGGCATTTAAAACCAAACTGACTCTGTGGGAGACGAGATGCGGAAAGAAAATTTGAGCCACTTTCCCAGCTGCCAGACCATGAAAGAGAAGCTCTCTACCAGTGCGTTCCCGAGCGCACAGTTGGCTGATAAAATAGGTATGCTTGCCGCTGACTTTCGACGCCGATTTGCTGACTTTGAAGCACAAAAAAGCAGGTTGGAACTGCTCGGTAACCCATTTGCTGTTGACGTGGAAAGCTCACCACCAAACCTCCAAATGGAGTTGATTGACCTCCAATGCAATGATGCACTGAGGGCAAAATATGCGGCAGTGGGTGCTGCGGAGTTCGCCCGTTTCCTCCCCGACACAATGCCCCAGCTGCGCATCCAGGCTGCTCAAACGTTGTCTATGTTTGGCAGCACATACCTGTGTGAAGAACTGTTTTCTTTGATGAACTTGAACAAAACATCACACAGAAGTCGACTTACTGCTGAACACCTCCACTCAATTCTGAGGATTTCCTCAGCTCAGAGCCTTACCCCGAACATTGATGAACTTGTGGAAAAGATGGGACACCACCAAGTATCACCCTCAACCTCAAACAAGTGAACATTACTGTGCAATCACATATTTAGAGTTTTTACTCAGTTCAAGTTTAAAAGTTAAAGTTTAATATTTGTTTTCACTGCATGTTACTTCTCCTTAAACAAAGTGTTGTTTTTGATTAATAGATTTTTGCACTTTATTTTATTGTATTTCAATCCAATTATATTTTAAAAATATTTCAGTTGAGTGGATGATAGAAAATTGCTATTATTGTTTTTTTCTTTGAAGTAAATTTAGCCCACTTTTGCTAAAATAGAAAATATAGGCTACTGATGGTGCCTTGAATACCGGTTTCTTTCATTTAATGTTCATGTTATGGGGATTTTTATATAAAGGAAATTTGTCTTTTGTGTCTGTTGAAAATTAAAGATTACTGACAGAGCCATAAGAAAATATTGCTTTATTTATCTGATCATATTGGAATATATTTGTTAGGTTTTCAGTAGGTTCAATTAGGTTCACTAGACTATATGCGTCATTTAAAAAATTTTCAATGAACATTCGAACAGTCCGGCCCTCGGCTTGTAGCTAAATTTTTTATTTGGCCCTCCGTCCATTTGACTTTGACACCCCTGCTCTACAACATCCGCAGAGTACGACCCTGCCTCACACAGGAAGCAGCGCATGTCCTAATCCAGGCACTTGTCATCTCCCGTCTGGATTACTGCAACTCGCTGTTGGCTGGGCTCCCTGCCTGTGCCATTAAACCCCTACAACTCATCCAGAACGCCGCAGCCTGTCTAGTGTTCAACCTTCCCAAGTTCTCTCACGTCACCCCGCTCCTCCGCTCTCTCCACTGGCTTCCAGTTGAAGCTCGCATCCGCTACAAGACCATGGTGCTTGCCTACGGAGCTGTGAGGGGAACGGCACCTCAGTACCTCCAGGCTCTGATCAGGCCCTACACCCAAATAAGGGCACTGCGTTCATCCACCTCTGGTTTGCTCGCCTCCCTACCACTGAGGAAGTACAGTTCCCGCTCAGCCCAGTCAAAACTGTTCGCTGCTCTGGCTCCCCAATGGTGGAACAAACTCCCTCACGACGCCAGGACAGCGGAGTTAATCACCACCTTCCGGAGACACCTGAAACCCCACCTCTTTAAGGAATACCTAGGATAGGATAAAGTAATCCTTCTCACCCCCCCCTCCCTTAAAATATTTAGATGCACTATTGTAAAGTGGCTGTTCCACTGGATGTCATAAGGTGAATGCACCAATTTGTAAGTCGCTCTGGATAAGAGCGTCTGCTAAATGACTTAAATGTAAATGTAAACATGGGATTTCCATTTATGCATGAGGAGATTACCTTCAATGAAGTAAGCCACGTTCTTCTTCTTTACATCTTCCAAGGAGACAACACTAGAAAAACATTTAGCAAGTTTGTTGTCAACCTTTTGGTTAGCAATCACCTGCTCACGAGTGACTGGTAACTGTATTGCATCAGCAATAAGTTCAACGTTCTTTGATTCTTTCCTGGGCTGTTTGTCAGAGGTGATCAGCTTCTCAGAGGTATCACACAATCCATCCTCTTGATCAACCTCTTTGAACAGGACAGTGTTTGACAAATCTATCACGTCACCCTCTTGTTGTGCCTGAGCACGAGTGACAGCACAAGCGGGGAACACATGTGGATAACTCTGTGCCAGCTCATTCGAGAGAGAGTGGTCACTTTTATCCAATACTTCCAATACGGGTACTACCTTTCCTCCGGCAATATCGTTACCCATTATAAAGGTCACACCTTTCACTGGCAACTTAGGACGTACCCCCACTCTGAATATTCCACTGATTATCTCAGAGTGTACTTTCACAAAGTGCAATGGCACTGGGACAAAACCCATTTCAATACCCTGCACTAACACACTGGAACCACAGTATGTATCGTCAGATAAGGGCAACACATCAGACAATATAAATGACTGTGCCGCACCAGTATCTCTAAGGATTTTAACCGGACGCTGAGACGCTTCGTCATTCGTTAGGGACACAAACCCCTCAGAAATAAATGGTTCATAACTGCGGTCGGGGACTGAGACTTTCAAACTACAGTTACCCTGAGGCACCTGTTTTGTTGCAGACCTCACAACCGTACGAATTAGACCAACACCTGTTGGCGGCTTGGCACGAAGAGGCATTCCTTGTTTACGTTTAAGCAGGAAGCAATCATTACATTTACATTTACATTTAAGTCATTTAGCAGACGCTCTTATCCAGAGCGACTTACAAATTGGTGCATTCACCTTATGACATCCAGTGGGACAGTCACTTTACACTTTATGACAATAGAGTGGGACGCTCATTCTTCTGGCGTGATTGATATACTACTGCTGGCCGACTAGAGCTAAAAGCAGGAAACTCAGTGGCTCTACTTTCAGTTTGAGCGGAAAACACACTCTTGTGCGTCAACACAAACTCATCTGCCAACACAGACGCTTCTGCCAGGGAGAATACTTTCTGTTCGTTTAGGTAAACTACAATGTGTTCGTGTAAGCAATTTTTAAACTCTTCCAACAAGATTAACTCCCGGAGAGAGTTGAAATCAGTTACCTTACTAACAGCATGCCATTTATCAAGCATATTTCCCTTGTCTCTAACAAATTCCACATAAGTCTTACTAGAAGACTTTCTATGAGACCTAAATCTCTGTCGGTATGCCTCAGGCACAAGCTCATAGGCACGAAGAACAGTAGCTTTGACCACTTCATAATTCAAACTGTCCTCCAGAGGTAGCGCTGACAAAACCTCTTGGCACCACTGGAGGCTAGCCTCGCTGTCTCTGCCTCCAGTTCCATCTGGCACATTTGAAATGTCATCTGCCGCTGTTCTCGTTCTTTTTCTGCCTCAATTTTACACTGGAACTGTGCTAAACGGACATCCCTCCTGGCATCACCGTTTGACAGTGGGGAGAGTGGATCAAAACGGGACAATGTGGCTGGAGCTTTAGCCTCGCCCTCATTCTCAGACACCAATGGACTTACAGGAGCAGCAACATCCCCTACAGGGGTAGTAGGCTCAGTCAGCGGTAACACAAGCACCTGCTCTTCCAACAATACATTTAACACTAGCTGTTTAACCTCTGCCTTAACTAAACTCTGCGGAATCAATATTGAATAATGGTCAGCCACGGTCATTAAGTCAACTCTACGACATTTGTCAAAAACCTCCCAAAAGGGTTATCCAAAAAGGATTTCAAATCAAAAGTAGCCATCTTAACTACTTCACAAGAGCCAACGAAAATAGCAAACACTAATGCTAATTCAGATATAACGCTCAACACTGAACTATACCACTATCACAATCAACATGAGCGGGATGGGTGTCAGTTGGTAGAGCATGGCGCTTGTAACGCCAGGGTAGTGGTTTCGATCCCCGGGACCACCCATACGTAGAATGTATGCACACATGACTGTAAGTCGCTTTGGATAAAAGCGTCTGCTAAATGGCATATATTATTATTATATTATTATTATAGTTATGACAGATCCCGGACGAGCCCCCACTTATGTTACGAATCCCTTTTGGCCCGACAGTCTAAGGGGGATGGTAATGAGACCCGTAACATAACTCATGCAAATTCTAATAATGACAAAGTAAAAGTGAGAACGAAATAACTACGACAACTGAAATCTACCGTCAAACTCAAGGTTTATTTGTAAACACACGGTAATGGGGGGAGCAGGAAAAGGGGCTGAGCTGGACCCAAGGAAAGAAACAATACTGAAGTTTCATACAGGAAATGCCCCAGATTCTGAAGGCGCTGTGTTCCAATGTCTCCTTATATGGCTGTGAATGCATCAGGAATGAGCCTGCTCTTTCTGTCGTTTCTCCAAGGTGTCTGCAGCATTGTGACATATTTGTAGGCATATCATTGGAAGATTGACCATAAGAGACTACATTTACCAGGTGTCCGCCCGGTGTCCTGTGTCAAAATTATTGCGTAATCTCTAGGTCCATGCGCGTTCCATTTCTTCAGAAGAGAAAGTCAACTGCCACAAAGTATTTATCATCGATAGATATGTGAAAAACACCTTGAGGATTGATTCTAAACATCGTTGCCATGTTTCTGCCGATATTATGGAGTTAATTTGGAAAAAAGTTTGCGTTTTAATGACTTAATTTTTGTTTTTTTTCTTACCCAAATTTTTTTCCCATTCCTCCTTGCAAAACAGCTCGAGCTCAGTGAGGTTGGATGGAGAGCATTTGTGAACAGCAGTTTTCAGTTCTTTCCACAGATTCTCGATTGGATTCAGGTCTGGACTTTGACTTGGCCATTCTAACACCTGGATATGTTTATTTTTGAACCATTCCATTGTAGGTTTTGCTTTATGTTTTGGATCATTGTCTTGTTGGAAGACAAATCTCCGTCCCAGTCTCAGGTCTTTTGCAGACTCCATCAGGTTTTCTTCCAGAATGGTCCTGTATTTGGCTCCATCCATCTTCCCATCAATTTTAACCATCTTCCCTGTCCCTGCTGAAGAAAAGCAGGCCCAAACCATGATGCTGCCACCACCATTATTGACAGTGGGGATGGTGTGTTCAGGGTGATGAGCTGTGTTGCTTTTACGCCAAACATAATGTTTTGCATTGTTGCCAAAAAGTTCAATTTTGGTTTCATCTGACCAGAGCACATTCTTCCACATGTTTGGTGTGTCTCCCAGGTGGCTTGTGGCAAACTTTAAACAACACTTTTTATGGATATCTTTAAGAAATGGCTTTCTTCTTGCCACTCTTCCATAAAGGCCAGATTTGTGCAATATACGACTGATTGTTGTCCTATGGACAGAGTGTCCCAACTCAGCTTTAGATCTCTGCAGTTCATCTAGAGTGATCATGGGCCTCTTGGCTGCATCTCTGATCAGTCTTCTCCTTGTTTAAGCTGAAAGTTTAGAGGGACGGCCAGGTCTTGGTAGATCTGCAGTGGTCTGATACTCCTTCCATTTCAATATTATCGCTTGCACAGTGCTCCTTGGGATGTTTAAAGCTTGGGAAATCTTTTTGTATCCAAATCCGGCTTTAAACTTAATAATATAATAATAATAATATATGCCATTTAGCAGACGCTTTTATCCAAAGCGACTTACAGTCATGTGTGCATACATTCTACGTACATTCTACGTAACTTCTTCAGAACAGTATCTCGGACCTGCCTGGTGTGTTCCTTGTTCTTCATGATGCTCTCTGCGCTTTTAACGGACCTCTGAGACTATCACAGTGCAGGTGCATTTATACGGAGACTTGATTACACACAGGTGGATTGTATTTATCATCATTAGTCATTTAGGTCAACATTGGATCATTCAGAGATCCTCACTGAACTTCTGGAGAGTTTGCTGCACTGAAAGTAAAGGGGCTGAATAATTTTGCACGCCCAATTTTTCAGTTTTTGATTTGTTAAAAAAGTTTGAAATATCCAATAAATGTCGTTCCACTTCATGATCGTGTCCCACTTGTTGTTGATTCTTCACAAAAAAATACAGTTTTATATCTTTATGTTTGAAGCCTGAAATGTGGCAAAAGGTCGCAAAGTTCAAGGGGGCCGAATACTTTCGCAAGGCACTGTAACTATGCCTCTGCCTGTCTCCTTTTGTGAGGAGAAGTGTCAACATCAATTTCTCTACTCTGACCACTGTCCTGTCAATCTGATGGGCAGGGACCTCCTGTGTAAACTGGGCATCAACATAACATGTGGCCGAACTGGTTTAACTGTTATTCATGAGGAAGAGGAAGAAGAGGGGGAGCAATTGATGTTAATGTCTGAGTGTTGTGACTGGTATTATGCATGGGATGTTGATGATGAGGTGCCCAATATTGCTCGTGTTTTCTCAATGGCCAAAACCCATTGGGGCCACGAGGGCAGTTTCATTTCTGAAGCAGGCTTACATTGCACCTCCCATTTTTCACCATTGACAAGAGATCTCCATTATGAGAAACAATGGCTGTGTGATACATTACAGAATGAGTCAGTGCAGTGTTTATACTGTAGCAGTGATTTCTGTGCTTTAGGGGTTAATCTAACCCCTGCACAGAAAGAGCTCTACCTGTTTGAGGATAGGGCACCACATGTGTCCCTGGCAAAATCAGACAGAGTAGAATGGGTGGATACTGGAATTTTGATGAAATGCTTGGTTGATGCTACAGACTGGGAGATGCGCCCTGATGGGTCAACTTATTCACCCAGCACACTGACAAGTTGTTACCCACTCAGTTGGGGAACACCAACTAAGAGGGGTGTGCATGGTGTTGATCAGGTTTATTTTTCTACCAATATCATGTTGTTGAGTGAAGACTCCCCCCTCCTGAGAGGGGTCCCTGAATGCCTATGGGCAAGGGACAAGTATGATTTTGGGAGAATAAAGGGAGCTGAGCCAATGATAGTCACTCCTAAAGATACCAGGCGCCCGTCTATAGCACAGTATCCACTCAGTAAGGAGGCAATAGCAGGTATTACACCTGTTCATGCATCCTTGTTAGCTAATGGTGCTTTAATTCCCTGTCCAGAATCACCCTGTAACACCCCTATCTTGCCTGTTAGAAAACCTTCAGGTGATTGGAGATTTGTCCAGGACTTAAGGCCTGTGAATGATGCAGTTTTTGCCCGTGCCCCGGTGGTTCCTAATGTCACTACACTGTTGGGGGCGGTACCACCCACAGCAGAGTGGTTCTCTGTGATTGATTTGACAAATGCATTTTTCAGTATTCCAGTGGCACCAGAATCTCAGTTCTGGTTTGCTTTCACGTTTCTAGGGAAGCGTTTTACTTGGACCGTCGCTCCAATGGGTTATGTGGATTCCACCGCAATTTTTTCAGCGGCTTTAGCACAAAATCTGGAGGGTTTTATACCCCCTGAGGGCAGCACTCTGATTCAGTATGTGGATGATTTGTTGTTGTGCTCCAGCTCAGTGGAAACTTGTGAAACTGATACTCGGGCTCTGTTGATATTTCTCGCTGAGAATGGCCACAAAGTTTCAATGAAGAAGTTACAGTTGGTTTCACAGGCAGTGAGGTATTTGGGTCATGACATCTCTCCCAATGGCAGGCAGCTGGGTAAGGAGAGGATACAGGCTATTCTCTCTGTCCTACAGCCGGTTACTAAACGACACATGATGTCATTGACTGGTATGGCAGGGTATTGTAGGGCGTGGTTACCTGACTATGCTGAGGTGGTGCAGCCGCTTGCTGACCTTATCTATGGCCACAAAATGGCTATGAGTGACAAAATTAAGTGGACACCAGAGGGACTGACTGCTCTGACCAAACTGAAACAACTCATGACTACTTCTCCCTGTTTGGGGCTCCCTGACCATTCTAAACCTTTTAACATTTTTGTTTGTGAGAAAAATGGTTTTATGTCATTTGTTTTAACACAGGAACAAAGCAGAGCCCATTTAGGTATTTTTCCAAACAGCTGGACAGTGTGGCCAGAGGTCTGGTTTGTTGTTTGAGAGCTGTGGCTGCTGCTACTGAAGCTGTGTTGGCTTGTGCAGACATTGTTGCCATGTGTGAACTCACTGTACACGTTCCTCATGCTGTACATGCTCTTATTTCACAGGCAAAGACGGCCATCTAACACCAGCTCAACTGCTCCATTATTAGAATGTTCTTCTGACAATGTGTCATGTGACCCTGAAGAGGTGCACTGTGTTAAATCCTGCTACTTTGTTGCCCACCGAGGATGATGGAGAGCCGCACGACTGTGCTGAACTGTTGGAGCTTGTCTCTAAACCAAGGTCGGATTTAACTGATGTCCCTTTGCAAAATGCACATTTGGAACTGGTTGTAGATGGGTCTGCTCAGCGGTCTGAGAAAGGAGAACCATTGGTTGCGTATGCGGTGACTACTGCCTCAAACACACTGGAAAGTGCTAAATTACCCTCCCACCTTTCTGCTCAAGCAGCAGAACTCTTTGCACTCACTAGAGCTTGCATATTAGCTAAAGACCAGTCTGCTACAATCTAGACAGATAGCAGATATGCTTTTGGTGTGGTACATGATTTTGGTACTCTGTGGAAACAGCGCGGCTTCCTGACCTCTGGTAAGGCGATCTCTCATTCAAAACTTGTTGATAACTTGCGAAAAGCTATTTTGCTCCCTTCTGAAATTGCTGTTTGTAAGTGCCTTGCTCATGCTAACTCTTCCGACCCTGTCTCCAAAGGTAATGCTATGGCTGACTTGGCAGCTAAGGCAGCAGCTGTCTCCTTGGAGGCCCCTGTGTTACAGATGGTTTTACTTCCTGATAGTAACCTCTTCTCTCCCACTGATATCTCTGACTTGCAATCCTCTGTAGGTCCTGTTGAGTTAGGGAAGTGGAAACGACTATGTACATATGACCAGGTATAGAAACTCTGGCTGGGCCCGGCTGGGCTACCAGTCTTACCACGTTCATGTTTCCCCTACTTAGCTAAGTTGTCACATGGAAGAGATCATGTGTCAAAGGGGGGAGTTGTTGATTTTGTAAATACATTTTGGTTTGCACCTGGGTTTTCTGTGCTTGCTGAATTTTGTGCAAAATGTGTGATTTGTATGACTAACAACATGGGAAGAGGTATTCCCATGCCACTGTCGGCTCATCCGACCCCTGAAGGACCATTTGAACTCATAATGATGGATTTTATTGAACTCTCTCCTTGTCAAGGTTACAAATATTGTCTGGTGATAGTGGATGCCTTCTCCAAGTGGGTAGAGGCATTCCCATGTAGACATTCCACTGCTATGGCAGTAGCCACAAGAATCTCCTTAGGGAGATCATTCCAAGGTGGGGGTTATCATCTAAATTAACCAGCAACAATGGCTCCCACTTTGTAAACCTAGTGATACAGAACTTGTCTGAGAGTCTGCAGATAGACCTCAGGACCCATTGTAGCTATAGGCCGCAATCCGGTGGTTTAATTGAACGCGCTAATCAAAAGCTGGAATCTAAGATGGTGAAGCTTATGGCAGAGACGGGGCTTTCTTGGGTCACTGTGATCCCCCTGGCTCTGATGTACATGCGAGGGGAGGCCCCACAGAACCAATGGATTGGCTCCTCATGAGGTTCTGACAGGTAGACCAATGAGGATGATTAATTCTCCATTCACACAGAACAAGCTGACACTGATAGGCTGTGACGATGACATGGTAAGTTATTGTACTGCTCTAAACAATGTTCTGAAGGCTATTTTACCCAGGGTGAAAGCGGCTCTACCCCAGCCACTGGTGGGGATCCTGCACAAACTGCAACCAGGTGGCTGGGTGGTGGTGAAAGACCTGAGACGAAAGCATTGGAACCAGCAGAGGTGGACTGGACCATACCAGGTGATGCTGATTACCCCCACTGCTGTTTGCGTAGCTGAGAGGTCTACTTGGATCCACGCCAATCACTGCAGGAAGGTGCCATACTGCCCACGAGACCCTGAGGATGGAGGACCAGAGACGCCGGAAGTCACCGACTAGAGGGGAGGATCAGGCCCAGACTCTACGCATCATGTTTCTTGCTCTGGTCTTGAGCTTTCTCATTACAGTTGCCATATGGACAGTGACTCAAGGACAACTGGTCCTGGAAAGACAACATGGTACGGACTCGACTGATAACCGCTCAGTCCCACTGCGGGACTTAAATAACAGCCACTCCAGCTCGAGCCAATGGCAGGCTCAGGACAGGAGTCCAGCAAACAATAGCCGCTCCCATATCGAAAGAAGAAGAAGGTCAATGCATCCACTGGATGAGCATCACAGTAGGAATCACGAGGGAAACACTTGGTGATCGCTGTTTGACTATACAGTAAAGACTGAACTGATGTTAGGAAATACCTCCTGTTATGTATGTAGCTTGTTTCCCCATTCAGCGATCTCCCCATTCTTACAGTATTCAGTAGAGGTCAGCATTAAAGACACTCTATGTGCACTAGAGGCGCTCTTGTCCAATGAGAACACAGGGGGTCAACCTTCACTAGGTAGAAAACTGAGGGATAAATGCATTAATGGTAATTTGTCATCAACAAAAGATTTACGGGGGGGGGTTTGATTGTTCACATTGGTGTAGTAGAATAATCTTAGAACCTAGATCCCGTGTACCAGAACCTATTCAAGTCCAACCCCAGCGAACCCCATTTAGGACCTGTCATTGTCACAATCCAAGCAATATTTCCATACCACAATTGAATGAATCCTATCTGGGAATGTCAACATGTGTCAATTATAGTGTTTTCCCAAATGGATGTAGCTGGAAGAAGGGAACATGCAGCTCTGGATACCCCATTAGACTGAGGGTGGGACACACCATTATTGATGCTGAAACTGACAATCGTTCTCCTCATCAATTTGGCTCGGCAACATTTACTGATCATTATTGGATTTGTGGTGATAAAGCTTATCTCTACCTACCCACAAATTGGACAGGGTGCTGTATTTTTGGTAAACTAAACATCTCCTTGTGGTAATGCATAAAACTAATTCCTCTATTCCAAGCAGGTTAAGACTAATTAAGAGGGACATCTCGCAATACAATAATGTCCCTAATGACTCTTGACGATCCTCGAAATTGGAAAAGTTCTGGCGTGGTTTAATCCCCTGGTATGGGGCATCGGAGAATGCACATGAGTTGGATAGGCTAGGATATCATTTGGAATCCCTGGTAAATTTGACCACTGCAGGGTATTCTATGATAAGACCAGAATTACAAGCCACTCAACTCATGGCAACACAAAATAGGGTGGCACTTAACATGTTGCTAGCATGTGAAGGAGGGGTGTGTCAAATTATAGGAGATCACTCTTGTACATTTATACCCCAGGGAGATGACAATTTGATTATTGTAGTGGAACATTTGAAAGAGCTTAGGGGTGTTCTCGAAAGGGAACACAGGTTCAGTCAGTGTTTGGTGCTTGGGCTGCGGCCATTTTCCACTGGTTCATCTATGGTCTAATATTACTGAATGCTCTGTTGCTAATTATAATTTGTGTGAAGAAATTGTTTAATAAAGTGGTTGATGTTGTTCTTACTATGCCCTTGCTTGCAAATGAAGTAGATGTAGATGAGGAATCTGAGATTGATGGACAACAATCAGGTGAACACAGTGAAATATTCTCACTGGACAGTGTAGATAGAGAGGGTTCACTGTATATGAATGATTTCCCTGACCTATTCCCTATTCCTGACTATATCTCTGATAGTGGGGAACCCAATTCTAAGCATGAGGACTTAGAGGGATGACTGTCCTATAGGTTGTAATGATGCCTGTGTTTAGACATGGGTTATCTTGTAATTTTGGGAGCATTTATATGTTTTGTTATTTTCATTTTTACTCAAAAAATGTATTATTCTATATGTTTAAACAGGTGCAAGTCTGTATTATGGTATAAACATTGTAAACTCAGTTTCTGAAGGGTGAATACTTACATTGAATGGATTTGATTCTTTATTATCTTTACATTTTGATTATGGATTTTTAAATTGTATTATATACTCTGCAACTACTGTTAGTAAGGTGCCATGTTACTATTCTGATTCTTCAGAAGGGACTGAGTCCCTTGAGAGGGGAATGTAGGGGAATAATCAGAATTAGTTGGGTAACATAGATAAGATGTTTTATTTTCATGATATGCTTATGAGTTATTTCTCATAAAAATGTATTTTGTTGTACTATTGTGGTTGCCATTGGCAGTTATCTGTTCTCTGTCAGGACTAAGTTGCATGGGCCGCAGAGAAGGGAGAGGTCAAGGTGTCATCATGTGTAAACATATATTTTGCTCCACTGTGTCTGTGTGCCAGTCACTCCCTACTTTTCCCATTGGGAGAGGAGGATGGCAGTGTCTGGAATCATTCTATGCTCTCACTTTTGTTGTTCCTATCTTGACCTATAGCCTCACTCTCCTCTCCGTGAGTTTGTCCAGGATTGGTTGTATTTAGAATTGGTTCTATCTAAATGACAATTTGATATATATCATAGGGTGGGGGTAATATCTTGGTACCATTTTGTACCAAGGACGAAATAAGAGCTTTGTTTAGGAGACCAAACTGAACGATAATTTATAGCCAACTCTGTCTGGCTAGGGGATACTCCTCTCTGAAGTAAAGTCTTTTCTTTGTGTAAGTTCCTAAGACCTGTGGTTTGTCATGTCGTCTAGGATGGGGTGGATCTTTGCTATAAAGGATCCCATTTGCCATTATGTTGACCACTCTCAACTTTTCAATAGAGATACTGAACTGTTGAAAGTCAAAATGCTATTGCAAAAGCTTAATTATTATTAAAGATGAACATTAAGCACAACTCTGACTCGTGTGTGATTTGCTCTCTCATCATTTGATAATTAAGGACATTTCCATGACACTTTCTAAAATCTTCGAAATCCAAGTTAACAAACAGATCACCAACCATTTCAAATCCCACCGTACCTTCTCCACTATGCAATCTGGATTCCGAGCTGGTCATGGGTTCACCTCAGCCACGCTCAAGGTCATAAACGATATCATAACCGCCATCGATAAAAATCAGTACTGTGCAGCCGTCTTCATCGAGCTGGCCAAGCCTTTCGACACTGTCAATCACTGCATTCTTATCGGCAGACTCAATAGCCTTGGCTTCTCAAATGACTGGTTCACCAACTTCTTCTCAGATTGAGTTCAGTGTGCCAAATCGGAGGGCCTGTTTCCGGACCTCTGGCAGTCTCTATGGGGGTTCAATTCTCGGGCCAACTCTTTTCTCTGTATATATCAATGCCGGACCTCTGGTCCGATTCTGACTCTGATCCACCTTTACTCAGACACTGAGCTAACAAACCTCCAATCAAGCTTCAATGACAAACAACACTCCTTCCGTGGCCTCCAACTGCTTTTAAATGCAAGTAAAACTAAGTGCAGGCTCTTCAACCAATTGCTGCCCGCACCCTCCCGCCCGCCCGACTAGCATCACTACTCCTGATGTTTCTGACTTAGAATATGTGGACAACTACAAATACCTAGGTGTCTGGTTAGACTGTAAACTCTCCTTCCAGACTCATATCAAGCATCTCCAATCCAAAATTAAATCTAGAATTGGCTTCCTATTTCGCAACAAAGCCTCTGTAATGGTTTTCCTCCTTTTCGTCTGAAGAGGAGAGGCGGGAAGGATCGGAGGACCAATATGCGGCGTGGTAAGTGTCCATGGTTGTTTATTAAAACACATAAACTGAACACTCCATCCAAAACAATAAACGTACCGCGAATAACGCAAATTGTGGTGTAAAACACAGACACGGAAACAATCACCCACAAACAGTGAAACCCAGGCTACCTAAGTATGATTCTCAATCAGAGACAACTAACGACACCTGCCTCTGATTGAGAACCATACTAGGCCGAACACAGAAAAACAACCTAGACACACAAAACATAGAATGCCCACCCAACTCACGTCCTGACCAACTAAAACAAACAATTAACACAATAACTAGGGTCAGAAAGTGACAGTACCCCCCTCCCAAGGTGCGGACTCTGGCCGCAAAACCTGAACCTAAGGGGAGGGTCTGGTGGTGGCGGCTCTGGCGCTGGACATGTACCCCACTCCACCATAGTCTTAGTCCACCTCTGTGGTCTCCTATGAACGGCGACCCTTGCTGCCAACCCTGACCTGGGAACCCTAAACAACAGGCCCACCAGACTGAGGGACACCTCTGGACTTAAGAAGTAGCTCAGGACTGAGGGGTAGCTCAGGACTGAGAGGTAACTCAGGACTGAGGGGTAACTCAGGACCGAGGGGTAACTCAGGACCGAGGGGTAGCTCAGGACTGAGAGGTAGCTCAGGATTGAGAGATAGCTCAGGCTGGTTGACGGATCTGGCAGCTCCTGGCTGACTGACGGCTCTGACAGATCCTGGCTGACTGGCGGCTCTGGCAGATCCTGGCTGACTGGCGGCTCTGGCAGATCCTGGCTGACTGGCGGCTCTGGCAGATCCTGGCTGACTGGCAGCTCTGGCGGCTCCACGCTGACTGGCGGCTCTGGCGGCTCATGACAGACGGGAGACTCTAGCAGCTCTGGACAGACGGGAGACTCTAGCAGCTCTGGACAGACGGGAGACTCTAGCAGCTCTGGACAGACGGGAGACTCTAGCAGCTCTGGACAGACAGGAGACTCTAGCAGCTCTGGACAGACGGGAGACTCTAGCAGCTCTGGACAGACGGGAGACTCTAGCAGCTCTGGACAGACGGGAGACTCTAGCAGCTCTGGACAGACGGGAGACTCTGGTGGCACTGGGCAGACTGGAGACTCCGACAGCGCTGGAGAGGAGGAAGGCTCTGGCAGCGCTGGACAGAGGAGCTCTGGCACCTCTGGACTGAGGGGCGGAAGCTCTGGAAGCGCCAGACAGGTGGTGAGACTCCGGCAGCGCTAGAGAGGAGGAAGGCTCTGGCAGCGCTGGACAGAGGGGCTCTGGCGCCTCTGGACAGAGGGGCTCTGGCGCCTCTGGATAGAGGGGCTCTGGCGCATCTGGACTGAGGGGCTCTGGCGCCTCTGGACTGAGGGGCTCTGGCGCCTCTGGACTGAGGGGCTCTGGCGCCTCTGGACTGAGGGATGGAAATTATGGTAGCGCCGGACTGGCGGGAGCACCTGTATTGATGGGACGGAGAGACAGCCTGGTGCGGGGTGCCGGCACTGGTTGTACCGGTCTGGGGACACGCACCTCAGGGCGAATGCCTTGCATACTACGCCAAATCAACAGCTCTCTCTTTTCACTCTCCTCCAATTCTATTTACAACTACTCGAGTGTCTCCTCATCTCCCATCCATTCACTCTCCTCCAATCTCTCCAATAACTCCTCAACCCTCTCAGACTCAACCCTCAGCTCTGCTTTGGGGTGGCGATATTCCCCTGGCTGTCCTTTTCTGTCCAACTCGTCCTCCCATGTCCATGAGTCTTGTGATGCTGGCTGTTGCTGTTCATTTCCACGCCGCTTGGTCCCTATTTGGTGGGTGATTCTGTAACGGTTTTCTTCCATTGAAGGAGAGGAGGACCAAAATGCAGCGTGGTTAGAGTTCAACATGTTTAATCAAGACCATACACAAGAACACTACAAAATACAAAACAACAAATGTGAAAACCGAAACAGTCCTATCTAGTGCAATGACAACAAAGACAGAAGACAACCACCCACAAAACCCAACACAAAACAGGCTACCTAAATATGGTTCCCAATCAGAGACAATGGCTAACACCTGCCTCTGATTGAGAACCATATCAGGCCAAACATAGAAATGTGAAAACTAGACACACAACATAGAATGCCCACTCAGCTCATGTCCTGACCAACACTAAAACAAAGAAAACACAAAAGAACTATGGTCAGAACGTGACAGCCTCCTTCACTCATGCTGTCAAACATACCCTCGTAAAACTCACTACCAATCCTTGACTTCGGCGATGTAATTTACAAAATAGCCTCCAATACTCTACTCAGCAAACTGGATGTAGTCTATCACAGTGCCATCCATTTTGTCACCAAAGCCCCATATACCACCCATCACTGCAACCTGTATGCACTTGTTGGCTGGCCCTCACTACATATTTGTCGCCAAACCCACTGGCTCCAGGTCATCTATAAGTCTATGCTAGGTAAAGCCCTGCCTTATCTCAGCTCACTCGTCACCATAGCAACACCCACCCGTAGCACACGCTCCAGCAGGTATATTTCACTGGTCACCCCCAAAGCCAACACTTACTCTGGCTGCCTTTCCTTCCAGTTCTCTGCTGCCAATGACTGGAACGAATTGTAAAAAACAAAATCGCTGAAGCGTGAGTCTTATATCTCCCTCTCTAACTTTAAACATCAGCTGTCAGAGAAGCTTACCCATTACTGTACCTGTACACAGCCAATCTGTAAATAGCACACCCAACTACCTCATCCCCATATTGTTACTTATCCTCTTGCTCTTTTGCACACCAGTATCTCTATTTTCACATCTATCACTCCAGTATTAATCCCAAATTGTAATTATATCGCCTCCATGGCCTATTTATTGCCTTACCTCCCTACTCTTCTACATTTACACACACTGTACATACATTTTTATATTGTGTTATTGATGTACGTTTGTTTATGTGTATCTCTGTGTTGTTTTTGTCACACTGCTTTGTTTTATCTTGGCATGGTCGCAGTTTTAAATAAGAACTTGTTCTCAACTGGCCTGGTTAAATAAAGGTGAAATAAAATGTAAAAAATAAAACAGCATTACGTATTATTCTGTACGTAAATCCGAGACACTCCATTTATTATGATATGCTACGTTACGTATGTTATGTATACATTTTTTGATGTCCATCATCCATTTCATATGAAATGTTACAAATTTGGAAACGTACACTATGTTACGAATTCTAGCCAGTTGGCTAATGTTAGCTAGCTGACTTATGTTAGATAGCTGACTTACGTTAGCTAGGCTTGGGCTTAGGGTGAAGGTTATGGTTAAGTTTAGGAGTTAGGTTAAAGGGTTAAGGTTAGGAATACGGTTAAGGAAGGGTTAGCTAAGGGGGTTAAGGTTAGGAATACGGTTAAGGGAAGGGTTAGATAACATGCTAAGTAGTTGCAAAGTAGCTAAAAAGTATTAAGTAGTTGAAAAATGGCTAATTAGCTAAAATGCTGAAGTTGTTCCTGATGAGATTCAAACTCACAACCTTTGGGTTGCTGAACCTTTGCGTTAAACACCAACCCATCCGCCCATCCGTGGTTGACCCTCCTTTTGTTTTTGCATTAAGTAACCATCGGTCTTATGTAACAATACCAATCATAACATACTAATTTGAGGTTCACGGCTTTACATTTACACTGTTATGTCTAATCTATGAGACCAAGCTGAACATATGGGAGCTTTGAAAAGTTCTTACAGCCAAACACTGTAGGGTAGCTACAGAATGCTAAGAACACTTTATTTACCTGATTCTTTACACTATCAGTCTGTCAATCATATCAGTAATTTATCATCACAGAACATAATTTACATTACTAGTGTCCTTGGTCACTACTGTAGAGCTTACAGTATTAAAAGGAGGGTCTCTTTTATCCCGTGTGGCATGCCACAGTAAGAGGAGCTATAGGATCTCATATATAATGTTGATGGTAGAGTAACATGACTCTTTACATGATCAATCAGTCATTTACCATCACAGAACAGTTAACAAAATAATATTTGATGTGTCCTGTGACACTTGCTGTAGCATTTCAAGCTGGAAAGTGTCTGTGGCATGCTCTTTAAGTCTATGATATACCACAGTAAGAGGAGCTATAGGATCTGATGTAATGTACATGTAATGTAATGTATATGGTTGAGTAATATGACTCTAGTCATGTGTGAACCAGTGTACCATAACCCCCCCCCCCCCTCACACCACCATTACAATCATCCACATTACTCTTACAGAATTTCCACATGGGCGAGGATATTCTAAATTTAATCAAAGCCTAAAGGATGACAACCTGTTTTTAACTAAGACAAATAATTTTATAACTGACTTATTCCTGCATGCAATTCAATATTCATCTTTAAAACAAACCCCCATAAATTTCTCAAAGAATTCATATTAACAAAGGAAGTTGAAGAAACAGTACAAATGGATAGCAATAACGACTGTGCCATAGAGGCACAGAATAAGTTAGAGGAAAAACGAAAATAAATTTAGGAACTTATTCGGCAACAATCAAGTATAAACTATTATAAAAAATAAAGCAAATTGGATGGAAATGGGTGAAGTATTTATGTTTTGTATCTTCAACATAGAAATGTTACCAAAAATAATTGACATAAACCATGATTCACAAAATGATATTTTGAAAGAGGAAGCTAAGTACTTAAAGTATATGTTCTCTTTTCAGTCTCGTCCATTTCCACTAAATTAAATGAACTGTAATGATTGTATCCCTAATAATAGTATACAATTAACAGCTGTACAGAAAGACATGTGTGAGGTACAAATTGCAGGAACTTCTTGATGCAATTAAATATTTTAAGCATTGTTAATTTAATAATTCTGCTGTGGATTATGTATTAAACCACCCAGACATATCAAAGATACAGTTCTCCAAAGATACAGTCCTCCTTCTGAGCTGAGCTGAGCTGCAGGACAGGAATAAAACTGCTCAGGGATGTTACCATTAGGCTATTGGTGATTGAAATAAAGTTACAGAGTTCAATGCAACATTGTAGTGACTCCACAATAATGATTTAAATGACAGTGAAATTAATGCATGCAAATAAACATATTGTATGCAACTGAAGTAATACTGCAAAATCCAAGTAACTGCCTCCATATTTCCAAGCATGGTGGTGACTGCATCATGGTATGAGCATGCTTGCCATTGGCAAATACAGGTGTAGTTTTTATGGATAAAAAGAAACGGGATGCAGCTAAGCAGAAAAACATGCTTCAGTCTGCTTTACAGCTGATACTGAGAGAGGAATGTACATTTCAGCAGGACAATAATCTACAACACAAGGCCAAATCTACACTGGAGTTGTTTACCAAGAAGACAGTAAATGTTCCTGAGTGGCCAAGATACAGTTTTGTATTATGCAGGTGAATGAGGACCCAAAAGCGACTTGGCGAAAAACAGAGTCTTTATTCCAGTAAAGGAAATAGGCAATACTCCTGAACAATCAGAGCAGAAAACAAAACATAAAAAAACTTAATTCCACTCGTAGTGACAAGGACAGACTGGAGACTCGACCATTAACTGTAGGTTGCCTCGGGAAGGCACCGACCGTAGCAGACTCAGACACCTGCTCACACGCAGCATCTGAGGGAAACAAGACACGACAGGGCGAGACAAAGACACAGCACGGCGAACAATATACAAGGATCCGACAGGACAGAAACGGAAAACAAGGGGAGAAATAGGGACTCTAATCAGAGGGCAAGATACGGAACAGGTGTGAAAAGACTAGATGATTGAGTAGGGGAATAGGAACAGCTGGGAGCAGGAACGGAACGATAGAGAGAAGAGAGAGAGGGAGGGAGAGAGAAAAAAGGGAACGAACCTAATAAGACCAGCAGGGGGAAACGAACAGAAGGGAAAGCATAATGACAAGACAATATAAGACAAAACATGACAGTACCCCCCCACTCACCGAGCGCCTCCTGGCGCACTCGAGGAGGAACACTGGCGGCAACGGAGGAAATCATAGATCACAAACGGTCCAGCACGTCCCGAGAAAGAACCCAACTCCTCTCCACAGGACCGTAACGGAAAACGATAAAAAGGGAAACTAGGGTACTACTCTAAAAAAAAAATGAGACACGGGTAGAGAACTGAAAGCTTTAGAGCAAACAGGACCAAACAGGCCAGGAGAGTAACAACTAGGGACAGACTGAGACACAGCAAGGGCAGGAACAAGAACAGGAGAGATGCGGTGGCAGGGAACAGACTGAGACCCAGCAAGACCAGGAGCAGAAGCAGAAAAAAAATTACCAGACTTATTCTGCGCGCAGTCCGAACACGCAGCCACGAAACGGCGCGTGTCATGCTCCTGAGTAGGCCACCAAAACCGCTGGCGAATAGAAGCAAGCGTACCCCGAACGCCGGGGTGGCCAGCTAACTTGGCAGAGTGCGCCCACTGAAGAACAGCCAGACGAGTAGAGACAGGAACGAAAAGAAGGTTACTAGGACAAGCGCGCGACGACGGAGTGTGAGTGAGTGCTTGCTTAACCTGTCTCTCAATACCCCAGACAGTCAACCCGACAACACGCCCAACAGGAAGGATCCCCTCGGGATCGGTAAAAGCCACAGAAGAACTAAAGAGACGGGATAAAGCATGAGGCTTGGTGTTCTTAGTACCCGGGCAATAAGAAATAACGAACTTGAAACGAGCGAAAAACAATGCCCAACGAGCATGACGCGCATTCAGTCGTTTGGCAGAACGGATGTACTCAAGGTTCCTTTGGTCAGTCCAAACGACAAAAGGAACGGTCGCCCCCTCCAACCACTGTCGCCATTTGCCTAGGGCTAAACGGATGGCGAGCAGTTCGCGGTTAGCCACATCATAGTTACGTTCCGACGGTGACAGGCGATGAGAAAAATACGCACAAGGGTGGACCCCATCGTCAGTATCGGAGCGCTTGAACAGAATGGCTCCCACGCCCACCCCCGACGCGTCAACCTCAACAATAAATTGTTTAGTGACGTCAGGTGCAACAAGGATAGGAGCGGATGCAAAACGCTTCTTGAGGAGATCAGAACAACAATCATACGACCGGTGAGGAGGAAGGGAGTTGGCTCTGGACCGACTGAAGACCGAGCGCAGATCATGATATTCCTCCGGCACTCCTGTCAAATCACCAGGTTCCTCCTGAGAAGAGGGGACAGAAGAAACAGGAGGGATAGCAGACATTAAACACTTCACATGACAAGAAACGTTCCAGGATAGGATAGAATTACTAGACCAATCAAAAGAAGGATTATGACACACTAGCCAGGGATGACCCAAAACAACAGGTGTAAAAGGTGAACAAAAAATCAAAAAAGAAATGGTCTCACTATGGTTACCAGATACAGTGAGGGTTAAAGGTAGTGTTTCACATAATATACTGGGGAGAGGACTACCATCCAAGGCAAACATGACCGTGGGCTCCCCTAACTGTCTGAGAGGAATGTCATGTTCCCGAGCCCAGGCTTCGTCCATAAAACAGCCCTCCGCCCCAGAGTCTATTAATGCACTGCAGAAAGCTGCCGATCCGGTCCAGCGTAGATGGACCGGTAAGGTAGTACAGGTACTTGACGGAGAGGACCGTCTAGTAGCGCTTATCAGTCGCCCCCCGCTTACTGATGAGCTCTGGCCTTTAACTGGACATGAAATGACAAAATGACCAGCGGAACCGCAATAGAGACAGAGGCGGTTGTTGATTCTCCGTTCCCTCTCCTTAGTCGAAATGCGAATACCCCCCAGCTGCATGGGCTCAACGCCAGAGTCAGTGGGGAAAGATGGTAGTGTCGGAGAGAGGGGAGACAGTTAACGCGAGCTCTCTTTTATGAGCTCGGTGATGAAGATCTACCCGTCGTTCAATGCGAATAGCGAGTTCAATCAAAGAATCCACGCTGGATGGAACCTCCCGAGAGAGAATCTCATCCTTAACCTTAGCGTGGAGTCCCTCCAGAAAACGAGCGAGCAACGCCGGCTCGTTCCAGTCACTGGAGGCAGCAAGAGTGCGAAACTCTATAGAGTAATCCGTTATGGATCGATTACCTTGACATAGGGAAGACAGGGACCAGGAAGCTTCTTTCCCAAAAACTGAACGATCAAAAACCCTTATCATCTCCTCTTTAAAGTTCAGATAATCGTTAGTACACTCAGCGCTTGCCTCCCAGATAGCTGTGCCCCACTGCCGAGCCCGACCAGTAAGGAGTGATATGACGTAGGCAATCCGAGCTCTCTCTCTTGAGTATGTGTTGGGTTGGAGAGAGAACACTATATCACACTGGGTGAGAAAGGAGCGGCACTCAGTGGGCTGCCCAGAATAACATGGTGGGTTATTAACCCTAGGTTCCGGAGGCTCGGAAGACCCAGAAGTAGCTGGTGGCACGAGACGAAGACTCTGATACTGTCCTGAGAGGTCGGAGACCTGAGCGGCCAGGGTCTCAACGGCATGCCGAGCAGCAGACAATTCCTGCTCGTGTCTGCCGAGCATCGCTCCCTGGAACTCGAGAGTAGAGTAGAGAGAATCCATAGTCGCTGGGTCCATTCTTGGTCGGATCCTTCTATTATGCAGGTGAATGAGGACCCAAAAGCGACTTGGCGAAAACAGAGTCTTTATTCCAGTAAAGGAAATAGGCAATACTCCTGAACAATCAGAGCAGAAAACAAAACATAAAAAACTTAATTCCACTCGTAGTGACGAGGACAGACTGGAGACTCGACCATTAACTGTAGGTTGCCTCGGGAAGGCACCGACCGTAGCAGACTCAGACACCTGCTCACACGCAGCATCTGAGGGAAACAAGACACGACAGGGCGAGACAAAGACACAGCACGGCGAACAATATACAAGGATCCGACAGGACAGAAACGGAAAACAAGGGGAGAAATAGGGACTCTAATCTGAGGGCAAGATACGGAACAGGTGTGAAAAGACTAGATGATTGAGTAGGGGAATAGGAACAGCTGGGAGCAGGAACGGAACGATAGAGAGAAGAGAGAGAGGGAGGGAGAGAGAAAAAAGGGAACGAACCTAATAAGACCAGCAGGGGGAAACGAACAGAAGGGAAAGCATAATGACAAGACAATATAAGACAAAACATGACAGTTTTGACTTAAATCTGCTTGAAAATCTATGGCAGGATTTGAAAATAGCTGTGTACCCATGAGCACCAACAACTTCACAGAGCTTGAACAATTATGAAAATAATAAAAGGGCTGATATTGAACAATCCAGGGGTGTAAAGATCTTACGTACCTTCTTTGTCCTCATTGAAGATAATACAGTGCCACCATCGCGACCCGCTAACAAGGACTGCCCCCCCACCCCTCTCCATCTCCAAGGCCGATGTGATTAAAACATTTAAACATGTTAATCCTCGCAAGGCTGCTGGCCCAGACGGAATCCATAGCCACGTCCTCAGAGCATGCGCTGACCAGCTGGCTGATGTGTTTCCGGACATATTCAATCTCTCCCTATCCCAGTCTGTTGCCCCCACATGCTTCAAGATGGCTACCATTGTTCCTGTACCCAAGACGGTAAAGATAACTAAATGACTACCGCCCCGTAGCACTCACTTCTGTCATCAGGAAGTGCTTTGAGAGACTAGTCAAGGATCACCTCCACCTTACCGGCCACCCTAGACCCACTTCAGTTTGCATACCACCCCAACAGGTCCACAGACGACACAATCGCCATCACACTGCCCTATCCCATCTGGACTAGTGGTCGACCGATTAATCGGAATGGCTGATTAATTAGGGCCGATTTCAAATTTTCATAACAATCGGTAATCAGCATTTTTGGACACCGATTACATTGCACTCCATGAGGAGACTGCGTGTCAGGCTGACTACCTGTTACGCGAGTGCAGCAAGGAGCCAAGGTAAGTTGCTAGCTAGCATTACACTTATCTTATAAAAAACAATCAAACATAATCACTAGTTAACTACACATGGTTAATGATATTAGTTTATCTAGCTTGTCCCGAGTTGCATATAATTGATGCGGTGCCTGTTAATTTATCATCGAATCACATCCTACTTCACCAAACGGGTGACGATTTAACAAGCGCATTCGTTAAAAAAAACACTGTCGTTTGCACCAATGTGTACCTAACCATAAACATCAATGCCTTTCTTAAAATCAAAACACAAGTATATATTTTTAAACCTGCATATTTAGTTAATATTGCCTGCTAACATTATTTTCTTTAAACTATGGAACAAGCAGCAGTTTGGGCTGCCTGGCTCATTGCGAATTGTGTGAAGACCATTTCTTCCTAACAAAGACCGTAATTAATTTGCCAGAATTGTACGTAACTATGACATAACATTGAAGGTTGTGAATTGTAACAGCAATATTTAGACTTAGGGATGCCACAAGTTAGATAAAATACGGAATGGTTCCATATTTCACTGAAACAATAAACGTTTTGTTTTCGAAATGATAGTTTCCGGATTTGACCATATTAATGACCTATGGCTCATATTTCTGTGTTATAATATATGCCATTTAGCAGACGCTTTTATCCAAAGCGACTTACAGTCATGTGTGCATACATTCTACGTATGGGTGGTCCCGGGGATCGAACCCACTACCCTGGCGTTACAAGCGCCATGCTCTACCAACTGAGCTACAGAAGGAATTAGAATTAATTATCTGATTTGATATTTGATAGGGCAGTCTGACTGAGTGGTGGTGGGCAGCAGCAGGCTCGTAAGGATTCATTCAAACAGCACTTTCCTGCATTTGCCAGCAGCTCTTCGCTGTGCTTCAAGCACTGTGCTGTTTATGACTTTAAGCCGATCAACTCCCGAGATTATACTGACAATACTATAGTGCCTATAAGAACATCCAATAGTCAAAAGTATATGAAATACAAATGGTATAGAGAGAAATAGGCCTATAGTCCTACTCCTTACCTGGGAATATTGGAGACTCATGTTCTGGAATATTGGAGACCCTTGTTCTGAGCAAGGAACTTAAATGTTAGCTTTTTTACATAGCAAATATTGCACTTTTACTTTCTTCTCCAAGACTTTGTTTTTGCATTATTTAAACCAATTCATTCCAGTTATTGGCAGCAGAGAACTGGAAGGAAAGGCTTTGGGGATGACCAGTGAGATATACCTGCTGGAGCGTGTGCTATGGGTGAGTGTTTTTATGGTGACGAGTGAGCTGAGATAAGGCGGAGCTTTACCTAGCATAGACCTGTAGATGACCTGGAGCCAGTGGGTCTGGCGACGAATATGTAGCGAGGGCCATCCAACGAGAGCATACAGGTTGCAGTGGTGGGTGGTATATAGGGCTTTGGTGACAAAATGGATGGCACTGTGATAGACTGCATCCAGTTTGCTGAGTAGACTATTTTGTAAATGACATTGCCGAAGTCGAGGATCGGTAGAATAGTCCGTTTTACGAGGGTATGTTTGGCAGCGTGAGTGAAGGAGGCTTTGTTGCGAAATAGGAAGCCAATTCTAGATTTCATTTTGGATTGGAGATGATTAATGTGAGTCTGGAAGGAGAGTTTACAGTCTACAAATGCCTAGGTGTCTGGTTAGTTGTCCACATATTCTAAGTCAGAAACATCCATAGTAGTAATGCTAGTCTGGCGGGCGGGTGCGGGCAGCGATCGGTTGAAGAACATGCATTTAGTTTTACTAGCGTTTAAGAGCAGTTGGAGGCCACGGAAGGAGTGTTGCATGGCATTGAAGCTCATTTGGAGGTTTGTTAACACAGTGTCCAAAGAAGGGCCAGATGTACACAGAATGGTGTCGTCTGCGTAAAGGTGGATCAAGGAATCACATGCAGCAAGAGCGACATCATTGATATATACAGAGAAAAGAGACGGCCCGAGAATTGAACCCTGTGGTACCCCCATAGAGACTGCAAGAGGTCCGGACAACAGGCCCTCCAATTTGACACACTGAACTCTATCTGAGAAGTAGTTGGTGAACCAGGTGAGGCAGTCATTTGAGAAACCAAGGCTGTTGAATCTGTCGATAAGAATACGGTGATTGACAGAGTCGAAAGCCTTGGCCAGGTCGATGAATACGGCTGCACAGTATTGTCTTTTATCGATGGCAGTTATGATATCGTTTAGTACCTTGAGTATGGCTGAGGTGCACCCGTGACCAGCTCGGAAGCCAGATTGCACAGTGGAGAAGGTACGGTGGGATTCGAAATGGTCAGTGATCTGTTTGTTAACTTGGCTTTCAAAGACTTTAGAAAGGCAGGGCAGAATGAATATAGGTTTGTAACAGTTTGGGTCTAGAGTGTCTCCCCCTTTGAAGAGGGGGATGACCGCAGCAGCTTTCCAATCTTTAGGAATCTCGGACGATATGAAAGAGAGGTTGAACAGACTGGTAATAGGGGTTGCAACAATGGTGGCAGATAATTTTAGAAAGAGGGTCCAGATTGTCTAGTCCAGCTGATTTGTACAGGTCCAGGTTTTGCAGCTATTTCAGAACATCTGCTATCTGGATTTGGGTGAAGGAGAAGCTGGGGAGGCTTGGGCAAGTAGCTGTGGGGGGTGCCAAGCTGTGGGCCTGGGGTAGGGGTTGCCAGGAGGAAAGCATGGCCAGATGTAGAGAAAAGCTTATTGAAATTCTCTGTTATCGTTGATTTATTGATGGTGACAGTGTTTCCTAGCCTCAGTGCAGTGGGTAGCTGGGAGGACACTTTAGTATCCCAGAACTTTTTGGAGTTAGAGCTACAGGATGCACATTTCTGTTTGAAAAATCTATGGGTTCGTTTGTTGACACCCAGTCCATTCGAGGTGAAGGAACTCCAGCAAAATTAATCTTTTAGTCCTTTTACTCTGACACCATGTCTTGTTTTGCACGCTTTGTACAACATTTTAAAATGCTGTATGTTCATGTGTCCCCAGCCATGATCAACTGAAAAAGGCCCTCATGACCTGGGTGGTATTTACCAATCATAGTGCAGTATGATACGACGATAGAATGCAACCAATTACAAGTCAGTATGTTGACACATTTTAATATTACACGTGTTTCATTGCATTTGAATATAGTCTGTAACGTTTGTTCCTGAATCTCCCAATCTACTATGGAGTTATTTTTCATCCCTTTACTACCACAGTTTATGTTCTTACTGGGACACTCTGCTTCTCATTGGTTTGCTGTGTGAGGAAAAACAAACATCTAATGTCTTCGTAAATCAACTTCAAGTACTCAAAGAATGTAAAGGTAAAGTAGCAGTAACTATTAGTCACCAATGAGCTACTGTCTCCACTTGTCTACCTCTTCTCAGTTGTCGTCACTAGGTAACACAGCCACAAAGTCATAAACCCCTCCTATTTCTACAATTTCTCTTCTTCAGATTTTAAACCTAACCTTGAGCCTAACCCTAACCTTATATGAAGACCAAAAAGTCAATTATTTATTCTTATACATTTTTTATGGTAGACTATTTAGACTTTTTGGCTGTGTTGTTTGGCTATTCTCATTCCGTGGTGGCCTCTGTAAATCACCACGTCTCCTGTTGGTTTGTAGAAGGTATTACATCATATGTTTATGTGAAATAGGAATGATGAGCAAGAGGAGTAGAGGACTAAAATGTGAACAATCCTAATGCACCAATGTTAGGTGCAGAAATCATCCAGCCATTATGTAGAAATGATGTTGAATATAATAATAAACTACATTCATCAATCTGACTCCAATATTATGTGAATATATGCAACAGGCCCTGTGTGTCTCTGGAGGAATCTAACTAAATCATTTCTGAGTCTGTTGGTACATTGAAAGTCGAGACAGCAAATGTCTTTAGGTCAAGACTTACTATAGACTTGTGTTTACTCTATTTAATCATGTTACATTTGCAGAATTGAAGGAAAAAGGAAATTTGCAGAATTAAAATGATATTTTGGTTAATATGTACACACTGGCAATTTTGTCACCTCATTCGTTGGAGTTGGAATATCCTGAACATCTCCACTTTGCACATGGAAGTCAAGCTTACCTGTTGACTATATGACTACATTACCCAGAATATGAATATATCAGATATGTTACATAGACAGACCATGAGAGGGAGCAAGAGGTGGTGTGAAAACCAACTCCCTAAGAATACACAGAATAACCGTGCTATACAAAAACGCTGTGACAACAAAAAGACCACAGTCACACAGTGCCAGAATAAATTCAACTACACATGTTTCATCACAAAACCGTAGAGCACGATCGAGCAAGTTAACGTTTTCAACAACTACTGACTTAGAACCACAGACTTCCTGCAAGTGAGCACAAAGAAAAGGAGCACTGGCTCCGCTATTCCAGCACCATTTTAATGAAAATATTTAAAAATCAACAAATTAAAAAGGCAATCGTTTAATACACTAAAAACAAACTTAAAGAGACCAAAAACAATTTAGTCCAATCAATGTTGCTAAATGTGTGTGTGTGTGTGTGTGTGTGTGTGTGTGTGTGTGTGTGTGTGTGTGTGTGTGTGTGTGTGTGTGTGTGTGTGTGTGTGTGTGTGTGTGTGTGTGTGTGTGTGTGTGTGTGTGTGTGTGTGTGTGTGTGTGTGTGTGTGTGTGTGTGTGTGTGTGTGTGTGTGTGTGTGTGCATGTGCACACATGTATAAAAAAAAGAAAGAAAGTTGACTGACCCTTTTGTAGACTAGTTAAAACACCAATGCCATCCTCCTCTCTTTCATGTTGGCAAAAGTCTATGGCTCTGTCATACAGTATGCTTTTAGTTTTAGATTTCACAGACTACCTAGCTAAAATGCTTGCTAGCTTAACTTCCTCACAAGGGAAACAATGATCCAGCTAAGTTAGCTACCTACTAGGCTGCATATTGATGGACAATTATTCAAAACACAGAGAAATGTAAGATAAATCATTTGATCATTTTCATTTTTTTATTGGTCAAATATTTGGGGAATCCTGGCTTCCCTTGGCATCCTTTAATACACGCCACTGGCGTAGGTTGACTCAAAACCTGCAGTCCCCGCTGTTATATCTGTGCAGGCGGGTTTAGGGTCATGAAGGGTTGAATAAAGAGAAAACAATTCCTTAAAAAATGTATCATTATTTTGCAATTTATGTGTATAGGCTACATTGAGGTTTTTCTTTCATTATTTTTAGGCTATCTGGCATTAGAGCGTTCATTCCCATTGGGCACAACATAATCTGAATCACAACCAAAACAAACTACATATGCATCCAAGGAGTTTGTAGTCTCAAGTTTGATGTAGCCATTGCGTGCTATGAATATGGGACAAAATACTAAACTTTTTGACTACTTTAATACGCTACAAGTGAATTTGTCAAAATAATTTACACTTTCAAATAGGGGGACTAGATGTGTAAAGTGCTTTGACTTCTAAATGGAATACACCCTCAAATAAAAGGTGACATTCTGTACTGTCGCCTCATAAAATATTTGATCTCAAATCCAAAATGCTGGAGTACAGAGCCAAATTCAGAGTCAAGGCAAGCAAGGGTCAAAACAAGGAGGACATGAAAAATAGAGAAAAGGACAAAGCAGGAGCCCGGAGTAACACGCTGTTTGACTTGACAAAACAAGACAAACTGGCACAGACAGAAAACACAGGTATAAATACCCAGGGGATAATGGGTGACACCAGATGGGTGACAGTACCCCCCCCTCCCATCTACCTGGGTGCATACCAGGTTAACCAGGGTGCCGGCGATGGAAGTCGGCGATGAGGGCTGGGTCCAGGATGCCATAACACTCCCAGTCAACCAGGTACTGGAAACCCCTGCTCCGCGGTTGAACACTCAGGAGGCATCTCACTGTGTACACTGGATGGCCATCGATGACAAGAGGTGGAGGGGTGGGCCAGGAAACAGAAGACAAAGGGCTGTGAAACACGGGCTTAATTCTAGACAGGATGAATACGGAGGGTGAATACAGAGGGTACGGGGTAAGAAAAGATGAACAGCAGTGGAACTAAGGACTCTACAGATGGGGAAAGGACCCATGAATCAGGGGGAAAGTTTGCGGGACTCCGCCAGAAGGGGCAGGTTCAGTGTAGAGAGCCATACCCTCTGCCCAATGAGATAGGAGCTAGAGTCCGGCGGCGGTCTGCTTGCTGATGATACCTGGAGTTGGTCTTGAGAAACGCTGCCTGGGCTCTTATCCAGGTACGCTGTGGCGGACGAACATCTGGGCCGAGAGTATGTTGACTTCCTGCTCTTGTTCTGGGAAGAACGGAGGCTGATACCCCATGGAGCACTCAAAAGGGGAGAGTCCCGTGGCCGAACAGGGAAGAGTGTTCATGGCATAGTCCACGCAGACCAGATGTCGGCTCCAGGTAGTGGCATAGGTCGAAACAAGGCATCTTAAGGTTGTTTCCAGATCTTGGTTTGCTTGCTCCGACTGGCCGCTGGATTGAGGATGGAATTGGCCGACGACCCAATAAGGGTGCAAACACCATCCAGAACTGAGATGAGAACTGAGGACCCCGGTTGTAGACCATGTCCACCGGGAGTCCGTGGATCCTGAAGACTTGCTGCATCATGAGCTGGGCTGTCTCCTTGGCAGAAGGTAGTTCGACGGCTGAGAAGTTAGGTTCTAACTCTTATTCTTACACTAAAAGGGCAATATCATAATTTTCACAATTTGAGTGTTATTTCAAACTCATAGTGTGGAAATATCATTAAAAGCAGGAAATTAATGTTTTTGCCTGCATTGCCCATTCATCTTTTTCTCTCAAAATAAACATTGTAAGCTAGTAAAACAAAGAGAGTCGCACACACATCTAATTGTCAAATCATTGTGTAAAAGCAAGTGAGCTGGTTCTTTTTTGGGGCAATATTCTGGTGTTTTATGGTGGAAACTGAGTTGGTTGAGCACAACACGTCAACCTTTGTTACCCATAGACTTGAAAGGTTTTAACAATAAAACAATAACTGCCCCTCCCTGTTTCACAGTCAACCCTGTTGGCACTTATTGTAGTATTTTTTTTATCTATCTCATCATCTATCTCATTTATCTCAAGGCCATCAGACTGTTAAACAGCTATCACAAACACTGCTGCCTACATTTTTTTATTTTTTATTTTTATTTCACCTTTATTTAACCAGGTAGGCTAGTTGAGAACAAGTTCTCATTTGCAACTGCGACCTGGCCAAAATAAAGCATAGCAGTGTGAACAGACAACACAGAGTTACACATGGAGTAAACAATTAACAAGTCAATAACACAGTAGAAAAAAAATGGGCAGTCTACATACAATGTGTGCAAAAGGCATGAGGAGGTAGGCGAATGATACAATTTTGCAGATTAACACTGGAGTGATAAATGATCAGATGGTCATGTACAGGTAGAGATATTGGTGTGCAAAAGAGCAGAAAAGTAAATAAATAAAAAACAGTATAAATCAAATCAAATCAAATCAAATCAAATTTATTTATATAGCCCTTCGTACATCAGCTGATATCTCAAAGTGCTGTTTTATCTAAAACCCCAAACAGCAAACAATGCAGGTGTAAAAGCACGGTGGCTAGGAAAAACTCCCTAGAAAGGCCAAAACCTAGGAAGAAACCTAGAGAGGAACCGGGCTATGTGGGGTGGCCAGTCCTCTTCTGGCTGTGCCGGGTAGAGATTATAACAGAAAATGACCAAGATGTTCAAATGTTCATAAATGACCAGCATGGTCAAATAATAATAAGGCAGAACAGTTGAAACTGGAGCAGCAGCACAGTCAGGTGGACTGGGGACAGCAAGGAGCCATCATGTCAGGTAGTCCTGGGGCACGGTCCTAGGGCTCAGGTCCTCCGAGAGAGAGAAAGAAAGAGAGAATTAGAGAGAGCATATGTGGGGTGGCCAGTCCTCTTCTGGCTGTGCCGGGTGGAGATTATAACAGAACGTGGCCAAGATGTTCAAATGTTCATAAATGACCAGCATGGTTGAATAATAGCAAGGCAGAACAGTTGAAACTGGAGCAGGAGCATGGCCAGGTGGACTGGGGACAGCAAGGAGTCCTCATGTCAGGTAGTCCTGGGACATGGTCCTAGGGCCCAGGCCAGTTGAAACTGGAGCAGCAGCATGGCCAGGTGGACTGGGGACAGCAAGGAGTCATCATGTCAGGTAGTCCTGGGGCATGGTTCTAGGGCTCAGGTCCTCCGAGAGAGAGAAAGAAGGAGAGAAGGAGAGAATTAGAGAACGCACACTTAGATTTACACAGGACACCGAATAGGACAGGAGAAGTACTCCAGATAAACAAACTGACCCTAGCCCCCCGACACATAAACTACTGCAGCATAAATACTGGAGGCTGAGACAGGAGGGGTCAGTATAAAAACATTATGGGGATGAGGTAGGTGAAAATGGGTGGGCTATTTACCAATAGACTATGTACAGCTGCAGCGATCGGTTAGCTGCTTGGATAGCTGATGTTTGAAGTTGGTGAGGGAGATAAAAGTCTCCAACTTCAGCGATTTTTGCAGTTCGTTCCAGTCACAGGCAGCAGAGTACTGGAACGAAAGGCGGCCAAATGAGGTGTTGGCTTTAGGGATGATCAGTGAGATACACCTGCTGGAGCGCGTGCTACGGATGGGTGTTGCCATCGTGACCAGTGAACTGAGATAAGGCGGAGCTTTACCTAGCATGGACTTGTAGATGACCTGGAGCCAGTGGGTCTGGCGACGAATTTGTAGTGAGGGTCAGCCGACTAGAGCATACAAGTCGCAGTGGTGGGTGGTATAAGGTGCTTTAGTGACAAAACGGATGGCACTGTGATAGACTGCATCCAGTTTGCTGAGTAGAGTGTTGGAAGCCATTTTGTAGATGACATCGCCGAAGTCGAGGATCGGTAGGATAGTCAGTTTTACTAGGTTAAGCTTGGCGGCGTGAGTGAAGGAGGCTTTGTTGCGGAATAGAAAGCCGACTCTTGATTTGATTTTCGATTGGAGATGTTTGATGTGAGTCTGGAAGGAGAGTTTGCAGTCTAGCCAGACACCTAGGTACTTATAGGTGTCCACATATTCAAGGTCGGAACCATCCAGGGTGGTGATGCTAGTCGGGCATGCGGGTGCAGGCAGCGATCGGTTGAAAAGCATGCATTTGGTTTTACTCGCGTTTAAGAGCAGTTGGAGGCCACGGAAGGAGTGCTGTATGGCATTGAAGCTCGTTTGGAGGTTAGATAGCACAGTGTCCAATGACGGGCCAAAAGTATATAGAATGGTGTCGTCTGCGTAGAGGTGGATCAGGGAATCGCCCGCAGCAAGAGCAACATCATTGATATATACAGAGAAAAGAGCCGGCCCAAGAATTGAACCCTGTGGCACCCCCATAGAGACTGCCAGAGGACCGGACAGCATGCCCTCCGATTTGACACACTGAACTCTGTCTGCAAAGTAATTGGTGAACCAGGCAAGGCAGTCATCCGAAAAACCGAGGCTATTGAGTCTGCCGATAAGAATATGGTGATTGACAGAGTCGAAAGCCTTGGCGAGGTCGATGAAGACGGCTGCACAGTACTGTCTTTTATCGATGGCGGTTATGATATCGTTTAGTACCTTGAGTGTAGCTGAGGTGCACCCGTGACTGGCTCGGAAACCAGATTGCACAGCGGAGAAGGTACGGTGGGATTCGAGATGGTCAGTGACCTGTTTGTTGACTTGGCTTTCGAAGACCTTAGATAGGCAGGGCAGGATGGATATAGGTCTATAACAGTTTGGGTCCAGGGTGTCTCCCCCTTTGAAGAGGGGGATGACTGCGGCAGCTTTCCAATCCTTGGGGATCTCAGACGATATGAAAGAGAGGTTGAACAGGTTGAACAGGCTGGTAATAGGGGTTGCAACAATGGTGGCAGATAGTTTCAGAAATAGAGGGTCCAGATTGTCAAGCCCAGCTGATTTGTACCGGTCCAGGTTTTGCAGCTCTTTCAGAACATCTGCTATCTGGATTTGGGTAAAGGAGAACCTGGAGAGGCTTGGGCGAGGAGCTGCGGGGGGGGGCAGAGCTGTTGGCCGAGGTTGGAGTAGCCAGGCGGATGCATGGCCAGCCGTTGAGAAGTGCTTATTGAAGTTTTCGATAATTATAGATTTATCGGTGGAGACCGTGTTACCTAGCCTCAGTGCAGTGGGCAGCTGGGAGGAGGTGCTCTTGTTCTCCATGGACTTCACAGTGTCCCAGTACTTTTTGGAGTTGGAGCTACAGGATGCAAACTTCTGCCTGAAGAAGCTGGCCTTAGCTTTCCTGACTGACTGCGTGTATTGGTTCCTGACTTCCCTGAATAGTTGCATATCACGGGGGCTATTCGACATACAGACTTGAAATCATTGGCCACATTAATAAATTGACCACTAGTCACTTTAATAATGCCACTTCAATAATATTTACACATCTTGCATTACTCATCTCTGTCACGCTGTTAAGACGAAGCAGGTACTGGGAGTAAAACATTTAATTATAACGGACAGAGACGAGACAGAAACAGCATCAGAAACAAATTCAAAAGACAAAAACAATACAATGCAGCAGCGGGGAACAGAGCAAGGGAACTGATCTGGGAACAGACAAATATAGGGGAGGAAAAGAACATGTGATAAGTGAGTCCAGGTGAGTCCAATAACGCTGATGCGAGTGACGAGGGAGGGCAGGTGTGAGTGATGGATGGCAGGAGTGCGAGATGCAGGGTAATCTGGCGCCCTCAAGCGCCAGAGAAGGGAAGAGCGAGAGCAGACATGACAATCTCATGTGTATATGGTATTTTATACCATCTATTGCATCTCGCCTATGCCGCTCGGTCATTGCTCATCCATATATTTATATGTATATATTCTTATTCCATCCCTTTACTTATAGTTGTGTTTATTAGGTAGTTGTTGGGGAATTGTTAGATTACTTGTTAGATATTATTGCACTGTCGGAACTAGAGGCATAATCATTTCAATACACTGGCATTAACATCTGCTCACAAAGTGTATGTGACCAATACAATTTTATTTGATTTATTGTTCAGTCAATATTATTTACCTTCATCATTAATTTCTATTCAAGAATCAGATCCCTAGTCTATCTGCTTTTTGGGTCAATTTACACACACTGTAATAATGACAGGGCAGTATACAATGTAGGTAAATTAATGAACTTGGAATGATTATGAAAGGGTGAAAAGGTGAAGTTGGCACTGCCAGGGTAATGGGCTTTGAAAAAGCCTTTCATTCTCACCCAACCACAGAGCAGCCAATTTCTTTTACAGGAGGAGAAAAACTGTTAAACGCCCTCAGGCATAGGAGGTGTGTTCCTCTGACTGGGATCCAGATTGTTTTCCCGGAATCAAACAATAACAAATAGGAGCAACACAGACCAAGCCTGCTATTTATTGCGAGAAGTTGTGAAATAGGCTCATGACACAAAACATAACTGAGAGAAATAGAATCTTAAAAATAGGTGGATTATAGACCACACAGTGGAGGAAATGAAAGTCATCATGCTTTATCAATTAAAAAGTAGGGCCTATCAAATGAGGTTTGAGGTTTGAGGTTATGACCAAAAATATAACTAAAGGAATAGAAACCTAAGGACTCATATGCAGAGGAATTTCAAGTAAAAAATAGGAGCGTGACGAACTAATTCCACCAACCAAATATATTGTAAATAATTTGTAAATCTTTTACATATTACCTTCAGTTCAAGGGCAAAGTGTTATTTGTGTTTGTGTTACTTGGTTTCTTGTCCTGTGTATTTGTCCACTCATCACTCATTAGGATGAAATACTGTGCATATTCGGTGTATATTCGGTGTATGCTCTGCACAGACACTTCAATAAAATTCCAATGCAATCATTGGAAATGCAACCATAGGAAAAACATTGTATCATATGTCTGTTCAATTATGTTCTATTGGGAAAATGACATTTACATTCCAGTCATTTAGCTGACAGTATTATCCAGAGTGACTTACAGGAACAACTAGGGTGAAGTGTTTAAATTCACTTTACTTTTTGTCCAGAAATATACAATTATTGTTATTTGATTACATGGGTGGTCAGATTTCTTGAGTGCTCATGACATCTCTGGGAGAAATATTATTAGATTATTCTAAACCTCAATGATCCTTGTTGGATCGAGAACAGAAGGGAAAACTTCCATTTATTGTGAAACTGCAGAAATCTTCCCCCATTAGAGAAGACAGGTTTGTGTCAGAATAGATATGTTTGAAACAAGTTCAAGACTTTTAGCTATAAGTCTTGGGAACATGTAGATCAAATTTTTAGTGTCATTTATTGAAAAGTATAAAGGGCACTTACAATACCAGTACACATTGGTCGGCAGGGACTGTTGTGTCATGTACCAATACAAGACGTCTGTGTGAGTGATAGACACACCCTGCTGCCAACAATAAATGATATGAATAACATTCGGGAGGAGCACCTTGAACCAGGTGCAGGTCAAATTGAAACAGTTGGGAGCAGAATATGACAAGAGCAGACTTTCTTATTTTAAAGATAAATAAATGGGCATTGCACTTCTGAAACAGGGTTTAGTTTAGGCTAGAAGAAGTAGAGGGGGAGGATTAAGATTGTCAGGTGCATCTTCTCATGGAATAGCTCCCAATCAGAACATGGAACAACAAAGTCCTGACATGCTCTAACAGGTAGTTAAAAATAACAACAACAGTGAATTGGATTTATATAGCACCTTTCCACCAGGTGCTTGAAGCATTTTGGTCCTCTGTTGGTAGAGCATGGCACTTGCAACGCCAGGATAATGGGTTTGATTGAATAAATATTTGACATTTATTTATGTATGCATACATGAATGACTGTTAGTTGCTTTGTATAAAAGTGTTTGCGAAATGGCATATATTGGCGGCAGCATAGCCTAGTGGTTAGAGCGTTGGACTAGTAACCAGAAGGTTGCGAGTTCAAACCCCCGAGCTGACAAGGTACAAATCTGTCGTTCTGCCCCTGAACAGGCAGTTAACCCACTGTTCCCAGGCCGTCATTGAAAATAAGAATATGTTCTTAACTGCCTTGCCTGGTTAAATAAAGGTAAAATAAAAAAATATAAATATATTATATACACTGAGTGAACAAACATTAGGAACACCTGCTCTTTCCATGAAAGCAATGGTGAAAGCTATGATACCTTATTGATGTCACTTGTAAAATACACTTCAATCAGTCTAGATGAAGTGGAGGAGACAGGTTAAAGAAGGATTTATAACCACTACATGATTGGTGGGACCCATGTGGGATGTTTGAGCTAAAGTAGGCTAATGTTACTAGCATGAGGTTGTAAGAGAGAGAATACAGTTGATGGCACACATCAAACGTGTGATTTATGACCCTACGTTATGGGTCAGGTGTGTATGCCCATATCTGGGCATCCTGCAGGACATCTTGCCTTCCTTTCTCATGCCTTAGAGTGAGTGTTTATTTAACCAGATAGTGCATTGCACCTTGTTGAACTGGGGTATGTGTTTGAACATTTCAAAGAGTATGCCCCACCTGTTGTAGTGACCTTAGGGCTGTTGTCTATGAAACTGGAATGTCCGGGGTTATTGGGGTCAGCCACATTATAAATAAGAGCTGAACACCACAAGTGACCAGAACACTAAACAAGAAATTAAAATAAACCCAGAACATTAAATAACAAATAAACATGTCTCCTAGGTCAATTGTAGGTGTACTTTGTGCCTTGTGTCAAGAACACAATGACAAAAACATTGAGGACATTCTGTGTGAGGCCCCTGAATGTTTTAACCTCTTGAACCTATCGGGGCGCTGTATCATTATTGGATAAAAAGGCGTGCCCGTTTTTATTTTGTCACAAAAAGATGCTCGACTATGCATGGAATTGACAGCCTTGGAAAGACACAACTCTGACGTCTCCAAAACTGCAAAGATATTATCTGTGAGTGCCCCAGAACTAATGCAACAGACGAAACCAAGATGATGTTTCATACAGGAAATGCCCCGGATTCTGAAGGCGCTGTGTTCCAATGTCTCCTTATATGGCTGTGAATGCGCCAGGAATGAGCCTGCGCTTTCTGTATATTCCCTGAGGTGTCTGCAGCATTGTGACGTGTTTGTAGGCATATCATTGGAAGATTGATCATAAGAGACTACATTTACCTGGTGTCCCGCCCGGTATCCTGTGTGCGTAATCAGTAAGTCCATACGCGTTCCATTTCTTCAGAATTGAAAGTAAACTGCCACGATGGATTTTATCGTCGATAGATATGTGAAAACACCTTGAGGATTGATTCTAAACATCGTTTGCCATGTTTCTGTCGATATTATAGAGTTAATTTGGAAAAAAGTTCGCGTTTTAATGACTTTTTTTTTTCCTTACCCAAAACGTGATAAACAAAACGGAGCGATTAGTCGACACAAATAATATTTTTTGTAAAAACGGAACATTTGCTATCTAACAGAGTCTCCTCATTGAAAACATCTGAAGTTCTTCAAAGGTAAATGATTTTATTTGAATGCTTTTATGGTTTTGGTGGAAAATGTTGCATGCTGAATGCTAATGCTAAATGGTACGTTAGCCATCAATACTGTTACACAAATGCTTGTTTTGCAATGGTTGAGAAGCATATTTTGAAAATCTGAGATGACAGTGTTGTTAACAAAAGGCTAAGCTTGAGAGCAAATAGATGCATTTAATTTAATTTGCGATTTTCATGAATAGTTAACGTTGTGTTATGCTAATGAGGTTGTTGATAGATTTACACAATCTTGGATACAGGGTTTTTTTCGTAGCTAAACGTGACGCAGAAAACGGAGCGATTTGTCCTAAACAAATAATCTTTCAGGAAAAACTGAACATTTGCTATCTGAGAGTCTCCTCATTGAAAACATCTGAAGTTCTTCAAAGGTAAATGATTTTATTTGAATGCTTTTATGGTTTTTGTGGAAAATGTTGCATGCTGAATGCTAATGCTAAATGCAACGCTAAATGCTACACTAAATGCTACGTTAGCCATCAATACTGTTACACAATTGCTTGTTTTGCAATGGTTGAGAAGCATATTTTGAAAATCTGAGATGACAGTGTTGTTAACAAAAGGCTAAGCTTGAGAGCAAATAGATTCATTTCATTTCATTTGCGATTTTCATGAATAGTTAACGTTGCGTTATGGTAATGAGCTTGAGGCTGTAGTCACGATACCGGATCTGGGATGGCTCGACGCAAGAAGTTAATGGAGTGCTGGATATGAGTGAGGGACATATGGGTTACATTTTCCAACCGAAGGATTCAACTGTGAAGATTTTCACAGACAGCTGCCACAGCCCCCTTTATCAAACAAATCCATAGATTTTTTCACCTGCGCTGCATATGAGAGAATGGCTTAAGATACGGCTCGGGCTATGCCAGATCGAACAAGCCCTGAGTGGGACAATGCTCCCTGGGTATGCGCTGGAAGAGGAAGTGAGATGATTTGAAAGCTATAAGAATCTCTTCGGTGGCGTATAGGCCAGACTCCAAAGTGACAATTTTAGCATGTGCCCAATTCAATAGTTCAAATGCTACAAAATCTGGTAGATCGTGTGTATTTTCTAAAGCCTGCAAGATGTGAACTATTTTGTGCCTGTCTTTAGCTTTAAGTGGAGCGATTATCATATATTCTTGGCCATGATGAAACAGCTGGATAATCTTTTCCAACATCGTGAACAATTACGTTGCTGGGCGCTTCTATCTTTGAGACAGACCCGGGGTCTAAATGCAAGACATTTGATCTATCCTGGTAAAGACAACTTACAGAACGTTGAGTGTGTGGGATATTTACATTTACATTAAGTCATTTAGCAGATATCTTGCGAGGAAGAGACCCTGTCTGGAAGATGCGGAATTAGAAAAACGGACAGGTGCCTGGGTTAACGATATAGCCTCACCTTTATCTGTAAGAAAGGAATAGTCAAATTGTTTAACTAATTATAGCATGTTTAAAAGGTCTGAACTAAATATTTAGAATTAAATAAAGGGTTTTAAAATTGTATCTCACCTTTAACGAATGGAATATCAGGCTCTCTCTCTCAGTCTGTCTCGTAGAAAATGCTTCAGGAAAGATGTGTGTGTGTGTTTCACAACAATGGGTTTTTCGGGTGGGGGTGTGTCTGCAGTTGTTTTAAAACAATGTTTTTTTTATATGAATACAGTCTTTCCTACAACAGACAGTTATACATCTAAGAATTTAAAGGGTATTCAAGTTTGGCACTGTGCTGTAATAATATATATGTTGTATAACAAATTTTGTGTATAAAAACATTCTGGCATGGTTAAATGGGGTGGCAGCGTAGCCTAGTGGTTAGAGTATTGGACTTCAACAGTTCAAACCCCCCGAGCTGACAAGGTTCAAATCTGTCGTTCTGCCCCTGAACAGGCAGTTAACCCACTGTTCCTAGGCCGTCATTGAAAATAAGAATGTGTTCTTAACTGACTTGCCTGGTTAAATAAAGGTAAAATACAAATATATTGCACTGTAAAATTGTTTTAACTAATTATAACATGTTTAAAAGGTCTGTACTAAATATTTTGAATTAAATAAAGGGTTTTAAAAATGTATTTCACCTTTAACGAAAGGAATCGGTCTTTTCTCTCTCTAGGTGTGTGTGTCTCAGCGAAAGGCTTTCAGGAAAGACGTGTGTGTGCGTGTGCATGTGCAGGCCTGTGTGTGTGTGTTTCAAAACAAAGGGGTTTTCGGGGGGTGTGGTCTATGTGTGTGTGTGTCTTGATGATTGTGCTTGAAACAATTCAAAATTAGGGGTCATCTGCACATAAGCCTCTCAAAACAGACATTTGTCCAGGGCTTCTCATTTACCATCAAAGAGGTTGAAATATCAGGCTCTCTCTCTCTCTCTATCTAGATATCTGTCTACCCCCATCAAAAGGTGTGCGTCTATGTGTGTGTGTGTGTGTCTCGACAATTGTGCTTGAAACAATATCGACACTATCGGGTCATTTGCACACAGGTTGTCTCCAAAAACAGCAGGTGTTATTTCCTGGGGCTGTAGGGAGCAACAGTCAATCCCACCAACCAGCATAGAATCAGTCTATTCTAAACAATATCAACACTATAGGGTCATTTACACACAGGTTGTCTAAAAAAAACTGTGAAACAACAAACAATCCACCATGTCTGTGAATTTATTACATAGATTGTCTCTGTCCGGAAACAGCTGCTCAAGTATTTTCCTGCCTTTCTGCAAGCCTATACACATGGACAATTTTGAAGGTGAGGATTTGGAATTAATATATTAGATTTTGTGTGCAACAGGCTAAATGAAAAAGACCCAAATAAAACGTATGTGAAACAATATATCCTTGGGTTTTCGCCTGCCAAATCAGTTCTGTTATACTCACAGACATCATTTTAACAGTTTTAGTTATTTTAGAGTTTTTTCTGTCCAATACTACTGCATATCCAAGCTTCTGGGCCTGAGTAGCAGGTAGTTTACTTTGGGCACCTCAGTCATCCAAACTTCCGAATACTGCCCCACATCCCTAACAAGTTAAAGGTTTTGTAAGTAAGTTGTAACAGGCATCATTCAGCAGTCTAGAGATTAACCTTGAGACACCAAAACATCAATGTTTAGAGAAGATTGGAGATTATTCAACATGCAAGGGACAAAGAGATGATTTACCTAACTCTGTACAGACCAAAGGAATTTCCAGTTAGCAATCCCTGACACTGTGTTTGATAACTCTGACTCGTATGTCTAATGGTTATTGTAGATGTTAGCTACAGAGGGAGTTTACAGTATGTAAAAGAGCTTTATAAGTGCAAAGAGAGCAATGAATTGACCTCCAGACCATAAAATAGGGTCAACCTACTTTAGGATAGAGAATGCAGGGAGGTGTACTGAACCTGTACCCATAATAAAACAAAGTGCTCTATGGTCAAATGCATCTAAAGGCTTTAATGAAGGGACAGCTGCATTCATATTGATTATTTCTACATAGTCTAAAACCAGTAAGAACATAGATTGAATGATCTCCTTTGTACTACTAAGCAAGAGGCCTGACCTATTTCTATAGATGGAGCCCCTTTTTATCTTCGGCATTTTAATTTACTAACTCGTATGTTCTTTAAAAGTCAGCTTAACGTCTATGCTGATATAACTTCAATCATAAGAATAATTATTGTACACTCTAGAAAACAACAAACACTTAGTTTGACACATATTCAATAATCATTTAAGGTTAATAAAGGTTTTATGCAAAATAATGAAAGCATAATGTAGTTCAGATAGAGGACAATCACGTGGTGTTTCAAGTCAAAGGCATGACTCAAAACTATGAAAATGCCCCGCGTGTAAACTTGGAATCAATCACACGCTTGGTCGAGGGGTTCATAAATGACCAGAATAGTGAATTGGAAATGTTGAACTCCTACAAAAAGATTGTTAGGGATAAAAAGGGTTTCCATCTAAGGAACACACCACTTACTAAAAGCAATCTCTTGTCATAGACCACCTTGCCCTTTGGTTGCTGACTTATGTTACAAGCCACGTGTGTCTTAAACCTTAAGTTATAATGGCTGCTGTAGAAGGTTTTGATCCCAGGTTACTGACTGATGTTACAAGCCGCGTGTGTCTTAAACCTTACGTTATAATGGCTGCTGTAGAAGGTTTTGATCCCAGGTTACTGACTGATGTTACAAGCCCCGTGTGTCTTAAACCTTAGTTATAATGGCTGCTGTAGAAGGTTTTGATCCCAGGTTACTGACTGATGTTACAAGCCGCGTGTGTCTTAAACCTTAGTTATAATGGCTGCTGTAGAAGTTTTTGATCCCAGGTTACTGACTGATGTTACAAGCCCCGTGTGTCTTAAACCTTAGTTATAATGGATGCTGTAGAAGGTTTTGATCCCAGGTTACTGACTGATGTTACAAGCCGCGTGTGTCTTAAACCTTAGTTATAATGGCTGCTGTAGAAGGTTTTGATCCCAGGTTACTGACTGATGTTACAAGCCCCGTGTGTCTTAAACCTTAGATATAATGGCTGCTGTAGAAGGTTTTGATCCCAGGTTACTGACTGATGTTACAAGCCCCGTGTGTCTTAAACCTTAGATATAATGGCTCCTGTAGAAGGTTTTGATCCCAGGTTGCAACTACCATTTACGGCCTTATTAATCGCAGGCCCATCCAATAGCGGTAAAACTTGTTTTGTAAAAAGTATTTTAGAGAATTCTGAACATGTTTCTTCTCAGAAACCTGACAGTATTGTGTGGTGTTATTCATGTTATCAACCTTTGTATGATGAGCTGTTGAAGATAATAAAAATCAAGTTCGTTGAAGGAATACCCGCATCCCTGTCTGATGATGAACTTTTACCTCCTCATAAAAACAATCTGCAGGTTTAGGATGATATGCCATTTGCCGGTAGCGAAAACATCCTGAAATTGCCCGAGCTTTTGCACAATATAGTCATCATCGAAACCTGTCCGTGCTTTACTTGGTACAAAATGTGTTTCACCAAGGTAAAAATAGTCGAACCATTAGTTTGAATGCAAATTACATGGTTTTGTTCAAAAATCCTAGAGACAATCTACAAATTAACACTCTAGCTCCGCAGATGTACCCTGGAAGGAAATCCTACTTTATGGAGAGCTATGAGGACGCTACCAAAGCGCCATTTTCTTATTTAATCGTGGATTTAAAATCAAATACTCCAGAACACCTGAGGCTCCGAACCGGCTTGTTTCCGTGGGAGTGGCCAGCGGTTTACATTCCTAGAAAGTAACCGATATGTCTCTGCATTTAAAAGAAACCTACCGCTCTTGAGAACTCAAGTTGGGGCTACCCCTAAAGAACGGAAGGCCATCTTGGGTCACTATTCTTCAGATCTCATATTATCCCGATGTGAGATTGCTTTGAATCATCTCAAAGGACACATTCCACCAACCTGACCCAATTTAAAAAGAAAAGAGAAATAAGAACGCAATCAAACTCTTTGCCAATAAAAGGGCCAGTCTTCAAAAGAAAAGACATACCATACAACAATCTGGGAGTTTTCTTCTACCTTTACTAAGTATAGCTGTGCCCTTCATCACCAGCCTTATTGCTGCCAGACGTGGGGTTGAACACAGAGTGTAATGGCAAATCAAATGTACTTGGTGCCTCAACAAGAGTTGGATAGACTTGAACAGCAATTACAGGGTCCTGAAAATATCAGACAAACAGCGGAAAATGACTTGGATATGGCGATGAAGGATATTTTGAACAGAAATGATACAACTTAATATTTGTGACATTCTTGAAACATTTGATGTGATCATCAAATGTCACTTTGGCCTCGTTTGCACTATTAGTACCATCTCTTTTGGTCACTTTGAAACGTAAATGCAATAAGCTGTTGTTGAGGTCCAGGTCGTTGTCACCATGGCCTGGTATGAAAAACGCTATAGGAACGTTGTCTGTAATGGCAGAGAGTGGGGCCACATAACAGGACCTATCTATTGAAAATTGGGTTAAGGGGGCCGTGAAAAGATCGAGCTCTGTCTTTATAGCTTCAGAGGACATGCGGTGTAAAAGTGCTTGTTCTTTTAGAAAATACTTCTGAGTATTATTTTTTCCGTTTTTGGTCCATACCTCCTCACTTTACCTCGTCTTTGACTCACTGAGTTTCTTTTAACGGTTAACCTCCGCTTTTTAGGGGCTGGCCGGCGCCTTATACCCAGAGGTCTCTTTTTTGGTCATCGAGGCAACAGCATAAGCCCCGAGCCTTCTTGATGCTCGGCATCTAGTAACGCCCTTCTGGTCATAGCATTGGCTACAACCTCACTTACTATATTTTTAGCCGCTGATTTTAAATGCGGTTTAGCTATGCTGAGGCCTCTCTTCATAAACGGTAAAACCATCCTAAAGAGGTTACAAAATATACCTCCTATCCCCAAACCGTACATGGTAGGGTATCCATAATATCCGGGTAACCCATTACCCACTTGAACAACATAGTATGATGTATAGCGGTTAGGGTCGAGATGTTGGTGGTCCATAATCCTTTTGAATTTATTTGTATTATGTTTAGAAAAATATATAATATTAATATTATATATGTAGAGAGGTTTTGGTGGGTCTAAAGTGGAGTTTTATAATTGTTTTACCATAAGTAAATTCTATGTTTTCGTTCTGATCCGTTTTAAGCTCAACCAGAATGTTTTCAATATATTTCTTGCTTACAGGTACGTAATGTGGCTTGTCGTAGGTGACAGTGACTATGTCCCCGTCCTTTCCATCTATATGAACTGTTCTCAGGAGGGGCACACAGCTGTCTCCGACCCTTTGATAGGATATGATGTCAGTATACACAAATATGTTGTAAAATCCTGCATGTATATCCGCAGGGAATGGGAATAATTTATCTTTCACATACGTCCATTTATTGGGTCCCATCCCCAACACGTGGGGGTATGTAATCTCACTGAGACCTACTTCCCAGGCCTCTGATAACTCTATAGGCTTTGGAAAATTGGTTGTATAATTCGAACTCTGATTATTACGATATATATGTGCAGACACATTACTGGGGAGAGTCAGGTAGAAGCCGCTTTGTTCCATGATGCACTCCTGTGTACATGCGAATTATGTTGAATTTATCATGCATGAGGGTTTAAGTTAACCCTCGCTGCCTCCACCACATCGTGCTCTAATACACAACTGTTGAACTTTTGGGGCCAGTTTTTCCAACGGACGATACACCCATTTTTGACCCTTTTCTCTCTTTTGATCCAGAATCTCCTCCACGTGAAAGACTTTGTCTTTACCCAACTGTACCTTCTGTAATTCCTTCTCATAAAAGGAACTGTTATGCAGGTGAGTGAAGACCCAAAAGCGACTTAACAGAAACTGAGTTTATTAAAGTCCAAACAGAGAAAACATAATCCTCAATCCTTTACAGGAAATGTCCAAACGGGGAAAACATAAATCCTCTAGTTGTTGAGGGGAATTGCAGGATAAGCGGCAACAGACTGCAGGTCCCTTCGGGTAGGCGCGGGCCGTAGCGGACAGAGACACCTGCTCACACGCAGCATCTGATGATAAGGCAAAACACGACAGGACGGAACAAGGACACAGCAAACAGCAAACAAGAATCCGACAAGGACAGAGGCAGAAACCGAGAGAGAAATAGAGACCTAATCAGAGGGCAAAATAGGGGACAGGTGTGAGAGAGTAAACGAGGTCGTTAGGAGAATGAGGAACAGCTGGGAGCAGGAACGGAACGATAGAGAGAGAGAGGGAAAGAGAGAGGGAAAGAAACCTAATAAGACCAGCAGGGGGAAACGAATAGAAGAGAAAGCACAGGGACAAGACATGACAATATATGACAATACATGACAGTACCCCCCCACTCACCGAGCGCCTCCTGGCGCACTCGAGAGGAAACCTGGCGGCAACGGAGGAAATCATCGATCAGCGAACGGTCCAGCACGTCCGAGATGGAACCCAACTCCTCTCCTCAGGACCATACCCCTCCCAATCCACTAAGTACTGGTGACCACGTCCCCGAGAACGCATGTCCATAATCTTCCGGACCCTGTAGATAGGTGCGCCCTCGACAAGGACGGGGGGGGGGGGAGACGAACAGGGGCGCGAAGAAAAGGCTTGACACAGGAGACATGGAAGACTGGGTGGACGCGACGAAGATGTCGCGGAAGAAGAAGTCGCACTGCGACAGGATTAACGACCTGAGAAATACGGAACGGACCAATGAACCGCGGGGTCAATTTGCGAGAAGCTGTCGTAAGGGGAAGGTTACGAGTGGAAAGCCATACTCTCTGACCGCGACAATACCTAGGACTCTTAGTCCTACGCTTATTAGCGGCTCTCACAGTCTGCGCCCTATAACGGCAAAGTGCATACCTGACCCTCTTCCAGGTGCGCTCACAACGTTGGACAAAAGCCTGAGCGGAGGGAACGCTGGACTCGGCGAGCTGGGATGAGAACAGAGGGGGCTGGTACCCAAGGCTACTCTGAAAAGGAGATAGCCCGGTCGCAGACGAAGGAAGCGAGTTGTGAGCGTATTCTGCCCAGGGGAGCTGTTCTGCCCAAGACGCAGGATTTCGAAAGGAAAGACTGCGTAAGATGCGACCAATAGTCTGATTGGCCCGTTCTGCTTGACTGTTAGACTGGGGATGAAAACCGGAAGAGAGACTGATGGAAGCCCCAATCAAACGACAAAACTCCCTCCAAAACTGAGACGTGAATTGCGGACCTCTGTCCGAAACGGCGTCTGACGGAAGGCCATGAATTCTGAACACATTTTCAATGATGATTTGTGCCGTCTCTTTAGCGGAAGGAAGCTTAGCGAGGGAATAAAATGAGCCGCCTTAGAGAACCTATCGACAACCGTTAGAATAACAGTCTTCCCCGCTGACGAAGGCAGACCGGTAATAAAGTCTAAGGCGATGTGAGACCATGGTCGAGAGGGAATGGAAAGCGGTCTGAGACGACCGGCAGGAGGAGAGTTACCTGACTTAGTCTGCGCGCAGTCCGAACAAGCAGCCACGAAACGGCGCGTGTCACGCTCCTGAGTAGGCCACCAAAACCGCTGGCGAATAGAAGCAAGCGTACCCCGAACGCCGGGGTGGCCAGCTAACTTGGCAGAGTGAGCCCACTGAAGAACGGCCAGACGAGTAGAAACGAGCGGCATTCAGTGGGCTGCCCAGAGTAACACGGTGGGTTATTAATTCTGGGTTCCGGAGACTCGGAAGCCCAGGAAGTAGCTGGTGGATCGAGACGGAGATTGTGAAACTGTCTTGAGAGGTCGGAGACCTGAGCGGCCAGGGTCTCAACGGCATGCCGAGCAGCAGACAATTCCTGCTCGTGTCTGCCGAGCATCGCTCCCTGGATCTCGACGGCTGAGTTGCGAGGATCCGTAGTCGCTGGGTCCATTCTTGGTCGGATTCTTCTGTTATGCAGGTGAGTGAAGACCCAAAAGCGACTTAACAGAAACTGAGTTTATTAAAGTCCAAACAGAGATAACACAATCCTCAATCCTTTACAGGAAATGTCCAAACGGGGAAAACATAAATCCTCTAGTTGTTGAGTGGAATTGCAGGATAAGCGGCAACAGACTGCAGGTCCCTTCGGGTAGGCGCGGGCCGTAGCGGACAGAGACACCTGCTCACACGCAGCATCTGATGATAAGGCAAAACACGACAGGACGGAACAAGGACACAGCAAACAGCAAACAAGAATCCGACAAGGACAGAGGCAGAAACCGAGAGAGAAATAGAGACCTAATCAGAGGGCAAAATAGGGGACAGGTGTGAGAGAGTAAACGAGGTCGTTAGGAGAATGAGGAACAGCTGGGAGCAGGAACGGAATGATAGAGAGAGAGAGGGAAAGAGAGAGGGAAAGAAACCTAATAAGACCAGCAGGGGGAAACGAATAGAAGAGAAAGCACAGGGACAAGACATGACAATATATGACAATACATGACAGTACCCCCCCCACTCACCGAGCGCCTCCTGGCGCACTCGAGGAGGAAACCTGGCGGCAACGGAGGAAATCATCGATCAGCGAACGGTCCAGCACGTCCCGAGATGGAACCCAACTCCTCTCCTCAGGACCATACCCCTCCCAATCCACTAAGTACTGGTGACCACGTCCCCGAGAACGCATGTCCATAATCTTCCGGACCCTGTAGATAGGTGCGCCCTCGACAAGGACGGGGGGGGGGGGGGGGGAGACGAACAGGGGCGCGAAGAAAAGGCTTGACACAGGAGACATGGAAGACTGGGTGGACGCGACGAAGATGTCGCGGAAGAAGAAGTCGCACTGCGACAGGATTAACGACCTGAGAAATACGGAACGGACCAATGAACCGCGGGGTCAATTTGCGAGAAGCTGTCGTAAGGGGAAGGTTACGAGTGGAAAGCCATACTCTCTGACCGCGACAATACCTAGGACTCTTAGTCCTACGCTTATTAGCGGCTCTCACAGTCTGCGCCCTATAACGGCAAAGTGCATACCTGACCCTCTTCCAGGTGCGCTCACAACGTTGGACAAAAGCCTGAGCGGAGGGAACGCTGGACTCGGCGAGCTGGGATGAGAACAGAGGGGGCTGGTACCCAAGGCTACTCTGAAAAGGAGATAGCCCGGTCGCAGACGAAGGAAGCGAGTTGTGAGCGTATTCTGCCCAGGGGAGCTGTTCTGCCCAAGACGCAGGATTTCGAAAGGAAAGACTGCGTAAGATGCGACCAATAGTCTGATTGGCCCGTTCTGCTTGACTGTTAGACTGGGGATGAAAACCGGAAGAGAGACTGATGGAAGCCCCAATCAAACGACAAAACTCCCTCCAAAACTGAGACGTGAATTGCGGACCTCTGTCCGAAACGGCGTCTGACGGAAGGCCATGAATTCGGAACACATTTTCAATGATGATTTGTGCCGTCTCTTTAGCGGAAGGAAGCTTAGCGAGGGGAATAAAATGAGCCGCCTTAGAGAACCTATCGACAACCGTTAGAATAACAGTCTTCCCCGCTGACGAAGGCAGACCGGTAATAAAGTCTAAGGCGATGTGAGACCATGGTCGAGAGGGAATGGAAAGCGGTCTGAGACGACCGGCAGGAGGAGAGTTACCTGACTTAGTCTGCGCGCAGTCCGAACAAGCAGCCACGAAACGGCGCGTGTCACGCTCCTGAGTAGGCCACCAAAACCGCTGGCGAATAGAAGCAAGCGTACCCCGAACGCCGGGGTGGCCAGCTAACTTGGCAGAGTGAGCCCACTGAAGAACGGCCAGACGAGTAGAAACGAGTGGCATTCAGTGGGCTGCCCAGAGTAACACGGTGGGTTATTAATTCTGGGTTCCGGAGACTCGGAAGCCCAGGAAGTAGCTGGTGGATCGAGACGGAGATTGTGAAACTGTCTTGAGAGGTCGGAGACCTGAGCGGCCAGGGTCTCAACGGCATGCCGAGCAGCAGACAATTCCTGCTCATGTCTGCCGAGCATCGCTCCCTGGATCTCGACGGCTGAGTTGCGAGGATCCGTAGTCGCTGGGTCCATTCTTGGTCGGATTCTTCTGTTATGCAGGTGAGTGAAGACCCAAAAGCGACTTAACAGAAACTGAGTTTATTAAAGTCCAAACAGAGATAACACAATCCTCAATCCTTTACAGGAAATGTCCAAACGGGGAAAACATAAATCCTCTAGTTGTTGAGTGGAATTGCAGGATAAGCGGCAACAGACTGCAGGTCCCTTCGGGTAGGCGCGGGCCGTAGCGGACAGAGACACCTGCTCACACACAGCATCTGATGATAAGGCAAAACACGACAGGACGGAACAAGGACACAGCAAACAGCAAACAAGAATCCGACAAGGACAGAGGCAGAAACCGAGAGAGAAATAGAGACCTAATCAGAGGGCAAAATAGGGGACAGGTGTGAGAGAGTAAACAAGGTCGTTAGGAGAATGAGGAACAGCTGGGAGCAGGAACGGAATGATAGAGAGAGAGAGGGAAAGAGAGAGGGAAAGAAACCTAATAAGACCAGCAGGGGGAAACGAATAGAAGAGACAGCACAGGGACAAGACATGACAATATATGACAATACATGACAGGAACCCTCTATATACGCTCCCCGTCATATCTTTAACTTGTAGACAGGGGGTATGCGCGGCAGACATTCGGTAACGGTCAACAACTCATCGCTGTAACCTTGCTCATATTTTTTGGTGAAAACACCCCTCAAATTGGATATACGCACCAAGTCCCCCACAATTAATTTAACATTTATTTTTTTCTAATGGCGAAGGGGGAACAAACCATACAGATTTTTAAAACTTGAAAAGAGTTTTCAGAAGAGACCTCAGTGGGTTTCATACGTATACTCTTATGTAGCTGTTGTTGTACCCCTTTACTAAATCTTGAACTATATTGATATATCTATGCTTGTTGTGAGCTGTAAAATATCGCCACATCCGCTCCTTCAGAGTTCTGTTAAAGCGTTCAACAACTGAAGCTTTCAAATCCGAGCCTGTAGCAAAATGTACTATATTGTGCTTCTTCATGAGTTTCTAAAAAGTATTATTAAAAAATTATTTTCTGCCATCAGTCTGCACTTTTTTGGGGGCTCCTCCTTCCTTCAAGATAGAGTCAAAGGCCCGGGTCACCTCTGCCCCGCTCTTATTTTTTAAGACCCTTACAAATGCTATTTTAGAGAAAATATCTATAACCGTTAGCATGTAGCGATTTCAATCATTTTTATCTGCAAGGGCCTGCATGTCACATAGATCTGCCTGAAATTGAGACAAGGGTTGAGAAGAAAAAACTCTATTTCTTAGAAATTGTTTTCTTACAGGTTTATGTAGAGTATCTGCATCCTGCTTTGATAACCACTCATTCACGTTAGCTGCGCTTAACCGGCTACCTGTTTCTTAGGCTATAGCTCTCTGTAAACGCTCCTTACCCCCATAAGACCCGGGGCTAGAGGGATTATCGTAAATGTTTTTCAACATCTGCTCCGGCATCCTTCTTGCCTCTCTGAGGTACAATAATGTTAATGAGCCACTTTCAAATAATGACAACATTTCATTTTAGAATTTTTATTTTAAGCATACATCAAGTACTACGTATACAGAAAATTCAGAATTCGTTGCAGGATACATGTCCCCGTTTTCTCAACGATCACAGCATGCAACACCCTGTAATGCTCGTCGTTGGTGGAAGAAGAGGAGGACCAATGCGCAGCGTGGTAAGTGTCCATATTGTTTTAATAAGAACACTGAACACTGAACAAAAACAATAAAATGACAAACGAACAGTCCTGAACAGTGAAGCAAAACACAGAACAGAAAATAATCACCCACAACACAGGTGGGAAAAGGCTACCTAAGTATGATTCTCAATCAGAGACAACGAACGACACCTGCTTCTGATTGAGAACCATACCAGGCCAAACACAAAACCACAACATAGAAAAAATAACATAGACTACTGTTGGGGGAAATTATAGTTGAAATGATTAATAATGTATACATTTAAAATTAGAACAATTTATTCTAATACTATTATGTATGGGCTCTTGGTTAAGCTGTTACTGAAAATGTAAGCAAAACGAATTAATTGTCTGTACCTTGCGGGCGGTTTAAGGGGAGGGATGGGGTATCTTTTCTGACAGATAAGAATGGTCCTTGATGTACCATTTGTGGAGGAGAAGATATCTTTTAGACAGATTGGAATGTCTGGGTTATGAGGGGAGTAGAAGACATCTCTGGACCTGAAAACACTGGACAATTGTGGGAATCGGAGAGAGTGTGGGAAACTGATGATGTCATTTTCAGTTTATAACCTGTGGAAATATATGTATGTGGTTAGTACTCACTTGAATTAAACGCTGTTTACCTGGCTTTTAAGACTGGTCTCGATCTACTTCATGCATAATTAATGAACTTACACCTCATTAATGAACTAGAGCGAGTGTGAATTTGATTTGGCTATAAAACATATTGGAATTTAGAAATTCCACTAACAACTACCCATCCACATCATGCCCTGACCATACTAAAACAAAGACATAACAAAAGAACTAAGGTCAGAACGTGAAACACCCTGTATATTTGATTTAGATTTACAGGCTGGTGTCGCTGAATTTTTAAAACACAAACAACCGCTATATAAGTATATAAACAACAAATATGATACATGTTACAATTAAATGGTGTTTCAAACAAATAAAGTAAAATCTTAGACAAAGTTGTTTCTAGTTCTTTAGAATCATCCACAAGACGGGATACCAGTTGTGTCCATTGTAGACTCTCGTCCGTATGTTGTACATGATTCATGATTTGTTCCATTTTCAGCACACACTCTACATTAGCCAGGCATTGTGGGTTGTGTAGAATGCTACATTGCTCACTTTATTTTCAATAATTTGATGCATAACATTTGTAAGTTCTCTCAAAAGATCAAATGTATTTATTCTCTATAACATCGTATACACATAGATGCCCATTGCTTTACATCTAAATAACACATTGTCACTCGGTCTCTTGGGGTTTATTGAGCCAGAAAGTCATCACATCAGCCAACACAGCTTCCCCGTATTTGTTGTCGTCCACCAGGGTGTGTCGGAATTCTTTGAGTTTCTTGTGGATGTAGATTGCCTCCTTCAGTTCATGTAGGAAAGCCTCGGTTACCCCGTAAACTCTGGGAATAGACGGCACAAGACCCATAGACTCCAGGGCTCTGACCAGCAATGGTATAAACCTGCAGGACCGAAGTCTTTTCACCAGTGCCTCAAAATGGTTGAAGAAGTAGTATCTTGGGGGGTCATATAGGCACAGATGCCGGCGCTGGCTGGGGTGATTGATCTCACAACCGATGCATTTTTCTCATATTTACTCTCCAATCACCACGTCTAAAAGTGTAGCTACAGAGGCCTTGATGGTGTCCACAAAAATAGTACCGACCACCCCATCAAACACATCCTCAGGCTGTGTACATGTGGGGATGTTGGGGTCTTGCCAGGGGGGAGTAGAATGTTGGGCTGCGAGGCATAGAGTCCTTAGGGTCTGGCACCCATGACGTTTCAGAGTCCTGGTATGTTGTATGAATATCCATGGTATATGCGGAAATTAAGAACTGGAGGCTTTTAGGGCAGTCCTTTTATTGTTGAATCAGTCCTTTGGGTATCAGGGCATGGTTAACGCAGCCGCGTACTTAGTTTTCTTTGGGGGATGACCCTTCTGAGGATGACCCTTCTTGGGGCCCCTTTGAATCATAATCCTCAGGATTCGCATATATTATGCACTTCCTTACATGAACAATGCTCTGCCGCTGTTGGCTCTGTACAAAAAGAGCGTCCAACAAGTCTAACATTTCCAATTCCATTAAATCCCAACTTTTAAAAGGAATAAGCAAGCGCAACGTAAAATCCCCACCTAAAATGTTTTGTTTGCGGGTTTCCTCGTTGCTGATATAGAACTCCACGCATCCACATGGAAGTCCATTCTTTCTTTGTATTTTCACCCTGTGAAATATTCTTCCTGAGAAGTCAAGGGTACCTTCCCAACGGGTCTCATAGCCCGTGAACAAGCTATACCCCTTGGTGATAAGTCTCAGTTCGGGACACACAACCTTGCGAAAAACCGTCCAGTCTTCAAGCCCGTAGTCCACTCCTAAAGTCTGGTCAGTATATTCTTCTCCTTCGGCTACCGTATAGAGTTTCACTCTACAGGCCAGGTAATCAAACTGATACCCCCATTGCTGTCCATTAGACACCAGCACTTGATCTTTCAGCGCAGTTGCGGGCAGTATTTGGGTTCTATACACACTTAGAAACAGCTTTTTTTGCGCATTGTATATTGTGGCTTTATACTTGGCCCTTTCTCTGTTTCAGCCGTGGTCCTGCTTCTGTTGTTACAGTCATCACAGCTTTGCCACTGATCACAAAATCCATGTTTATTTAAAAATCTTGTTTAGTGTTCTGGGGCCGCATGTCTTGTTCTGGGCTTTATTTATAATGCGCCTGCCACACCTAATACCCCTGGACATTCCTGTTTCATAGACTACAGCCCTAAGGTCAATAAAACAGGAGGTGGGGGGACCATACTCTTTGAAATGTTCAAACACATCCTCACCAGTTCAAAGAGGTCCTTAGACATCAATCATCATGACAACTTCAAAGGAATAGATGCAATATATGCATAAATTAGCACACCCTCTAATGCGTGAGAACAGGAACAGGATGCCCATATATGGGCATAAGCACGTGATAAATTCCCACCTGGATGTCCTGACAGGATGACCAAATATGGGCATGCACACGTCATCCTGACATAGGGTCATAAATCAAACGTATGACGTGTGCCGTCTACTTTATTCTCTCTACTGGGTTATAGTGCAAACAACGAAATTATCACAACAGGTTGTAATATGGCTTTTTTACTGGCTTGGCTTGCCCACGGAATTTACCCACGCATTGCTACTGACCCGCGATCACTAGTGTCTGCTAATCCAAAAATCTCACTGAAGTCTGTCGTAACATTTAGGGATTAACAGATTACAAGCAAAGAATATGCTGAACACAAATGCTGTAACAGTTTATTGTATTCCTGAGTGTAGCCTGCCCCTTCGATGCTATCACTATCAAAACACCCATGGGTGTCCTATTTCTGTCTTTCAGTGGCTATGTGTTGCATGTAGTAGCCTACACATGAAGTGTCTTCATTATTCTATGTATTCTTGTGGAGTGAGAGAGAGAGAAAACAGTAGAGAATCAGACCAAAGGGCTTGTGTAGGCCTACTCTTTTCACACCACCTCTTGCACCCGCTCATGGTCTGTCTATGTAACATATCTGATATATTCATATTCTGGGTACTGTAGTCATATGGTCAAGAGGAAAGCCTGACTTACATGTGCAAAGTGGAGTGGGGTGGGAAATTCCATCTCCAACAAATGAGGTGAAACAATATCCAGTGTGTACATATTTGCCTAACTAAATTAAACATAAAAACAAGTGCATAGTAAGTCTTGACCTAAAGGCATTGGTGTCTCGACTTTCAATGTCCCAACAGACTTCGTTAAATTTGAAAGTTTGTCCCAATATTTGAATAGAGGTATTCTTCCAGTGTTCACTTGTTTACTGTATAGCTGTCCATGGTAAACAGTCTTCCACAAAGGCTGGGTTGCGCATCTCTCCCCTGTTAAGACAGAATCTGCTGGTCTGAGGGCATGGGATGGGCAGGTGGACGTAACAGATGCAGCTGCTCCTAACGAGATGCTGCAGCTTGTTCCCGGCACAGCCATGCTTGGGGACCGCCAACAAATCCTCTTCCTGCTTGGCCAGGAAGTCCTCCAGCTTGACCGTGTCCTCCTTGCGGCGGCCCCAGGACAGGTTCCCAAGAGGGTGGGACATGTGGCCGCTGGACACTCTGTTTCCCATGGGACAGGAGTAGGTTACTGTAGACAGGTAGAGGGGTAGTGGCTCATAGAGCACATGAGAATTTAAAAACACTGTAATTAGTGTCATGTGAGGAAAAAGGACACATACTGGTATAAACCAACTGAATGACTGGTGGTGCTAGTTGTGTAACCCACTTACAAATGCTGTTTGCCAACGATTGTATGAATGTTTTGAGGGTAAGAAGTCATGTAAACATAATTGAGCCATAAAAACTGCAGCAATGTTATTTCTTACCAGAGATGAGTTTGGAAGTGTCTTGCCTCTGCAGTCAGCAACTGATGGAAAGGTGGATGATTTAGTCTGTTGATGGCAGAGGTTCTGTAGGCCAGGGAGGTGTGAATGGGCCTAGTCGCCATGAAACAAAATGTTTCACTCAAATCCATTTAGACAAGGTTGAAAAAGTATTAAAATATCATACTTGAGTAAAGGTAAAGATACAGTACCTTAATATAAGATGACTCAAGTGAAAGTAACCCAGTAAAATTATACTATAATTATATTATACTTTCCTTTACTTTCATTTCCTTTACTCCTTTACTCCTTTACTGCTAAGCATTCAAATTGTAACTGGTACTTTTGGGTGTCGGGGAAAATGTATGGAGTAAAAAGTACATCATTTTCTTTAGGAATGTAGAGAAGTAAAAGAAAAAGCTGTCACAAATATAAATTGTAAAGTAAAGTACAGATACTCCAAAAAACTCCTTAAGTAGTACTTTAAAGTATTTTTACTTAAGTACTTTACACCACTGTGTATGTCACGTCCTGACCTTAGTTCCTTTTTTATGTCTCTGTTTTAGATCGGTCGGGGCGTGAGTTGGGGTGGGCATTCTATGTTTTGTAGTCTAGGTTTTGTATTTCTATGTGTTTGGCCTGGTATGATTCCCAATCAGAGGCAGCTGGCAATCGTTGTCTCTGATTGAGAACCATACTTAGGTAGCCTGTTACCACCTGTGTTTGTGGGTAGTTGTTTTCTGTTTTTGTTCCAGACAGAACTGTTTTGTTTGTTCTGCTTTGTTGCCTTGTTGTTGGTTTTTGTTCTAGTGTTCAGTTTCTTTGTTGTTTTTTGTTCTAGTGTTCAGTTTCTTTATTAAATCTACCATGAACAAGTACCACGCTGCACCTTGGTCCTCTTCAACTTCTTCCACCTATGACAACCGTTACAGTGTATCAGTCAGGATTTCTGAAAGTTGAAACAATACAACTTCACTTCATCATTGCTGATGAATGCATTTGGCTCTCAATCAATTTAAGATTGGTGGTACCAAAGAATGGAGAAAAGCACAGGCATTTCAAAATGACAATATGTCAAAATTGCAAATATTGTAAAATATCACAAAATAGAGTTGGCATCAGTTGTTTTAGACTGTTTGTACTCAGGGTATATTTAAAATATATATACTGTCCCCAACACTATTAGGGAACACCTTCAATAATAAAATCTACAATGTTTTTGTGGAGGATCACAATGGGATAGATACTCTTCAAATAAAATAAAATGAAGTGAAATGCTTGTGTTCCTTGCTCCAACAGTGCAGTAATAGCTAGCAATTCTAGCAACAACAATACACAGAAATCTAAACTAAAATAATGGAGTAGAGAAAAAAATATATATTAGGACGAGCAATATCCGAGTTGCATTGACTAAAATACAGTAGAAGAAAATAGAGTATGTTCATATGAAATGAGTAAAGCAGTATGTAAACATTATTAAAGTGACTAGTGTTCCATTATTAAAGTGACCACCTCTAAGGTGCAGGGTTGAGTAACCGGGTGGTAGCCGGGTAGTAATTTCTATTTAACAGTCAGCTGGCCTTGAGATGAAAGCTGTTTTTCAGTCTCTCGGTCCCAGCTTTGATGCACCTGTACTTACCTCGCCTTCTGGATGGTAGTGGTTTGAACAGGCCGTGGCTCAGGTGGTTGATGTCTTTGATGATCTAGTTGGCCTTCCTGTGACATCAGGTGCTGTAGGTGCCCTGGAGGGCAGGCAGTGTGCCCCGTTGATGCATTGGGCAGACCGCACCACCCTATGGAGAGCCCTGCAGTTGCAGGCAGTGCAGTTTCCATAACAGGCGGTAATACAGCCCTGTAAATATTTGTGGCCTTGGTGCAGTACGATTTATTGTGTTCCAAGTCTACAAAATATTGTCATGGACGTAAATACAGATTAGACCATTTAAACAGAACTGGTGTGCACTGGGTTTGTTCACATTTTAGTCCTCTACTCCTCTTGCTCATCATTCATATTTCACATAAACATATGATGTAATAACCTACAAATCAACAGGAGACGTGGTGATTTACAGAGGCCACCACGAGCTAAGAAGAGGTAGACAAGTGGAGATAGCAGCTCATTGGTGACTAATAATTACCTCTGCTTGACATTTACATTCTTTGAGTACTTGAAGTTGATTCATGAAGTTGATTTTTGATAACAATAGATGTTTGTTTTTCCCCACACAGCAGTTCAATGAGAAGCAGAGTGTCCCAGTAAGAACATAAACTGTGGAAGTAAAAGGATGAAAAATAACTCAGTAGTAGATTGGGAGATTCAGGAACAAACATGACTGACAATATTAAAATGCAATGAAACACGTGTATTTCTATTTGATCACTGTTGTTGTTGAACATTTACACATGTTCATATTTCATCTGATCTGGAGACGATTTTCATGGTACTTTACAATGGTTGTGTTCTCCATCTCAAGTACATACAGTATATGTCTCAATATGGCCTGTTTTGACAAATGACACTATACTGTATCTGTCTGTACATTGAAGGGGACAACAAAAGCACAGTGCTGACCTGAGTGTTAGTTACACATCAGTGGATTACAGTTGAAAGGGGCAACACAAAAAAAAATGATATACTGTATATACACTTCTCAACTATTACAACAGTACATGTACAGCAGGTAGGCTAGTGGTAAGAGCGTTGGACTAGTAAGCAAAAGGTTGAAAGTTCGAATCACCGAGCTGACAAGGTAAAAATCTGTATTTCTGCCCCTGATCAAGGCAGTTAACCTACTATTCCTCGGCCGTCATTGAAAATAAGAAATGTTTCTTGACTGAATTGCCTAGTTAAAAGTTTTTTTTTTTAAATTATAATAATTCAGAATCACCCAAGCTGTAGATGAAAACAAATGCCCAGTAAAACACATCAAACTAAAAGGTAGAACCCAAATAGAAATGTCCCATTTTCTTTAGCCTTTCGATCCATAAAGCTACATAAAGCTAACAAATGTAAGCAGTCGCCAGCTCTCCTAAATTGGGTTAAAATGATCATATTTTACTTGAACCTTTGACAGGATAAGTACCATGGCCTCCCATGGTACCATGACTCCCACATGCTTCCTCTACAGCCTACAGGAAACCAGATCAGAGATACTATCATCAACAACACCTCTTTTGTTATTTATATCCTTTCTATTTAGGTCACAGTTCTTCTCAGATATCTACGGTATATATCTGCAGTAGGCCTATAGTACATACCTCCATGTTGCCATATAGGTGATTGTTGGTGTAGTAGTTTGTGTGGATTTCACTGCTGGTGTCTGTTCCTGTGGATAGAGTTAGGGCCACTCTCAGAAGCATTCTCTTGATTTGGTAAGCCACAACAAGATTGCATGTAGGCTAATGGGCTTTAACAACTCAGCAGGGGTTCTAGGTTATGATCACAGACATAGCCACAGGGAGTAGGGGTGCTGATAGGTGCTGCAGCACCTCCTGATCAATCAGAATAAATAAAACTATTAACTAATAATATATACAATGACAAGGTAGGGGTGCTATACAGAAGATAGCCCTATTTGATAAAAGACCAAGTCCATATTATGGCAAGAACAGCTCAAATAAGTATAGACAAATGACAGTCCATCATTATTTTAAGACGTGAAGGTCAGTCAATCTGGAACATTTCAACAACTTTGAAAGTTTTTTCATGTGCAGTCGCAAAAACCAACAAGCGCTATGATGAAACTGTCTCTCATGAGGACCACCACAGGAAAGGAAGACCCAGAGTTACCTCTGCTGCATTAGAGTTACCAGCCTCAGAAATTGCTGCCCAAAAAAATGCTTCAGAGTTCAAGTGCAGTAGCAGACAATTCAACATCAACTGTTCAGAGGAGACTACGTGAATCAGGCCTTCATGGTCAAATTCCTGCAAAGAAACCACTACTAAAGGACACCAATAATAAGAAGAGACTTGCTTGGGCCAAGAAACGCGAGCAATGGACATTTGACCGGTGGAATTCTGTCCTTTGGTCTGAGGAGCACAAATGTGAGATTTTTATTTCCAACTGTCATGTCTTTCTGAGACGCATAGTTGGTGAACGGATGATCTCAACATGTGTGGTTCCCACAGTGAAGCATGGAAGAGGAGGTGTGATGGTGTGGGGGTGCTTTGCTGGTGACACTGTCAGTGATTTATTTAGAATTCAAGGCACACTTAACCAGCATGGCTATCACAGCATTCTGCAGCAATACACCATCGCATCTGGTTTGTGCTTAGTGGGAATATTAATTGTTTTTCAATAGGACAATGAGCCAACACACCTCCAGGCTGTGCAAGGCCTATTTGACCAAGAAGGAGAGTGATGGAGTACTGCATCAGATGACCTGGCCTCTACAATCACCCCACCTCAACCCAATTGAGATGGTTTGGGATGAGTTGTACTGCAGAGTGAAGGAAAAGCAGCCAATAAGTGCTCAGCATATGTGGGAACTCCTTCAAGACAGTTTGAAAAGCATTCCAGGTGAAGCTGGTTGAAAGAATGCCAAGAGTGTGCAAAGCTGTCATCAAGACACAGGTTGGCTACTTTGAAGAATCTAAAATCTAAAATATATATATTTATGGGATAGATTCTGTTCAAATCAAAGTTAACACTTTTTTGGTTACTACATGATTCCATATGTGTTATTTCATAGTTTTGATGTCTTCACTATTATTCTACAATGTAGAAAATAGTCCAAATAAAGAAAAACCCTTGATGGTGTAGGTGTGCCAAACTTTTGACTGGTACTGCATATTTTTAATTGCCACAAAAGTAATGCACTGGGCCTTTATTACTCCTGTATGAGCGGACCAAAATAGCTGTTGACAACAAAAAAATAACACTCCCACCCCTAAACATCTTCCGGCGGCCATGATCACAGATAGAACAGCCTTTAAAAATACAGTACCTTGAAGGTGAGGGTTCTGAGGAAGCACACTTGCATGCATCTATGTCCTGCATTCTGATTACTAGCTGGTCACTACGACTCCTGTCACTGATGAGAACAATAATACCAAGATGTAAAAAACAGAACAAAACAGCTAAAAACAAACAAAAGTCTAAGTAACTCGTGGGCACAGTGAAGGACAAGGTGGCATTGCAATGTGTCTTGCTGGCATGGCAGTGGATGGTCTCTGAAAAGCCTAGTGCCCTCTGAAGGGTCACCATGGTAAGTGACACATGCCTCTCCACCCTGGTACTGGGCAGGGTCCAGCTGGAAGAGACCACTCTACGGTGCCGGTGGGCTCCGATTCCACAATGCACAGACAAGTAAACATGGAAATGTCTGATGTGCAGGCAGAGTCCACTTTGATCTCAGGAGCATCTGGAATGAGAATGATAAACAAGTGTTTCAGTTGAACATGTTGTGCTACCTACGTCCTTAAGATGAAATCAAATCAAATGTATTTATATAGCCCTTCGTACATCAGCTAATATCTCAAAGTGCTGTACAGAAACCCAGCCTAAAACCCCAAACAGCAAGCAATACAGGTGTTGAAGCACGTTGGCTAGGAAAAACTCCATAGAAAGACCAAAACCTAGAGAGGAACCAGGCTATGAGGGTTGGCCAGTCCTCTTTCTGGCTGTGCCGGGAGGAGATTATAACAGTACATGGCCAAGATGTTCAAATGTTCATAAATGACCAGCATGGTCAAATCATAGGTCTGGGACAGGTAGCAAGTCTGGTGAACCGGTCAGGATTCCATAGCCGCAGGCAGAACAGTTTAAACTGGAGCAGCAGCACGGCCAGGTGGACTGGGGACAGCAAGGAGTCATGCCAGGTAGTCCTGAGGCATGGTCCTAGGGCTCAGGTCCTCCGAGAGAGAGAGAAAGAGAGAATTAGAGAGAGCATACTGAAATTCACACAGGACACCGGATAAGACAGGAGAAGTACTCCAGATATAACAAACTGACCCTAGCCCCCCGACACATACACTACTGCAGCATAAATACGGGAGGCTGAGACAGGAGGGGTCAGGAGACACTGTGGCCCCATGTGATTATACCCCAGACAGGGCCAAACAGGAAGGATATAACCCCTCTTTGCCAAAGCACAGCCCCCACACCACTAGAAGGATATCTTCAACCACCAACTTACCATCCTGAGACAAGGTCGAGTATAGCCCACAAAGATCTCCGCCACGGCACAACCCAAGGGGGGGCTCCAACCCAGACAGGAAGATCACGTCAGTGACTCAACCCACTCAAATGACGCACCCCTCCTAGGTAAGGCATGAAAGAGCACCAGTAAGCCAGTGACTCAGCCCCTGTAATAGGGTTAGAGGCAGAGAATCCCAGTAGAGAGAGGTGTCGTGTCTTTACTATCATTAAATAAAGACTGATAGTTTTTTATCAAAGATTCTCTGTAATTAGTATTACACGATCAAATTGATTAGTCATGTAACTGTAATTAACTAGGAAGTCGGGGCACCAAGGAAAATATTTAGATTACAAAGTTATAATTTCCTAAACTTTTCAGATATTTTATCTGATCAATTAGTCTTCGAATTAATGAATCATTTACTTTACCTCACGTTAGTCTCGTTCCAAACGTCGTAAATTGTTGGTTATCTGCACGAACCCAGTCTTCAATATGAGTCATCCATACATAAATTGTCTTAAATCATTTATTTATTACTAACTAAGTAATTCACAGAAATTCATACAAAAAATATAAAAAACAAGGCAAATAAGGTTACAAGAAATGATAGGGGAATGTGCCCTAGTGGGCTAAACCGGCATCGCGGCTTGTTAGACAAAAGGGGAAGTGGTGGTCAACTGAGATGAGACACTACAAAGTGAATCATTATAACAATTGAAATGCTAATCCTTTGCACATAAACGCTCACTCATTCAGGAACAATTGCAATCAATATATATATTTACGCTCAGTGTGTCGTCGGGATCTGTGTTGAAAAGTTAGTTTCTGTCAGAGTTTTGTCCATCTCGCTCTCTCTGTCTTGGTTAGAGGGGATAGTTCAGAGCGACATTCATTCATGTTGTAGAATGTATGTTTCGGTAGTTGTCGTTCTTCGCGTTCAATGATACCGAATTCCTTGCTGCAGACTAGTAATTAATATCAAAGACTTGTTCTTATTCTGTCGGTATCGATAGTATAAGAGTTTAACCAGATTCAGCAATGGTCTGCAACCTTTGTACTCCCGTGATTGAGAGAAACATGGTCTACTTGAGATTTTCTCAAAGTTGGATTTTATTTCGGAAGTGCAGAAAAGGGGTTGTCCCAGGATGCCTGACCCTAACTGGGCTCATAGGCGGTCCTCTGATTTAGTTCAACTCAAAAGGGAAAAGGAATTTCCTTCATTAAACAGTCCAAAATCACATTACACAATTTTACAACCAGTATCATACTCATTCATCTTATACAACAATTAGATGTAAACCTCATATCTGAGGCTATTATTTAAACAGTGTTATGGTAATGTGGCCATACCGTCTCCAATGAGCTTCCCCAAAATGTAACAAACGGACCAGTTCGTAGCTGGATTCTTCACCGATCTGGACCTCAAGTTCTGTGAGGTGGAAGAAATTCCTTTGTTCTCAGGCGGAGACAGCAAGGGCGGTTCGTTGCTCCAAATAGTAAATAATCAATCAAATAGAAGACGGGATACACTGTGTTCAATACCGGAGGAAAACAAAGTGGAGCGTGCTTTCAGGTCACGCTCCTCAAACAAAGAGTACACTAGACTCGAGCCTCATTCTGAACAGTGTTACTACTTCATTTCTCAAAGGAAAAACCTCAACCAATTTCTGAAGACTGTTGACATCCAGTGGAATCGATAGGAACTGCAGGAAAGTCGATTAGAAATCTGGAGTCCCAATGAAAACCCATTGAAAAGAGTGACCTCAAAAAAATAAATGCATCTGAACGGTTTGTCCTCTGGGTTTCACCTTCCAAATAAGTTATGTTATACTCACAGACATGATTCAAACAGTTTTAGAAACTTCAGTGTTTTCTATCCAAATCTAATAATAATATGCATATCTTAACTTCTGGGTCTGAGTAGCAGACAGTTTACATTGGACACGCTTTTCATCCGGACATGAAAATACTGACCCTTGTCCCAAAGAAGTTACATTAATTTCTATGAAAAAGGTGGCTAAATGGCGTTTACTTGCGTTTAGCCTCCACTAGGCCGACAACACTGCCGGTAGCCTACCCTCTCAGTCGAGACAATTTTACACGCATGTTCGAACACACGCAGAACAGGTAGCCTTCCTTCATTATAATTGAATCAAACCATGTTTTACACCCTAGTTCATGAGTTGTCCATAATTCATGAGTTAATGCTTGGAGTTTTGAATTAGAATATTGAACTTAAACGCTGTACGAATCATGGATCTTGGAGATCTGGGAAAATGCACTGTAGGTGTAACTATGGCTTCGTAACATGTAATTGTTTCACCATGAGAACAGTTCTGAAGGGCACACTAATCCAAAATAATGTTTGCTCTATGCCATTGCAAAATTGAATGCTTCTAACCGAACATTAACCTCTTCTAACTGAAAGAGTTACCTTATAGGCCCTACTGTCATTAAAGTATAGCCTACTTGTTGGATTTATTTTATGTGCATTGGTGTCTAACTGTAGGCTAGTTGTCTAGTGATATTGTCAACCATCATCAGCTGATCCAGGAAACAAAACAATATTGATAGAAAATAATAAAGCCAAATAAATGGTCTACTACTTCTGGCCACAGATGGCACAGAGAACACCAGTACCTACCCGCACCTGAAAAACAAAGCAAACGCAAATAATGATAAATCAACGGATAAACCAAATGCATTGGAATAAAGGCTATTTAGCAAGGACGCATGGCAAATAAATTGTGAAAATTAGGTAATACAAAGGAAAATCTATGCTCAAAGACGCTCAGCATAGGCCAAAATTCAGCACTAATGGGTAGACAGTGCTGTTTCATTTCTAAGCTTATATTTTCATATTTACCACTGTAAAACATACTTAACACTACATTTCAAATAAATAAGAGAATGGTTAAATTAGCATTTATTAGAGACCCCTCAAATTTAGACTTTTTTTCATTTAGGGGAGCCCCCTCTGGCTCCCCGGTAATTCACACCTTGACTGTAAGCCTACTGCATATGTTTACAGCTACTGTAGAGATCTGAGAATTGTTCTCTACATACGAAGGATTAAGATATCATCAACAACAACCTTTATTGTTATCTCTGATCTGGTTTCCTGTAGGCTGAATAGGCTTGCGACCCATACGAGTGTGACGGTGGAGACATGCAGTCTATGGTAACATTTGAACACAACAGCAAGCATGTGGGAGTCAGCTGGCTCAGAGACCCTTGTACTATATATTTACATTTGAACCCAATGTAGCATAGCAGCTGACTGCTTATCTGTGAGGTTTATTGTTTTTATGGATAAAGAATATGGTACATTCTTATTTGTGGTGTGGCTTGTGTTATGACTTTTTACAAGGCTTTCACAAGGCTTTTGTTTGTAGCTATGGCTTGGGTGAATCAAAATGAACCTGATATGAATAGCTATACAGTTATAATAGTTGAGGAGTATATATACAGTATATTATTGTTTTTGTGTTGCCCCATTTAACTGTAATCCACTTATGTGTACCTGCCAATCAGGTCAGCATAGTGCTTCTGTTGTCCATTAGAATGTACAAACAGATACAGTATAGAGTCATTTGTCAAAACAGGCCATAGTAATATATACTGTGAGTACTTGAGATGGAGAATATTTTAGATGGAGAATACTTGAGATGGAGAATTGTTATCTAAAGTATCTTGAAAATCGTCTTCAGATCAGATTGAATATGAACATGTGTAACTGTTCAACAACAGACATAAAATAACAAATCTGTTCACTGCATTTTAATAGTCTGTAATGTTTGTTTCTGAATCTCCCAAGTGTCACGTGAATGTTAGTTAAGCTAGTGAGCAAGCATTTTAGCCAGGTAGCCTAGGATAAAAAATAAAAAATGTAAACATGCAATGTAAGACAGTGATTGTTTCATTGTTTGATTGGTTTGGCATTTCTCTGCAAGGAGGGTGAGTCAATGTTTTTCACACTCAAACATTCACACAAATCAGAACCATGGACAGCCACATCATATTCTTCCCCAGTGATTTTACCCACACCTGACAGCAATGTCTATAGGTCAGGACTTACTATACACTTGTCTTTACTCTATTTCAATATGTTCATTTTACTTCATTAAAATGAGATTTTACACATTGTCATTTGTTTGAGTTGGAATTTCCCGAACCCCTCCACTCTGCACATGGAAGTCAGGCTTTCCTCTTGACCATATGACTACAGTACCCAGAATATAAATATATCAGATGTGTTACATAGACAGACCATGAGAGGGAGCATGTGGGGTGGTGTGAAAAGAGTAGGCCTACCCATAACCTTTGGTCTGATTCTCTACTGTTCTCTCTCTCTCACTCCCCAAGAATACATATAATCACGAAGACACTTCCTGTGTAGGCTACTACATGCAACACATAGCCACTGAAAGACAGAAATAGGACACCCATAGGGGTTTTGATAGTGATAGCATCAAAGGGGCAGGCTACACTCAGGAATGCAGTAAAAGTTCTACAGCATTTGTGTTCAGCACATTCTTTGCTTGTGATCTGTTAATTACTCACTAACATTTGACAATTTATCATGTTAATGGTCATATTTAGTTGATGCATTCAGGCACTATAACCGCTATTGTATGTATGAGGTCCTACAGCTAGACCACTTGTTACTTCCTGGACTGAGTCACTGCTCAACTTGATTAGAAAAGCCATACATGACAAGCGAGGGAGGGGCGCTCCATGTTGAACCAACACTTTCTCACCATACACATGTCTACTGGAAGACCGGTAAAGACAATTTTAATAATTGTGTTAGAGTTTGATATACTTTGTGCAGTACTTTTGCTTGGAACTGTTACTGTATTTAGAATTGGGCTTGACTAATGATCTTTATCAATATTAAGGGATAGATTAGTGAAATGTCTGCCTAGTCACAGCCATAGCCACTCAAAATGGGGGGGGGGGGCATGCATGCATGCAAAGCCAAGACACAACACATTGATTGCACTATAACGATGACAAAAGGTGCCCACAAACTGTTAAGGCCTACAAAAAGCTGATGGGGCTAATGAGTTTGGAGATGGGAAAAGGAAAGGGTCAATAAACTGGGGGGAGAGTTTGCGGGATTCCACCTGGAGGGGCAGATCCCGGATGAGCAGCAATACTGTCATGTTTTGTCATATATTGTCTTGTCCTTGTGCTTTCCCTTCTGTTCGTTTCCCCCTGCTGGTCTTATTAGGTTCGTTCCCTCTTTCTATCCCTCTCTCTCCCCCTCCCTCTCTCTCTTCTCTCTATCGTTCCGTTCCTGCTCCCAGCTGTTCCTCATTCTCCTAACTCACTCATTTACTCTCTTCACACCTGTCCCCTATTTTGCCCTCTGATTAGAGCCCCTATTTCTCCCCTTGTTTTCCGCTTCTGTCCTTGTCGGATCGTTGTATGATGTTCGCTGTTCTGTGTCCTTGTCTCGCCCTGTCGTGTTTTGTCTCCTTCAGATGCTGCGTGTGAGCAGGTGTCTTAGTCTGCTACGGTCGGTGCCTTCCCGAAGCAACCTGCAGTCAATGGTCGAGTCTTTACCGGGCTATCTCCGTTTCAGAGTAGTCTGGGGTACCAGCCTCCTCTGTTCCAGCCTCCTCTGTTCTCGTCCCAGCTCGCCGAGTCCAGCGTTCCCTCCGCTCAGGCGTTTGTCCAACGTTGTGAGCGCACTTGGAGGAGGGTGAGGTCTGCACTTTGCCGTTACAGGGCGCAGACTGTGAGAGCCGCCAATAAACGTAGGATTAAGAGTCCTAGGTATTGTCACGGCCAGAGAGTGTGGCTTTCCACTCGTAACCTTCCCCTTACGACAGCTTCTCGCAAGTTGACTCCGCGGTTCATTGGTCCGTTCCGTGTCTCCCAGGTCGTCAATCCTGTCGCTGTGTGACTGCTTCTTCCGCGACATCTTCGTCGTGTCCACCCTGTCTTCCATGTCTCCTGTGTCAAGCCCTTTCTTCGCGCCCCCGTTCGTCTTCCCTTCCCCCCCCCCGTCCTTGTCGAGGGCGCACCCATTTACAAAGTACGAAAGATCATGGACATGCGTTCTCGGGGACGTGGTCACCAGTACTTAGTGGATTGGGAGGGTTACGGTCCTGAGGAGAGGAGTTGGGTTCCATCTCGGGACGTGCTGGACCGTTCGCTGATTGATGATTTCCTCCGTTGCCGCCAGGGTTCCTCCTCGAGTGCGCCAGGAGGCGCTCGGTGAGTGGGGGGGTACTGTCATGTTTTGTCATATATTGTCTTGTCCTTGTGCTTTCCCTTCTGTTCGTTTCCCCCTGCTGGTCTTATTAGGTTCGTTCCCTCTTTCTATCCCTCTCTCTCCCCCTCCCTCTCTCTCTTCTCTCTATCGTTCCGTTCCTGCTCCCAGCTGTTCCTCATTCTCCTAACTCACTCATTTACTCTTTTCACACCTGTCCCCTATTTTGCCCTCTGATTAGAGCCCCTATTTCTCCCCTTGTTTTCCGCTTCTGTCCTTGTCGGATCGTTGTATGATGTTCGCTGTTCTGTGTCCTTGTCTCGCCCTGTCGTGTTTTGTCTCCTTCAGATGCTGCGTGTGAGTAGGTGTCTTAGTCTGCTACGGTCGGTGCCTTCCCGAAGCAACCTGCAGTCAATGGTCGAGTCTCCAGTCTGTCCTCGAGCGGATTTATGTTTTTTCCTGTTTTGTTTTCTTCTTGATTTTTCCAGGATTATTACTTTTGTCATATACTGGAATAAAGACTCTGTTTTCGTTAAGTCGCTTTTGGGTCCTCATTCACCAGCATAACAAATACCTTCTGCCCTAGCTGATACCGGAGAGCTGGGGTCCGGTGCGATCTGCTTGTCATCGATACCTGGAGGTGGTCTTGTGGAGGGCCAACCGGGCTCTCCTCCAGGTACAACGACAGTGACGGACAAACATGTGGGCAGAAGGTATGCCAAGGTATCCACCATGAACCGATGGAAAGGGTGAGGATGAACAAAGATGGGAGCTGTGGTAAAGCGATGTTTGAGCTCCCGGGACGCCTGGTCGGCAGCTGGAGACCACGTGAATGGAACCTTGGGCGAGGTGAGTGCTGACAGGGGGGAAGCCAGGGTGCTTGTAACCCTGGATAAATTGGTGGTAGAAGTTGACAAACCCCAGGAAACGTTGTAGTTGCACCCTGGATGTAGGCTGGGGCCAATCCACCACTGTCACATTCCCGGGATCCATTTGTACACTCCCTGCAGTGATGATGTACCCCAGAAAAGGAATGGTGGAGTGATGAAACTTTTACGAACAGCTGGAGTGGCTCGAAGGCCGAGGTGTTGAGGCATAGTGGGTAGCGATTCTTCCCCATTATGTCGTTGAGACCCGGGTAATCAATGCACGGGCGCAGGGTCTTGTCCTTCTCCACCAAGAAGAAGCCTGGGCCGTCGGGAGAGGACGCAACTAGAGGGCGTCATCCACCAGTAGACCAGTTAATGAGGGGATCAGGTCGCTGGAGCCAGGAGAATTCCAATACAACGAGAACCTGAGGAGACTTAAGCAGGAACTGGATGGCCTCGCTCTGGTTCCCTGACACACGTAGGTTGATGGGAGTGGTAGTGTGGCTGACCCGGCCGTCCAGCGCTCTGACATCCATGGAAATGGAGAGGGGCTGTGTGGGGATATACAGCTAGGAAGCCAGGGTAGGTCCAAAAAGCTCTCATCGGCCCCAAAGTCAATGAGGACCCGGATACATTTTGACTGGTTTCCCAACAGCGAAATGTCATGAAACGGGTGTGAGTAGGAGGAGCAGAGAAGCCCACCAGAGTACTCGATCCAACCGGTGAGCCAGGTCTTTTAGCGGACAAGAGGATACAAAATGACCACGAGTCGCACAACACAGGCAGCTCTTAGTGTTGAGCCTGTATCGCGGTTCCTCTGGCGACAACCCAGCTCAACCTGGTTGCATAGGTTCGGGAATTGATGACTCGACCATCTTCGGCTACTCTCGGGGAACCACGGGTGGCCTCGGGTTCTCTCCGCAATGTGGCCGTCGGGTGCTTCCGGGATACCTCAGAGGCGAGGTGGAATCTTTCGACGGGCAAACAAAATAAACCAAATCGAATCCCCTCTCCCTCCGACGTTCCCATAGTCACCCATCGATCCTGATGGTCAAGGCAATGAGGGAATCGAGATCCATGGGCAATTCCTGGGCTGCAAGCTTGTCCTTGTTCCTACACAGAGTCTCAGAGCAGGTCATGTCGAACAGCGCTTCCTGGTTCCAGGCAGTGTCCGTTGCCATTGTGCGGAAATCCACCACATAGTCTGCCACACTGCGGGAGTCCTGGCGCAGCTGGAGTAGCTTCAGGGCAGCCTCTCTCCTGGAGAATGGGGAGTCAAACCTCTCCCACAAAATCCTACAGACTGCCGCATATGGCCGGCTGTTGCTCCCATACCGCTGTAGCCCAGGCGAGCGCTCTCCCAGACATCAGCGTGGTAAGGTACGCAAACTTAGTGGTCTGAGGGGAAGGAGGAGGGCTGAAACTCAAAAATGAGGGCACAGTGGGCTAGAAATGCCCAACAGGTGCCCGCTCTCCATTGAAACGTTCCGGGGGAGGTAAGCGTTGCTCCCGGGAAGCCCGAGTGACCGGTGAGGTGGCGCCGCTAACCCGCTGAGTTACAGAGGAACCGTTGGGTTCCCGTCGTAGTAGGCTTGCCTCCCAGCCAACCTGCGGAATTTTAATTGTTTTATTTTTTAAATTTCACTTTATTGAACCTTGTAGGCCAGTTGAGAACATGTTCTCATTTACTGCAACCTGGCCAAGATAAAGCAAAGCAGTGGACACAAACAACACAGAGTTACACATGGGATGAACAAACGTACAGTCAATAACACAATAGAAAAATCTATATACAGTGTGTATAAATGTAGTGAGATTAGGGAGGTAAGGCAATAAATAGGCCATAGTGGTGAAATAATTACAATTTAGCAATTAAACACTGGAGTGATAGATGTGCAGAAGATGAATGTGTAGAGATACTGGGGTGCAAAGAAGCAAAAAAAACAATATGGGATGAGGTAGTTGGGTGGCTATTTACAGATGAGCTATGTACAGGGGCAATGATCGTAAGCTGCTCTGACAGCTGATGCTTAAAGTTAGTGAGGGAGATATGAGTCTCCAGCTTCAGTGATTTTTGCAATTCGTTCCAGTCATTGGCAGCAGAGAACTGGAAGGAAAGACGGCCAAAGTAGGTGTTGGCTTTGGGGATGACCAGAGAAATATACCTGCTGGAGTGCGTGCTATGGGTGGGTGCTGCCATGGTGACCAGTGAGCTGAGATAAGGTGGGGCTTTACCTAGCAAAGACTTATGGATGACCTGGAGCCATTGGGTTTGGCGACGAATATGAAGTGAGGGCCAGCTGACGAGAGCATACAAGTTGCAGTGGTGGGTAGTATATGGGGCTTTGGTGACAACGGATAGCACTGTGATAGACTACATCTAATTTGCTGAGTGGAGTGTTGGAGGCTATTTTGTAAATGACATCGCCGAAGTCAAAGATCGGTAGCATAGTCAGTTTTAAGAGGCTATGTTTGGCAGCATGAGTGACGGATGCTTTGTTGCGAAATAAGAAGCCGATTCTAGATTTCATTTTGGATTGGAGAAGCTTAACAAACCTCCAGACAAGCTTCAATGCCATACAATACTCCTTCCGTGGCTTCCAACTGCTCTTAAATGCAAGTAAAACTAAATGCATGCTCTTCAACTGATCGTTGCACGCACCCGCCCACCCGACTAGCATCACCACTCTGGACGGTTCTGACTTAGCTAGGTATTTATAGTTGTCCACATATTCTGTCTGGCTAGACTGTCTGGCTAACTCTCCTTCCAGACTCACATTATTAAACTGGCTGGCTAGCTATCCAATAAACATACTGTGCATATAATCTTGAAATTGATTGTTTTACACAATACCTTATAACAACACACTGCCTGACCATGGTTGACCAAGTCCCTGACCAAAATGGTTGACCTTTGATACTGTGACAATAATTTTCATGTACATTCTAGTATTCTAATTCCTAATTCTATTAAAAACTAAAAATATATGCTTTTAGTGAGAATAGGCATTGGTTTGAAGCCGACAAATAAATGACATTCACATGAGCACCCCTTTTGCCTATGCCACTCATGCTCTACCAAAGTTTTACAGCACACAGCTTTGACCTACTAAGGTAGCTACACTATATATACAAAAGTATGTGGACACCCCTTCAAATGAGTGGATTCGGCTATTTCGGCAACACACGTTGCTGACAGGTGTATAACATTTACCACACAGCCATGCAATCTCCATAGACAAACATTGACAGTAGAATGGCCTTAGTTTAGAGCTCAATGACTTTCAGCATTGCACCGTCTGCCATGCTAGATTTGCCCTGGTCAACTTTAGGTCCTGTTATTGTGAATTGGAAATGTCTAGGCGCAACAATGGCTCAGACGCAAAGTGGTAGAACACACAAGCTCACAGAACGGGACCGCCGAGTGCTGAAGCGCATCAAAATCATCTGTCCTCGGTTGCAACACTCACTACCGAGTGTCAAACTGTCTCTGGAAGCAACGTCAGCACAATAACTTTTTTTTACCCCGTTTTTCTCTCCAATTTCGTGGTATCCAATTGTTTTTAGTAGCTACTATCTTGTCTCATCGCTACAACTCCCGTACAGGCTCGGGGAGACGAAGGTTGAAAGTCATCCGTCCTCCGATACACAACCCAACCAAGCCGCACTGCTTCTTAACACAGCGCCCTTAACCACTGCGCCACCCGGGAGGCCAGCACAATAACTGTTAGTCGGGAACTTCATGAAGATGGTTTCCATGGCCGAGCAGCTGCACACAAGGCTAAGATCACAATGCACAATGCCAATTGTCGGCTGGAGCGGTGTAAAGGTCGCTGCCATTGGACTCTGGAGAAGTGGAAACGCGTTCTCTGGAGTGATGAATCACTCTTCACCATCTAGCAGTCTGACGGATAAATCTGGGTTTGGGGGATGCCAGGAGAATGCTACCTGCCCCAATGCATACTGCCAGCTGTTTGTTGGAGGAGGAATAACGGTATGGGGCTGTTTTTCATGGTTCAGGCTAGGCCCAGTGAAGGGAAATTGTAACGCTACAGCATACAATTACATTCTAGATGATTCTGTGCTTCCAATTTTGAATATTGTGGCAACACTTTGGGGAAGGCCCTTTCCTGTTTCAGCATGACAATGCCCACGTTCACGTTCACAAAGCGAGGTTAATACAGAAATTGTTTGTCGAGATTGGTGTGGAAGAACTTGACTGGCCTGCACAGAGCCCTGACCTCCACCCCTTACCTTTGAGATTAATTGGAATGCCGAATGCGAGCCAGACCTAATTACCCAACATCAGTGCTCGACCTGACTAATGCTCTTGTGGCTGAATGGAAGCAAGTCCTATCAGAAATGTTTCAACATCTAGTGGAAAGGCTTCCCAGAAGAGGGGAGGCTGTTAAAGCAACAGCAAAGGGGGGGCCAACTCCAAGTTAATGCCTGTGATTTTGGAATGAGATGTTAGATGATTTGCAGCAGAGAACTGGAAGGAGAGGCGGCCAAAGGAAGAATTTGTTTTGGGGGTGACCAGAGAGTTATTTATACCTGCTGGAGAGCATGCTACAGCTGGTTGCTGCTATGGTGACCAGCGAGCTGAGATAAGGGGGGACTTTACCTAGCAGGGTCTTGTAGATGACCTGGAGCCAGTGTGTTTGGCAATGAGTATGAAGCAAGGGCCAGCCAATGAGAGCGTACAGGTCGCAGTGGTGGGTAGTATATGGGGCTTTGGTGACAAAACGAATGGCACTGTGATAGACCACATCCAATTTATTGAGTATGGTATTGGAGGCTATTTTTTAAATGACATCGCCAAAGTCGAGGATTGGTAGGATGGTCAGTTTTACAAGGGTATGTTTGGCAGCATGAGTGAAGGATGCTTTGTGCAAAATCTAGAATTGGCTTCCTATTTAACTTTGGATTGGAGATGTTTGTGAGTTTTGATGGAGAGTTTACAGTCTAACCAGACACCTAGGAATTTGTAGTTGTCCACATATTCTAAGTCAGAGCCATCCAGAGTAGTGATGTTGGACAGGCGGGCAGGTGCAGGCAGCGATCGGTTGAAGAGCATGCATTTAGTTTTACTTGTATTTAAGAGCAATTGGAGGCCACGGGAGGAGAGTTGGCATTAAAGCTCGCCTGGAGGGTTGTTAACACAGTGTCCAAAGAAGAGCCAGAAGTATACAGAATGGTGTCGTCTGCGTAGAGGTGGATCAGAGAATCACCAGCAGCAAGAGTCACATCATTAATGTATACAGAAAAGAGATTCTGTACAAGAATTGAACCCTGTGGCACCCCCATAGGGACTGCCAGAGGCACGGACAACAGACCCTCGGATTTGACACTGAACTCTATCAGAGAAGTAGTTGATGAACCAGGTGAAGCAGTCATTTGAGAAACCAAGGCTGTCGAGTCTGCCGATGAGGATGTGGTGATTGACATAGTCAAAAGCCTTGGCCAGGTAAATGAATACGGCTGCACAGTATTGTTTCTTATCGATGACGGTTAAGATATCGTTTAGGACCTTGAGCGTGGCTGAAGTGTACCCATGACCAGCTCTGAAACCAGATTGCATAGAGGAGAAGGTATGGTGGAATTCAAAATGGTCGGTAATCTGTTTGTTGACTTGGCTTTCAAATACCTTAGAAAGGCAGGGTAGGATAGATATAGGTCTGTAGCAGTTTGGGTCAAGAGTGTCCCCCCCTTTGAAGAGGGGGATGACCGCAGCTGCTTTCCAATCTTTGGGAATCTCAGACGACACGAAAGAGGTTGATCAGGCTAGTAATAGGGGTGGCAATTTCGGGAGATCATTTTAGAAAGAAAGGGTCCCAATTGTCTAGCCCGGCTGATTTATTGGGGTCCAGATTTTGCAGCTCTTTCAGAACATCAGCTGACTGGATTTGGGAGAAGGAGAAATGAGGAAGGCTTGGGTGAGTTGCTGTGGGGGGTGCAGTGCTATTGACCGGGGTAGGGGTAGCCAGGTGGAAAGCATGGCCAGCCGTAGAAAAATGCTTATTGAAATTCTCGATTATAGTGGATTTATCGGTGGTGAAAGTGTTTCCTATCTTCAGTGCAGTGGGCAGCTGGGAGAATGTGTTCTTATTCTCCATGGACTTTACAGTGTCCCAGAACCTTTTGAGTTTGTGTTGCAGGAAGTAAATTTCTGCTTGAAAAAGCTGGCCTTGGCTTTTCTAACTGCCTGTGTATATTGGTTTCCAGCTTCCCTGAAAAGTTGCATATCACGGGGGCTGTTCGATGCTAATGCATAACGCCATAAGATGTCTGTGTGTTGGTTAAGGGCAGTCAGGTATGGGGAGAACCAAGGCCTATATCTGTTCCTGGTTCTAAATTTCTTGAATGGGGCATGCTTATTTAAGATGGTGAGGAAGGCATTTTTTTTAAATAACCAGGTGTCCTTTACTGACGGGATGAGATCAATATCCTTCCAGGATACCCCGGCCAGGTTGATTAGAAAGGCCTGTTCTCTGAAGTGTTTCAGGGAGCGTTTGACAGTGATGAGTGGAGGTTGTTTGACCGCTGACCCATTACGGATGCAGGCAATGAGGCAGTGATCGCTGAGATCTTGGTCGAAAACAGCAGAGGTTTATTTAGAGGGCAAGTTGGTTAGGATGATATCTGTGAGGGTGCCCGTGTTTACGGCTTTGGGGTGGTACCTGGTAGGTTCATTGATCATTTGTGTGAGATTGAGGGCATCAAGCTTAGATTGTAGGATGTTAAGCATGTTCCAGTTTAGGTCACCTAGCAGCACGAGCTCTGAAGATAGATGGCGGGGACAATCAGTTCACATATGGTGTCCAGAGCACAGCTGGGGGCATAGGGTGGTCTGTAGCAGGCGGCAATGGTGAGAGACTTGTTTTTAGAGGGGTGGATTTTTAAAAGTACCCAAACTGTACCCAAATTGTTTGGGTACAGACCTGGATAGTTGCCTGCAGAGTTCTGTCCTATCTTTGCAGTAGATTGCAACACCGCTGTTCTGTCTTGTCTGAAAATGTGATGGAGATGGGAAATGTCAGAATTTTTGGTGGTCTTCCTAAACCAGGATTCCGACACGGCTAGAACATCCTGGTGGGCAGAGTGCTAAAGCAGTGAATAAAACAAACTTAGGGAGGAGGCTTCTAATGTTAATAACAAGGCTATTACGGTTACAGAAGTCATCAAAAGAGAGCGCCTGGGAAATAGGAGTGGATTTAGGCACTGCAGGGCCTGGATTCACCTCTACATCACCAGAGGAACAGACAAAGGTATGGTAGGATGTGAATACAGTGGAGGTAAACGTAGGTATTGAGTGATGATGAGAGGGATATTGTCTCTAGAAACATAATTGAATCCAGGTGATGTCATCGTATTTGTGGGTGGTGGAACTGAAAGGTTGGATAAGGTGAGCAAGGCTAGAGGTTCTACAGTGAAATAAGCCAATTAACACTAACCAGAACAGCAATGGACAAGGCATATTGACATTAAGGAGAGGCATGCTTAGCCGAGTGATCATAAGGGTCCAGTGAGTAGTGAGGTTGGTTGGGGTCATGGCGATTCAGACAGCTAGCCGGGCCATTGGTAGCAAGTGAGCAGAGGATGGAGGTCTGTTTTTAGCTACCTCGTGCGTTTCTGTCGGTAGATTAGTGGGAATCTGTGTAGAAGAGGGGATCAATCCAATTGGCAAAATAGATAGTTATAGTGACCCAAGAAAAATTGTCCGATAGACCTATTCAGATAGCAGCCGATAAGACAGCTAACGATTAGCGGGCCGCAAATGGACGTTCAGGTAACGTTGCGACGGAGGGGCCAGTTGGATAACTCCCTCCAGTCGTGAAGGCCCGGTGGGGCTCCGCATCAGCAGTAAAACGGATCCGGATAGGTGATTGTAGCCCAGGAGTGGCTGATGGAACTCTTCAGCTGGCTAGCTCCGGAATAATTGGTGTTTGCTCCGGGATCGACGTAAAAAACACTTCAACTTCAACCAGTAAAATGACTCTTTGGCTAACTTTTGCTACAGCCTATATCAATTAGTGTTAGTATTCTAACTAACAACTGCTGCATCCAAGTTAGTTATTGTACAAGATCACAACGAATGTTCAAGCAAGAATCAAAACATAATTGTAAGTGTATGAGAACCCCAAAAAGGTTTTTGTTTAGAAGTAATAAAAACATTTATGTTGAATGTGTGTGACATCAGTGTGTCGTGTACTGAGAAAGGGTCTATTGTACTTTAAACTATGTGTAGGCAGGTTGCTTCGGATTCGAACTTTCTCGAACAGCCCAATTCATACTTCCCCATTAAATAAATTAATATTGGCTTAGTTATGGTGATAGGGGGATTTGAATTTAACACTGAGCTTTATCCAATCCCTATAATAGACGCGACTATCATCATATCTATAATGGTGACAGGACGGATCATGATACAGGATGTGAAATACTTGATCACAAGTACATTTTTTTAAGGAAATTGAATTGCAATGCATATGATAAAACGTTTGAGTTAATCATGTGGTTTTAGTGCTAATAACGGAGTGTGAGTAATAGCCCTGACTAAAGTTAACATGGCGGAATGGTACGGTAACAATCTTACAAGATTCTTTACTGATTTCAAGAGATTTCACCCATAGCTTCTGAAAACCTTTGAGTTTAGCAATTTGGAAAACAGTCAAAACACATATTCTCAAAGACATTACACTTTAGTGGGTTAACCCTCAATGGAACAGTTAAATCACCCCACCATCAGTCAGAGACAAAATATGGGAAGTCCTGATAGCAAAAATAAAGAAATCACGTTATATGTGAAATGGGAAGTGTGAGCAGGATGCTAATATTTCCTTTATATGTCAAATCCCTTAGTCTCTGAAGGAGAGTGGTTATCTGACATGAGAAAGAAATATTCAACTATGCAAGTAAGTGATTTGGCTTTTAGACATTAAACGTGTCAAAGGAAATGCTAACATTCTAGTAATATTAAAATAATTCTTATTCCCTCAGGTCCTGCACAAAGAGGAGGGGATGCGGAGTGAAACATTAATATGGCCTTTTCTTATTCATTGCATTTGGCTTGGAGGTAGGATACAACTTTAGATATATAGAGTAAAAAAATATTGTATTTATTAATTAAATTACACACAACAAAATACAAAACAATGTGGTGAGAGTTAAAAAGAATAGCGAAAAGTAGCGAGTAGCAAAAGGTGCATGTGTATTACTAACCTTGAGGGGCTCCCCCTTTAAAATATTAATTGAACAAAATGAACAATAAAATGGCCTCTTGATTTGTTCAAATCATTCCACTTGACTAGCCCACGGAAGATCAGGGATTATATTTATTATACTCACATTCATTGACTGTGTCCAACAACTCTTATTAACATTTCCCCTACTGCTATTCGAGTGATGGGAGTTGAAGCCTCATCATGGACTGCTGAGGTGCCCAGCTCAGTATCCGGCCTGCAGGGCTCATGCATCGTGATTCCCTGCTCATTCAACTACCCAGAACCAGAGAAGAAGCCCTCCAAATTCACTGGCATCTGGTTCAAAGGCACCCATGATACTATATACCACCCAGACAGCTCCAACATCATCAAAGACTACAGGGGTCGTACAGAGCTGGTGGGAGACCTCCGGCAGAAGAACTGCTCTCTCAGAATCGACCACCTCCATCGCAGTGACAAAGGACCTTTTCATTTCAGGGTTGAAATTAAAGACGAAAACAAGTATTCCTACATACATGACACGGTCTCCATTGCAGTGAGCAGTAAGTTCTCAGGGTAAAAATTGACAATGATAATTTTTTGTTGTATTATAGTATCCCATTATTTACCCAAATGATAGTTATAGCTTATTGTAGATTTAAATGATATTACTGAAAGGACAGAACTAAGAAGTAGTGGATGCACACCTCAAGAGAACTGCAATAACTGTTCTCTTTTCTTTGCTGATTTCAGGCTCTCCAGACCCCCCCTCTCTGTCAGTGAGGGAGGAGGTGAAGGTGGGGGAAGTGGTGTCTGCCTCCTGCTCTGTGTCTCACTCCTGCCCATCTGATTCCCCTCTCCTAACCTGGAGCCACTCTGGAACAACCAGTGTCCAATCACAGCAGCTGACCAACGGCCAGTGGAAAGTGACATCATCCCTGACCTTTACCCCCAGCATCACTGATCACAACCAGTCTCTGGTCTGCACAGCAGAACACAGGGGAGTGAAGCCAGTGAAAATGTCCAAAACTCTCAATGTCAAATGTAAGTGCACCACACCTGTGTGTTAATAACACTGGAAGATTTACACTTTCACTTCTGTGAAAACAGAATGCTTCTGTGCATACGACAAAAGTGAAAGAAGACATTCAATGTATCTTCTTTGAAAAGGAAACATGCACTTTGTCCAGAGTCTGGATTTGGCATACTTCCTTTTTACATTTGAAATAGATTTAGCATGTGATTGATACACTGAATCTGTCCTAAGATGTTTATGACATAGTAATAGAATTCTTACTAATGCTGTGATTCATAGATCCTTCTGTGTCCTTCTGTAGCTCAGTTGGTAGAGCATGGCGCTTGTAACGCCAGGGTAGTGGGTTCGATCCCCGGGACCACCCATACATAGAATGTATGCACACATGACTGTAAGTCGCTTTGGATAAAAGCGTCTGCTAAATGGCATATATTATTATTATATTATAGATGCCCCAGTGGATGTGAAGGTGGAGGGAGTGTCCAGTGTGAAGGAGGGAGACTCTGTGGAGCTGAGATGCTCCAGTGACAGTAACCCTGCTGCCCACAGCTACCGCTGGCACAACAGTAGAGGACCTCTGCCCACCACTGGACCTACCATCACACTGGAGAATGTGACCAGACTCACTGAAGCCCTCTACTGCACTGCCATCAACACAGAGGGACAAGGACACTCTAGCCCACTGAAGCTCAATGTAGAGTGTAAGTAGATGCAGCCATTCAAATCAAATCAAATCAAATGTGATTAGTCACATACACATGCTTAGCAGATGTTAATGCGAGTGTAGCGAAATGCTTGTGCTTCTAGTTCCGACCATGCAGTAATATCTAACAAGTAATATAAACAATTTCACAACAACTACCTTATACACACACGTGTAAAGGAATGAATAAGAATATGTTCATGTAAATATATGAATGAGCGATGGCCAAACGGTATAGGCAAGATGTAGTAGATGATATAGAGTACAGTATATACATATGAGATGAGTAATGTAGGGTATGTAAACATTATATAAAGTGGCATTGTTTAAAGTGACTTGTGATACATTTATTACATCCCAATTGTAATTATTAAAGTGGCTAGAGATTTGAGTTAATAAGGAGCATGTCCTTTCTGTGTATATAATACTAAGACAAATCTCTTCAGGTTGTAGCACTACATGTTCAGTTAAAACCAAACTGTTTATCATTCTCATCGCAGACCCCCCTGAGATCAAAGTGGGCTCTGCCTGCACTTCAGACGTCTCCACGGTAACCTGTCTGTGCATTGTGGACTCGGAGCCCCCCGGCACCGTGGAGTGGTCTCTTCCAGATGGACCCCTGCCCAACCGGTCCAGTACCAGAGTGGAGAGGCATGGGTCAGTTACCATGGTGACCCTACAGAGAGCACTAGGCTTCTCCGAGACCGTCCACTGCCATGCCAGCAACACACGGGGCAATGCCACCTTGTCCTTCACTGTGTCCACAAATGGTAAAGGAAACAGTGGGGGAAGTGCATCATAAATTAAGTATTACATACAGTATTAACATCATAAAGGATATTATTAGTACATTAATACAACATATTTATTTGTTTTTGGACAGATAAGAAGTTGATGCTGTACATTTCAATTGGTATTGCTGCATTAGTGGTGGTAGTAATACTAATTCTCATGTCAGCTTGCGTATTGAACAAGAAGGGGTAAGTTACTATTTTTTTTATTTTTGGAAGGAGTTATATAGATTTGTGTTTGTTTGTTTTGATAACTTCACATTATTTTTCTCAACAGTAGGAGGAGTCGTAGTGACCAGTCAGTAACCAGCAAGCAGGACGTGGACACAGCCAAGGGTGCTTTTTCACATCCCTCACCATCATGGTATTTTTCTACCGGCTGTTCTATCTGTGATCATAATATATACAATCTGCTGAGTTGTTAAAGCCCATTAGCCTACATTTACTCTTGTAGTGTCTTATCAAATGACGGGAATACATCTGAGAGTTGTCCTAACTTTATCCACAGGAAAGAGCAGAAAGACACCAGCAGTGAAATCCACACAAACTATTACACCAACGATCAGCTATATGGCAACATGGAGGTATATACTGTAGGCCTACTGCAGACATGTACAGGTGTTGTAAGGATCTGAGCTCTGAGGAGATACAAAGGATTAAACAATAGAGGTGGTGTTGTAGATGATGATACTGTGTCTCTGATCTGGTTACCTGTAGGCTGAAGAGGATGGCGACCCATACGAGTGTGTTGGTGGAGATGATGAAGTCTATGCTAATATGTGAACACAACAGGAAGCATGTGGAAGTCAGCTGGCCCAGAGGCAGTGGTACTCAGTCTGTCAAAGTTTCCAGTAAAATATTAACATTTTAAGTCAATGTAGCAGAACAGCTGACTGCCTATATTTGTTAGCTTTATGTAGCTCCATGGTTCTAAAGGCTAAAGAAAATGGCACAATCTTAATTGGGTTATGGGTTTGTGTCATGGCTTTTACAAGTTGTTTTTTAAAATTATCTATGGCTTAGGTTATTCAGGCTCTTTGGTATCACATACACTTATGTCAGTCTCATTAAGACTGCAGAACTGTGTACAAGCTGAACTGTTAATTACAGAACACCACCTAACACATTAACTGGCATGACATTCCGTCTCATGGGAGGCCATAAAGCTTCTAAAAGTCTTCTAATAGGCGGCCACCTCTACAATGTATTCAGTCAAAATGCATGTTTTATTGTACACATACCAAAGGCACTAACAAGCATTTAAATGTGTTTAAATTACTACAAATATGTCAAAATTCATCTCCCTCCATGCACCCCCTGTGACTTCTAGAAAGATTTGAACCCAGTAACCCCAAAAAATACTCAGTTTTCACCATCACTGTAAAGCCCTAGTCATTTTGTTGCTTTTGATGAAGTTATTTCTGAAGATTATTATTTATTTTATGTGAAAAGTGATTCCTTTGTCTGTTACGTGATCTGAACTCTCGTTTTAATATAGTGGAACTATTCCTTTTTAAACTGTAGTGTAAAATCAGGTGAGCTGGTTATACTCTTTTGGCCATTTTCTGGTGTTTTGTGGTGAAAAACGGAGCCGGTCTAGCATAATACGGCAACCCTGTTACCCATAGATAGACAGGCTACAAATGTTTAACCATTTTAAGTTATTTGTAAATCTTGCATTCAACTGACCCTCCCTGTTGCACACAACAAGCTTCCATTCTTCTTGTCACAAGGGTACATGGCTGATTTAACTAGTAATTACCAGTTGGAGGGGCGTTCAAGTGGATTTCTCCTAACCATCCACTGTAGAGCTGCACAATACCACTCATTTGAAGCACAGGCTACTGTGGCTATTTGATCATAATGTAGGCCTACCAAAGTGATTTACCATCAAAAACATTGGAGAAAATGCAACCCATTACATTTTAACATGGAAATAGCTGTTCTATCATTCAGCCTACAGTAGCATCCAATGTGCGGTGTTCAATGTAGGCCTACATTCCATGATAAAATAAAATAAAATAAACATTGCATGGCTTGATAGTAACCTGTTAATCCACTTGTCCTTCAGATAAGGAGGTGACTGAAAATGTTGTGGTGTTTGATGCAAGAAACATCTTTACAAAATAAAATGCATTATTATTCCCATACCGTTATTACAGAGAATCAGACCAATTATTCTACTCTCTGTCTATTGGCTACTTAGATTATTTAAGCCTGTGTCAAAATACAACACTGCTCCTTTAATACAAACAAAAAAGCTCTTTACCTAACTCACTTTTCTAAGATGTCTCGAAGTGTATGTAGGAAGCAATCACTCCTCCATTGCTGACTACAAATGATCTATAACTGGGCTAAAAACACACTAACTAGCAAAGGATGTGAACATAATGTGCAAATGTGGCTACATGCAACTCTCGCTGTGATCTCAAAACAAGCTCATCTACTCATGACCGCTAAATGCTAGAAACACAGTCCAGTTCAAAGTAAATGGCACCGATCCATATATGGCAATGGTCTATTTGCATATAGTCCTACTGCAGCTCTGATTGTAATGCTGCACCAGTTTGTGTAGAGTACGGTCTGTGTAGACTAGAGTATGGGCTGAGTAGTGAATGTCAATACAATAGAATCCTACTCCGATGCATTCCGCCAACAATAAAATCTGTTGCATAGTTTGTTTTGTTTCGGTATGTTGCATTGAAAGTAGCTAATATTGTGTTGATTCAATCACAATTGCAACAGTAAAGGTAAATGTTAACAGGGAAAAGTCTAGAACAGTGGTCACCAACCTTCTCTGACTCAAGATCACTTTGAGTCAAAATGCAACCCGAGATCTACTGCTCAGATTTTATTTTTTAACATGACTTAAAAGATGGAAGCCTGTACAACAATAATCAATTAAAAACAGTACTGTAGCAGTGAGGTTTGTGCAGTATGCTATAGGACCAATATATTGTCACTGTATTTTGGCTTTCTTGAATTGCCCTGCCAATACATCGTTATTTGGGCCATTTAAAAAAAAAAAAATTCAAAATTTGTGTTAGACTATGTGATCACACCGGTAATAGAGCCATTGTTATATTACTTGTGAAGCACAGCTGAGTGAGCATACATTTAAATTATTTGCTTTTTATTTTTATTTTACTGGGCTGATCGTGCCTGCATCTGATGGTCAGTCTCTGCCGAGGGAAAGAGCAGCAGACTGAGGGTTTGCCTCCGCTACGCCTTTTCTCAGCTGACACTGACCAAAAGGGGACACCATCTTCCAGCTGATGGCGAACTCGAGTTCCATCCTATGAAGAGAAGGTGAAATATTCCTTGATATTCAAAAATACCCAAGCCGCTAATAATAACCACAACGCAAGCCTATAGATATGCTTTCCTACTCATTCATTACTGCTGCAGTGCTTGTTGTGGCGCTGAGTGAATATACCCTTATGAAAAAATATTGCAGTCAGAGCGGGGCATCTCGTTGGGCATCTCTAGGCACAGCCTAGAGATTATGGTAATGCCATTGCAGGCTCTGTCTTTAAGCACCGCACTTTGTCACTCCATCCTTGCTGTGTGTGTGTGTGTGTGTGTGTGTGTGTGTGTGTGTGTGTGTGTGTGTGTGTGTGTGTGTGTGTGTGTGTGTGTGTGTGTGTGTGTGTGTGTGTGTGTGTGTGTGTGTGTGTGTGTGTGTGTGTGTGTGTGTGTGTGTGTGTGTGTGTGTGTGTGAGGTTTGTCTTTGACATCTGTTGGGAGAAATGACTGATTTGCAGTTCATGAGTGTTACATAGTCACACATGAAGTTTTGAAAAGATCAGACATTTTTAGCCCTTCAAAACAGCACCTATGACACCATTTTAAGGCACTTCCGGTTCACACAGGAAACTGAAAGTGTACACATATCCTCCTTTGGGTAGGCACTTATAGAATATTGAGTTTTAAGTCCTTATGCTAAGAACTGACTTATTTACAGAGGGTTGAATGAGTGTGTGTTATTTCAGAAAATCACAGAAAATCACAGAAATCTCGCATAGCTCAGAAACACAATTCAAAACGTTTCATCTGAACACGCTGCAACTGGACTTTAAAAAAAAATTGAACATCACCAATTTGACATTGGAAATTACGATAGATAAATGGCTGGTTCTTTTTTTATTGACACTGTAGGTTCATTTACTTTGACGTGAAGCGGAATAATTATTGCTCTATTTTCATTTTTGACCTTTAATCCCAGAAAAATGGCCATAACTCAAAAACCGTTGAGGCCTGGATGTCATCTTGGTCGGGGCCAACTGCCCATTATGCCAAACCTATGCTCACCAAGTTTCGTCTTCAAAGTATTTTCCGTTTAGGAGATAAGGCCACGTTGTGATTGGTGATGTTTTGTACATTTGCAATATGTTTCCACTCGTCCTCTTGTGGGATTTACCGGGACGGCAGAAAAATTAGCAAAATGTGAAGATTTTATAAAACGGAAACAGAATGTACGAGAAACTTTGTTTGATTACTTCCTGGAAGATCAGGCCCTGCTGCGCTGCCCGGCGCCGTCCGCAAATTTTAGAAACGTTGTCGGACATCTAGTAATGGACCGTACATTTGCAATGTGGACTTTCTTACTAACCATATGGCGAATGTCAAAATGTTAGCAACACCTCCGTCTTTGCGGGATGCACAGGGGATATGGTCACTAGTGTAACCATTTACATTTACATTTAAGTCATTTAGCAGACGCTCTTATCCAGAGCGACTTACAAATTGGTGCATTCACCTTATGACATCCAGTGGAACAGCCACTTTACAATAGTGCATCTAAATCTTTTAAGGGGGGGGAGGTAGAAGGATTACTTTATCCTATCCTAGGTATTCCTTAAAGAGGTGGGGTTTCAGGTGTCTCTGGAAGGTGGTGATTGACTCCGCTGTCCTGGCGTCGTGAGGGAGTTTGTTCCACCATTGGGGGGCCAGAGCAGCGAACAGTTTTGACTGGGCTGAGCGGAAACTGTACTTCCTCAGTGGTAGGGAGGCGAGCAGGCCAGAGGTGGATGAACGCAGTGCCCTTGTTTGGGTGTAGGGCCTGATCAGAGCCTGGAGGTACTGAGGTGCCGTTCCCCTCACAGCTCCGTAGGCAAGCACCATGGTCTTGTAGCGGATGCGAGCTTCAACTGGATGTAAATGTAATGTAATGTACAGTTCATGAGGGTTTCCTAATAACACATATGAAGTTTTGAAAAGATCAGACATTTTTAGCCCTTCAAAACAGCAAGGTGATTGGAAACATGACCGAATACAAACAGTGTAGTTGTTCCCTCCATCAAGGCAGTCAAACAAGCAAAGAGTATGTATAGAGACAAAGTAGAGTCGCAATTCAACTGCTCAAATGCGAGACATATATGGCAGGGTCTACAGACAATCACGGACTGCAAAAAGAGAATCAGCCCCTTCGCGGACATCAACGTAACCAGGAGGTGAGGCCTCATTTAACACAGTAAATTCATCAGGCTTAAGCCATGTTTCAGTCAGGCCAATCACATCAAGATCATGATCAGTGATTAGACTTTGATCAGTGATCGACTATAACTGCCATGGAAGAGAGGGATCTAACATTAAGTAGCCCTATTCTGAGATGTGAGGTATCACAATCTCTTTCAATAATGGCAGGAATGGAGGAGGTCTTTATTCCAGTGAGATTGCTAAGGCGACCACCGCCATGTTTAGTTTTGCCCAACCTAGGTCGAGGCACAGACACGGTCTCATTGGGGATAGCTGAGCTGACTACACTGACTGTGCTAGTGGCAGACTCCACTAAGCTGCCAAACTGGCTAACAGCCTGTTGTCTGGCCTGCACCCTATCTCATTGTGGAGCTAGGGGAGTTAGAGCCCTGTCTATGTTCGTAGATAAGATGAGAGCATCCCTCCAGCTAGGATGGAGTCCGTCACTCCTCAACAGGCCAGGCTTGGTCCTGTTTGTGGGTGAGTCCCAAAAAGAAGGCCAATTATCTACAAATTCTATCTTTTGGGAGGGCCAGAAAACATTTTTCAACCAGTGATTGAGTTGTGAGACTCTGCTGTAGAACTCATCACTCCCCCTAACTGGGAGGGGGCCAGAGACAATTACTCGAAGCCGACCCATCTTTCTAGCTGATTTACACGCTGAAACTATGTTGTGCTTGGTGTCCTCTGACTGTTTCATCCTAACATTGCAAGGTGATTGGAAACATGACCGAATACAAACAGTGTAGTTGTTCCCTCCATCAAGGCAGTCAAACAAGCAAAGAGTATGTATAGAGACAAAGTAGAGTCGCAATTCAACTGCTCAAATGCGAGACATATATGGCAGGGTCTACAGACAATCACGGACTGCAAAAAGAGAATCAGCCCCGTCGCGGACATCAACGTCTTGCTCCCATACAAATTAAACAACTTCTTTGAGGACAATACAGTAACAATGACAATGACACTACCAAAGACTGTGGGCTCTCCTTCTCCATGGCCAATGTGAGTAAAACATTTAAACGTGTTAACGCTTGCAAGGCTGGCTGGTGTGTTTACGGACATATTCAATCAATCCCTATCCCAGTCTCCTGTCCCCACATGTTTCAAGATGGCCACCATGGTTCCTGTTCCCAAGAAAGCTAAGGTAACTGAACTAAATGACTATCGCCCCATAGCACTCACTTCTATCATCATTTTTTTAAACATTTTTTATTTCACCTTTATTTAACCAGGTAGGCTAGTTGAGAACAAGTTCTCATTTGCAACTGCGACCTGGCCAAGATAAAGCACAGCAGTGTGAACAGACAACACAGAGTTACACATGGAGTAAACAATTAACAAGTCAATAACACAGAGAAAAAAAGGAGTCTATATACAATGTAAACAATTAACAAGTCAAATCAAATCAAATCACATCCAATTTTATTTGTCACATGCACATGGTTAGCAGATGTTAATGCGAGTGTAGCGAAATGCTTGTGCTTCTAGTTCCGACAATGCAGTAATAACCAACAAGTAACCTAACTAACAATTCCAAAACTACTGTCTTATACACAGTGTAAGGGGATAAAGAATATGTACATAAGGATATATGAATGAGTGATGGTACAGAGCAGCATAGGCAAGATACAGTAGATGGTATCGAGTACAGTATATACATATGAGATGAGTATGTAAACAAAGTGGCATAGTTAAAATGGCTAGTGATACATGTATTATAGAAGGATGCAGTCGATAATATAGAGTACAGTATATACGTATGCATATGGGATGAATAATGTAGGGTAAGTAACATTATATAAGGTAGCATTGTTTAAAGTGGCTAGTGATATATTTACATAATTTCCCATCAATTCCCATTATTAAAGTGGCTGGAGTTGAGTCTGTGTCAGTGTCAGTGTGTTGGCAGCAGCCACTCAATGTTAGTGGTGGCTGTTTAACAGTCTGATGGCCTTGAGATAGAAGCTGTTTTTCAGTCTCTCGGTCCCAGCTTTGATGCACCTGTACTGACCTCGCCTTCTGGATGGTAGCGGGGTGAACAGGCAGTGGCTCGGGTGGTTGATGTCCTTGATGATCTTTATGGCCTTCCTGTAACATCGGGTGGTGTAGGTGTCCTGGAGGGCAGGTAGTTTGCCCCCGGTGATGCGTTGTGCAGACCTCACTACCCTCTCGAGAGCCTTACGGTTGAGGGCGGAGCAGTTGCCATACCAGGCGGTGATACAGCCCGCCAGGATGCTCTCGATTGTGCATCTGTAGAAGTTTGTGAGTGCTTTTGGTGACAAGCCGAATTTCTTCAGCCTCCTGAGGTTGAAGAGGCACTGCTGCGCCTTCTTCACGATGCTGTCTGTGTGAGTGGACCAATTCAGTTTGTCTGTGATGTGTATGCCGAGGAACTTAAAACTTGCTACCCTCTCCACTACTGTCCCATCGATGTGGATAGGGGGGTGTTCCCTCTGCTGTTTCCTGAAGTCCACAATCATCTCCTTAGTTTTGTTGACGTTAAGTGTGAGGTTATTTTCCTGACACCACACTCCGAGGGCCCTCACCTCCTCCCTGTAGGCCGTCTCATCGTTGTTGGTAATCAAGCCTACCACTGTTGTGTCGTCCGCAAACTTGATGATTGAGTTGGAGGCGTGCGTGGCCACGCAGTCGTGGGTGAACAGGGAGTACAGGAGAGGGCTCAGAACGCACCCTTGTGGGGCCCCAGTGTTGAGGATCAGCGGGGAGGAGATGTTGTTGCCTACCCTCACCACCTGGGGGCGGCCCGTCAGGAAGTCCAGTACCCAGTTGCACAGGGCGGGGTCGAGACCCAGGGTCTCGAGCTTGATGACGAGCTTGGAGGGTACTATGGTGTTGAATGCCGAGCTGTAGTCGATGAACAGCATTCTCACATAGATATTCCTCTTGTCCTGATGGGTTAGGGCAGTGTGCAGTGTGGTTGAGATAGCATCGTCTGTGGACCTATTTGGGCGGTAAGCAAATTGGAGTGGGTCTAGGGTGTCAGGTAGGGTGGAGGTGATATGGTCCTTGACTAGTCTCTCAAAGCACTTCATGATGACGGAAGTGAGTGCTACGGGGCGGTAGTCATTTAGCTCAGTTACCTTAGCTTTCTTGGGAACAGGAACAATGGTGGCCCTCTTGAAGCATGTGGGAACAGCAGACTGGTATAGGGATTGATTGAATATGTCCGTAAACACACCGGCCAGCTGGTCTGCGCATGCTCTGAGGGCGCGGCTGGGGATGCCGTCTGGGCCTGCAGCCTTGCGAGGGTTAACACGTTTAAATGTCTTACTCACCTCGGCTGCAGTAAAGGAGAGACCGCATGTTTTCGTTGCAGGCCGTGTCAGTGGCACTGTATTGTCCTCAAAGCGGGCAAAAAAAGTTATTTAGTCTGCCTGGGAGCAAGACATCCTGGTCCGTGACGGGGCTGGATTTCTTCCTGTAGTCCGTGATTGACTGTAGACCCTGCCACATGCCTCTTGTGTCTGAGCCGTTGAATTGAGATTCTACTTTGTCTCTGTACTGACGCTTAGCTTGTTTGATAGCCTTGCGGAGGGAATAGCTGCACTGTTTGTATTCGGTCATGTTACCAGACACCTTGCCCTGATTAAAAGCAGTGGTTCGCGCTTTCAGTTTCACGCGAATGCTGCCATCAATCCACGGTTTCTGGTTAGGGAATGTTTTAATAGTTGCTATGGGAACGACATCTTCAACGCACGTTCTAATGAACTCGCACACCGAATCAGCGTATTCGTCAATGTTGTTATCTGACGCAATACGAAACATATCCCAGTCCACGTAATGGAAGCAGTCTTGGAGTGTGGAATCAGATTGATCGGACCAGCGTTGAACAGACCTCAGCGCAGGAGCTTCTTGTTTTAGTTTCTGTCTGTAGGCAGGATCAACAAAATGGAGTCGTGGTCAGCTTTTCCGAAAGGAGAGCGGGGCAGGGCCTTATATGCGTCGCGGAAGTTAGAGTAACAATGATCCAAGGTTTTTCCACCCCTGGTTGCGCAATCGATATGCTGATAAAATTTAGGGAGTCTTGTTTTCAGATTAGCCTTGTTAAAATCCCCAGCTACAATGAATGCAGCCTCCGGATAAATGGTTTCCAGTTTGCAAAGAGTTAAATAAAGTTTGTTCAGAGCCATCGATGTGTCTGCTTGGGGGGGGGGATATATACGGCTGTGATTATAATCGAAGAGAATTCTCTTGGTAGATAATGCGGTCTACATTTGATTGTGATGAATTCTAAATCAGGTGAACAGAAGGATTTGAGTTCCTGTTTGTTTCTTTCATCACACCATGTCTCGTTAGCCATAAGGCATACGCCCCCGCCCCTCTTCTTACCAGAAAGGTGTTTGTTTCTGTCGGCGCGATGCGTGGAGAAACCCGTTGGCTGCACTGCCTCGAATAGTGTCTCTCCAGTGAGCCATGTTTCCATGAAGCACAGAATGTTACAGTCTCTGATGTCCCTCTGGAATGCTACCCTTGCTCGGATTTCATCAACCTTGTTGTCAAGAGACTGGACATTGGCAAGAAGAAGGCTAGGGAGTTGTGCACGGTGTGCCCGTCTCCGGAGTCTGACCAGAAGACCGCCTCGTTTCCCTCTTTTCGGAGTCGGTTTTTTGGGTCGCTGCATGCGATCCATTCCGTTGTCCTGTTTGTAAGGCAGAACACAGGATCCGCGTCGCGAAAAAAAAACTTATTCTTGGTCGTACTGATGGTGAGTTGACGCTGATCTTATATTCAGTAGTTCTTCTCGACAGTATGTAATGAATCCTAAGATGACCTGGGGTACTAATGTAAGAAATAACACGTAAAAAAACTGCATAGTTTCCTAGGAAAGCGAAGCGAGGTGGCCATCTCTGTCGGCGCCGGAAGTAAGAATGCCGATAACACAGTAGAAAAAAACACAGTAGAAAAAAAGGGGAGTCTATATACATTGTGTGCAAAAGGCATGAGGAGGTAGGCGAATAATTACACTTTTGCAGATTAACACTGGAGTGATGATAAATGATCAGATGGTCATGTACAGGTAGAGATATTGGTGTGCAAAAGAGCAGAAAAGTAAATAAATAAAAACAGTATGGGGATGAGGTAGGTGAAAATGGGTGGGCTATTTACCAATAGACTATGTACAGCTGCAGCGATCGGTTAGCTGCGCAGATAGCAGATGTTTGAAGTTGGTGAGGGAGATAAAAGTCTCCAACTTCAGCGATTTTTGCAATTCGTTCCAGTCACAGGCAGCAGAGTACTGGAACGAAAGGCGGCCAAATGAGGTGTTGGCTTTAGGGATGATCAGTGAGATACACCTTCTGGAGCGCGTGCTACGGATGGGTGTTGCCATCGTGACCAGTGAACTGAGATAAGGCGGAGCTTTACCCAGCATGGACTTGTAGATGACCTGGAGCCAGTGGAACCGGCGACGAATATGTAGCGAGGGCCAGCCGACTAGAGCATACAAGTCGCAGTGGTGGGTGGTATAAGGTGCTTTAGTGACAAAACGGATGGCACTGTGATAAACTGCATCCAGTTTGCTGAGTAGAGTGTTGGAAGCAATTTTGTAGATGACATCGCCAAAGTCGAGGATCGGTAGGATAGTCAGTTTTACTAGGGTAAGTTTGGCGGCGTGAGTGAAGGAGGCTTTGTTGCGGAATAGAAAGCCGACTCTTGATTTGATTTCCGATTGGAGATGTTTGATATGAGTCTGGAAGGAGAGTTTACAGTCTAGCCAGACACCTAGGTGCTTATAGGAAGACAAAATAAGGACAAAAGAAGGACAGAAGAAAAAGGAAAAGAAAGAGGACAACATAGTGAAACAGTCAGCACTTCTATTGCAACTTGTATTTCGTCGTCCTAACGTAGTCTACACTGCTATCTGCCCAGCAGCTAGCCAGCTAGCATACGTCCACCGTCTACCGAATAGCAGCACTGTAGAAACTATTACACTCAACTGAACGACTTGATTAGTGTAGTGTTAGCTAGCTACATAGTTGTCTTTGCTGTCTTCGTATCCAAGATAATTGTGTAGTTTAGAGCGTGTAGTCTTAGAGTGATTATCTTAATTTACTGAGGTTAGCTAGCCAGCTATTTGTCGTCCTTAACGTAGGAGACACTGCTAGCTAGCCAACAGCTAGCCAACGTCTACTGAATAGAACTTCCGCACTCAACAACCCGGTCGCATTCCGCTTCGCTCCACAGGTAGTATCACAGTTTTCATTTCATTTCATTACAGCACAACGGTTTGATTTGTTTGATCGTAGCTAGCTACATAGCTAGCTACATAGCCGTCTGTGTATCAAAGATAATTGTTGTCGTTCTTTTAACGCAACGTAACGTAATCAACACTGCTAGCTAGCCAGCTAGCCCCCGAATAGCAGCACTGTAGAAACTATTACACTCAACGGAACAACTTGATTAGTGTAGTGTCAACAACGCAGCCACTGCCAGCTAGCCTACAAAGTCAACAACGCAGCCACTGCCAGCTAGCCTACTTCAGCAGTACTGTATCATTTTAATCATTTTAGTCAATAAGATTCTTGCTACGTAAGCTTAACTTTCTGAACATTTGAGACGTGTAGTCCACTTGTCATTCCAATCTCCTTGCATTAGCGTAGCCTCTTCTGTAGCCTGTCAACTATGTGTCTGTCTATCCCTGTTCTCTCCTCTCTGCACAGACCATACAAACGCTCCACACCGCGTGGCCGCTGCCACCCTAATCTGGTGATCCCAGCGCGCACGACCCACGTGGAGTTCCAGGTCTCCGGTAGCCTCTGGAACTGCCGATCTGCAGCCAACAAGGCAGAGTTCATCTCAGCCTATGCCTCCCTCCAGTCCCTCGACTTCTTGGCACTGACAGAAACATGGATCACCACAGATAACACTGCTACTCCTACTGCTCTCTCTTCGTCCGCCCACGTGTTCTCGCACACCCCGAGAGCTTCTGGTCAGCGGGGTGGTGGCATCGGGATCCTTCTCTCTCCCAAGTGGTCATTCTCTCTTTCTCCCCTTACCCATCTGTCTATCGCCTCCTTTGAATTTCATGCTGTCACAGTTACCAGCCCTTTCAAGCTTAACATCCTTATCATTTATCGCCCTCCAGGTCCCCTCGGAGAGTTCATCAATGAGCTTGATGCCTTGATAAGCTCCTTTCCTGAGGATGGCTCACCTCTCACAGTTCTGGGCGACTTTAACCTCCCCACGTCTACCTTTGACTCATTCCTCTCTGCCTCCTTCTTTCCACTCCTCTCCTCTTTTGACCTCACCCTCTCACCTTCCCCCTACTCACAAGGCAGGCAATACGCTCAACCTCATCTTTACTAGATGCTGTTTTTCCACTAACCTCATTGCAACTCCCCCCAAGTCTCCGACCACTACCTTGTATCCTTTTCCCTCTCGCTCTCATCCAACACTTCCCACACTGCCCCTACTCGGATGGTATCGCGCCGTCCCAACCTTCGCTCTCTCTCCCCGCTACTCTCTCCTCTTCCATCCTATCATCTCTTCCCTCTGCTCAAACCTTCTCCAACCTATCTCCTGATTCTGCCTCCTCAACCCTCCTCTCCTCCCTTTCTGCATCCTTTGACTCTCTATGTCCCCTATCTTCCAGGCCGGCTCGGTCCTCCCCTCCCGCTCCGTGGCTTGACGACTCATTGCGAGCTCACAGAACAGGGCTCCGGGCAGCCGAGCGGAAATGGAGGAAAACTCGCCTCCCTGCGGACCTGGCATCCTTTCACTCCCTCCTCTCTACATTTTCCTCCTCTGTCTCTGCTGCTAAAGCCACTTTCTACCACTCTAAATTCCAAGCATCTGCCTCTAACCCTAGGAAGCTCTTTGCCACCTTCTCCTCCCTCCTGAATCCTCCTCCCCTCCCCCCTCCTCCCTCTCTGCAGATGACTTCGTCAACCATTTTGAAAAGAAGGTCGACGACATCCGATCCTCGTTTGCTAAGTCAAACGACACCGCTGGTTCTGCTCACAGTGCCCTACCCTGTGCTCTGACCTCTTTCTCCCCTCTCTCTCCAGATGAAATCTCGCGTCTTGTGACGGCCGGCCGCCCAACAACCTGCCCGCTTGACCCTATCCCCTCCTCTCTTCTCCAGACCATTTCCGGAGACCTTCTCCCTTACCTCACCTCGCTCATCAACTTATCCCTGACCGCTGGCTACGTCCCTTCCGTCTTCAAGAGAGCGAGAGTTGCACCCCTTCTGAAAAAACCTACACTCGATCCCTCCGATGTCAACAACTACAGACCAGTATCCCTTCTTTCTTTTCTCTCCAAAACTCTTGAACGTGCCGTCCTTGGTCAGCTCTCCCGCTATCTCTCTCAGAATGACCTTCTTGATCCAAATCAGTCAGGTTTCAAGACTAGTCATTCAACTGAGACTGCTCTTCTCTGTATCACGGAGGCGCTCCGCACCGCTAAAGCTAACTCTCTCTCCTCTGCTCTCATCCTTCTAGACCTATCGGCTGCCTTCGATACTGTGAACCATCAGATCCTCCTCTCCACCCTCTCCGAGTTGGGCATCTCCGGTGTGGCCCACGCTTGGATTGCGTCCTACCTGACAGGTCGCTCCTACCAGGTGGCGTGGCGAGAATCTGTCTCCTCACCATGCGCTCTCACCACTGGTGTCCCCCAGGGCTCTGTTCTAGGCCCTCTCCTATTCTCGCTATACACCAAGTCACTTGGCTCTGTCATAACCTCACATGGTCTCTCCTATCATTGCTATGCAGACGACACACAATTAATCTTCTCCTTTCCCCCTTCTGATGACCAGGTGGCGAATCGCATCTCTGCATGTCTGGCAGACATATCAGTGTGGATGACGGATCACCACCTCAAGCTGAACTTCGGCAAGACGGAGCTGCTCTTCCTCCCGGGGAAGGACTGCCCGTTCCATGATCTCGCCATCACGGTTGACAACTCCATTGTGTCCTCCTCCCAGAGCGCTAAGAACCTTGGCGTGATCCTGGACAACACCCTGTCGTTCTCAACTAACATCAAGGCGGTGGCCCGTTCCTGTAGGTTCATGCTCTACAACATCCGCAGAGTACGACCCTGCCTCACACAGGAAGCGGCACAGGTCCTAATCCAGGCACTTGTCATCTCCCGTCTGGATTACTGCAACTCGCTGTTGGCTGGGCTCCCTGCCTGTGCCATTAAACCCCTACAACTCATCCAGAACGCCGCAGCCCGTCTGGTGTTCAACCTTCCCAAGTTCTCTCACGTCACCCCGCTCCTCCACTCTCTCCACTGGCTTCCAGTTGAAGCTCGCATCCGCTACAAGACCATGGTGCTTGCCTACGGAGCTGTGAGGGGAACGGCACCTCAGTACCTCCAGGCTCTGATCAGGCCCTACACCCAAATAAGGGCACTGCGTTCATCCACCTCTGGCCTGCTCGCCTCCCTACCACTGAGGAAGTACAGTTCCCGCTCAGCCCAGTCAAAACTGTTCGCTGCTCTGGCTCCCCAATGGTGGAACAAACTCCCTCACGACACCAGGACAGCGGAATCAATCACCACCTTCCGGAGACACCTGAAACCCCACCTCTTTAAGGAATACCTAGGATAGGATAAAGTAATCCTTCTCACCCCCCTTAAAATATGTAGATGCACTATTGTAAAGTGGCTGTTCCACTGGATGTCATAAGGTGAATGCACCAATTTGTAAGTCGCTCTGGATAAGAGCGTCTGCTAAATGACTTAAATGTAATGTAAATGTTATAGAAGTCCACATATTCAAGGTCGGAACCATCCAGGGTGGTGATGCTAGTCGGGCATGCGGGTGCAGGCAGCGATCAGTTGAAAAGCATGCATTTGGTTTTACTAGCGTTTAAGAGCAGTTGGAGGCCACGGAAGGAGTGTTGTATGGCATTGAAGCTCGTTTGGAGGTTAGATAGCACAGTGTCCAATGACGGGCCAAAAGTATATAGAATGGTGTCGTCTGCGTAGAGGTGGATCAGGGAATCGCCCGCAGCAAGAGCAACATAATTGATATATACAGAGAAAAGAGTCGGTCCGAGAATTGAACCCTGTGGCACCCCCATAGAGACTGCCAGAGGACCGGACAGCATGCCCTCCGATTTGACACACTGAACTCTGTCTGCAAAGTAATTGGTGAACCAGGCAAGGCAGTCATCCGAAAAACCGAGGCTATTGAGTCTGCCGATAAGAGAGACTAGTTAATGATCATATCCCCTCCATCCTATCTGATACCCTAGACCCACTCCAATTTGCTTACCACCTGTCACGCCTTGGTCTTAGTATTTTGTGTTTTCTTTATTTATTTGGTCAGGCCAGGGTGTGACATGGGTTTATTTTTGGTGTGTTTTTGTATTGGGGTTTAGTAGGTATTGGGATTGTGGTTGAGTAGGGTTATCTAGCATAGTCTATGGCTGCCTGAGGCGGTTCTCAATCAGAGTCAGGTGATTCTCGTTGTCTCTGATCGGGAACCATATTTAGGTAGCCTGGATTTCAAATCAAATCAAATCGAATCAAATCAAATTTATTTATATAGCCCTTCGTAGTCAGCTGATATCTCAAAGTGCTGTACAGAAACCCAGCCTAAAACCCCAAACAGCAAACAATGCAGGTGTAAAAGCACGGTGGCTAGGAAAAACTCCCTAGAAAGGCCAAAACCTAGGAAGAAACCTAGATTTTATAACAGAACATGACCAAGATGTTCAAATGTTCATAAATGACCAGCATGGTCAAATAATAATAAGGCAGAACAGTTGAAACTGTCAGGTTGGGGACAGCAAGGAGCCATCATGTCAGGTAGTCCTGGGGCACGGTCCTAGGGCTCAGGTCCTCCGTTAGAGAGAGCATATGTGGGGTGGCCATTCCGGCTGTGCCGGGTGGAGATTATAACAGAACGTGATGTTCAAATGTTCATAAATGACCAGCATGGTTGAATAATAGTAAGGCAGAACAGTTGAAACTGGAGCAGGAGCATGTGGACTGGGGACAGCAAGGAGTCCTCATGTCAGGTAGTCCTGGGACATTCCTAGGGCCCAGGCCAGTTGAAACTGGAGCAGCAGCATGGCCAGGTTTCAGCAAGGAGTCATCATGTCAGGTAGTCCTGGGGCATGGTTCTAGGGCTCAGGTCCTCCGAGAGAGAGAAAGAAAGAGAGAAGGAGAGAATTAGAGAACGTACATTAGATTATTTCAGGAGAAGTACTCCAGATAAACAAACTGACCCTAGCCCCCCGACATAAACTACTGCAGCATAAATACTGGAGGCTGAGACAGGAGGGGTCAGGAGACACTGTGGCCCCATCCGACAAACAGGAAGGATATAACCCCACCCACTTTGCCAAAGCACAGCCCCCACACCACTAGAGGGAAATCTTCAACCACCAACTTACCATCCTGAGACAAGGCCGAGTTCTCCGACACGGTACAACCCAAGGGGGACCCAGACAGGCCGACCACAACAGTGTATCAACCCACCCAGGTGACGCACCCCCCCCAGGGACGGCACGAGAGAGCCCCAGCAAGCCAGTGACTCAGCCCCGTCAGGGCTGTCCCAGTGGAAAAAGGGGAACCGGCCAGGCAGAGACAGCAAGGGCGGTTCGTTGCTCCAGAGCCTTTCCGTTCACCTTCCCACTCCTGGGCCAGACTACACTCAATCATATGACCCACTGAAGAGATGAGTCTTCAGTAAAGACTGTCTTTGTGTTAGTTAGCACTAGATAGGCTGTAGGGACAATTAGGTTTTGTGACCGTAGCGTTTAGGTATGTTTGTTGTTTTGTATATTAAATCAGGTTATTTCATGTATCAAATTCATTTATTATTAAAGAACATGAGTAACCACCACTTCAAAAGAGCAGGGTCCAGAGTAACGCCGAGGTCCTTCACAGTTTTATTTGCATTTTGCTCCGGCTCCATCTTTCAACAGACACTGAAGCACTAGATAGGCGCCGAGTAACCACCACGCCGCATTTTGCTCCGGCTCTCTTTCAACAGACGAACGCCGTTACACCACCCCAATAGGTCCACAGATGATGCAATTGCCATCACACTGCACACTGCCCTATCCCATCTGGACAAGAGGAAATGCTATGTAGGAATGCTGTTCATTCAGCATTCAACACCATAGTAACCTTCAAGCTCATCATTAAGCTTGAGACCCTGGGTTTCGACCCTGCCCTGTGCAACTGGGTCCTGGACTTTCTGACAGGTCACCCCCAGGTGATGAAAGTAGGAAACAACATCTCCACTGCTGATCCCACCACAAGGGGGCGTTAACAGCCCTCTCCTATACACCCTGTTAACCCTGTTGACCGCGTGGCCATGTACACTTCCAACTCAATCATCAAGTTTGCAGAAGACACTACAGTGGTAGACTTGATTACCAACAACGATGAGACGGCCTACAGGGAGGAGGTGAGGGCCCTCAGAGTGTGGTGTCAGGAAAATGACCTCTCACTCAATGTCAACAAAACAAAGGAGATGATCGTGAACTTCAGGAAACAGCAGAGGGAGCACCCCCCCTATCCACATCGACGGGAAAGTAGTGAAGAAGGTGGAAAGATTTAAGTTCCTGGTCGTACACATCACAGACAGACTGAAACGGTCCACCCACCCAGACAGCATGGTGAAGAAGGTGCAACATCACCTCTTCAACCTCAGCAGGCTGAAGAAATTTGGCTAGTCACCTAAAACACTCACAAACTTTTACAGATGCACAATCGAGAGCATCCTGTCAGGCTGTATCACTGCCTGGTACAGCAATTGCACTGTCCTCAACCACAAGGCTCTCCAGAGGGCAATGTGGTCTGCACAACGCATCACCGGGGGCCAACTACCTGCCCTCCAGGACACATACACCACCCAATGTCACAGGAAGGCCAAAAAGATAATCAAGGACAACAACCACCCGAGCCACAACCTGTTCACCCGCTATCATCCAGGAGACGAGGTCCGTACCGGTGCATCAAAGCTGGGACCGAGAGACTGAAAAATATATATATATAAATAAAGGGAACACTAAAATAACACGTCCTAGATCTGAATGAATGAAATATTCTTATTAAATACTTTTTTCTTTACATAGTTGAATGTGCTGACAACAAAATCACACAAAAATTATCAATGGAAATCAAATTTATCAACCCATGGAGGTCTGTATTTGGAGTCACACTCAAAATTAAAGTGGAAAACCACACTACAGGCTGATCCAACTTTGAGGTAATGTCCTTAAAACAAGTCAAAATGAGGCTCAGTAGTGTGTGTGGCCTCCACGTGCCTGTATGACTTCCCTACAGCGCCTGGGCATGCTCCTGATGAGGTGGCGGATGGTCTCCTGAGGGATCTCCTCCCAGACCTGGATTAAAGCATCCGCCAACTCCTGGACAGTCTGTGGTGCAACGTGGCGTTGGTGGATGGAGCGAGACATGATGTCCCAGATGTGCTCAATTGGATTCAGGTCTGGGGAACGGGCGGGCCAGTCCATAGCAGCAATGCCTTCCTCTTGCAGGAACTGCTGACACACTCCAGCCACATGAGGTCTAGCATTGTCTTGCATTAGGAGGAACCTAGGGCCAACCGCACCAGCATATGGACTCACAAGGGGTCTGAGGAGCTCATCTCGGCACCTAAAGGAAGTCAGGCTACCTCTGGCGAGCACATGGAGGGCTGTGCGGCCCCCCAAAGAAATGCCACCCCACACCATGACTGACCCACCACCAAACCGGTCATACTGGAGGATGTTACAGGACGTTCTCCACGGCGTCTCCAGACTGTCACGTCTGTCACATGTGCTCAGTGTGAACCTGCTTTCATCTGTGAACAGCACAGGGCGCCAGTGGCGAATTTGCCAATCTTGGTGTCCCCTGGCAAATGCCAAACGTCCTGCACGGTGTTGGGCTGTAAGCACAACCCCCACCTGTGGACGTCGGGCCCTCATACCACCCTCATGGTGTCTTTTTTTGACCGTTTGAGCAGACACATGCACATTTGTGGCCTGCTGGAGGTCATTTTGCAGGGCTCTGGCAGTGTTCCTCCTGCTCCTCCTTGCACAAAGGCGGAGGTAGCGGTCCTGCTGCTGGGTTGTTGCCCTCCTACGGCCTCCTCCACATCTCCTGATGTACTGGCCTGTCTCCTGGTAGCGCCTCCATGCTCTGGACACTACGCTGACAGACACAGCAAACCTTCTTGCTACAGCTCGCATTGATGTGCCATCCTGGATGAGCTGCACTACCTGAGCCACTTGTGTGGGTTGTAGACTCCGTCTCATGCTACCACTAGAGTGAAAGCACCGCCAGCATTCAAAAGTGACCAAAACATCAGCCAGGAAGCATAGGAACTGAGAAGTGGTCTGTGGTTATCACCTGCAGAGAGTTGAGTTGTTTATGAATAGTGCATTGTATGTTTCATTGTTTATCTGTGGATTATAGTGGGGTTAATTGGGTAATGGCCCAATGATGGAATGAAAAGTTAGGAGTAGGACAGAAGTTATTTGAATAAAAGGTTGAACATAATTGGTAGTGACACTTTCCTACCATAGGACAGTATAAGAAATGTACAACCCTTAGTATACCAGTAAAATTATTACAAAGAAGTTCTGTAGAGATTTTCATAGAAAGTTACTTTACTTTAATTTCTATCACCAGGGTCACTGGTGTATAACATATTACTGGTACTCTAAATCCTTAAGATATAATATTAGGAATTGAAGTCTAGTATGCAGTTGTCTCTGTGAGGCTGTGTGTGAAATATATTTGAGTTTAGTAGAACCATATACTGTAGCCTGGAGTAAGTGAGTAGAATTAGGATTACAGTACAAACATTTAAATTGCACAACAATTCCATGTGAATCTGATAACTATAATGTGTAGACGTTCCACTGTACCGTTTATGTCCTCCTATCATTGATGATAATGCCTCAGATGACAACTGAAAAATCTCTAATTTTATTAGTCACATGCACCGAACACAACGGGTGTTCAACTTACAGTGAAATGCTTACTTACGAGCCCCTAACCAACAATGGAGTTTAAGAATAAATATGGATAATAAGAAATAGGAGTAACAAGTAATTATAGAGCAGCAGTAATATAACAATAGAGAGACTATATACAGGGCGGTGCCGGTACAGAGTAGTATGTACATGTAGGTAGTTATTTAAGTGATTATGCTTAGATGATAATTACAGAGAGTAGCAGTGGTGTAAAAAAGAGGGGTAACCATTTGATTAGATGTTCAGGAGTCTTTATGGCTTGGAGGTAGAAGCTGTTTAGAAACCTCTTGGACCGAGATGTGGTGCTCCAGTACCGCTTTCCGTGCGGTAGCAGAAAGAACAGTCTATGACTAGGGTGGTGTCATGACTGTCCTGACCAGGTCAGGTTACAGGAGACCACAACCCTACAGATTATCTCTCAACCCCAACAGAGGAGGAGAATTTAGGGGTCTGAAGATGTGTGTGTGTGTGGGGGGAAGGGGGTTATGACCCCTCACGACCCTGGTAAATCAGGCCACAGACAAGTTCCTTTGTCCTGTTAATATGGAGAACCAGCCTCAGAACATTAAACATGAAATAAAGGGACTTTGGAACAATGGTTTCCGTCAGCCACAATGGTGGTCATGGCGATAGATGGAATATGAAAATGTATGTCATTTTTGTTTTGTTATTTTTCAAGAACACCAGGTCTGGGCGTCGCAGTGCACCCGCGTGGGTTCTGCAACACATTTCCCTGGTAGGTTAATAGATGACGTTATTACGAAAACATTGTATTGTGAAGAGTTTTCCTAGTATATGTTTCATGTTTATACATTGTATGTTGTATGGAAAATATCCAAATCAAAGAGAATGTTTTGGGGAAGATGAAATGTTAAGTTGTCTAAAATTGGATTTGAATAAAATATAGACCTTGCCTCATTAACTTGGTACGCCCAGAGAATTGCCCTAAAGGCAGTTACGCCCACTTCTGACCCAATGGTATTAAACCTGTGAGTAAAGAATTCACAGAGAGGACTACGTGACCCAAGCTGCAGCCAAGGTCTAAAAAGTCAACGAATCCAGAACGCAAAACAAGTTTGAAGACAAATAAATCCATTTCTACCCAAGCTACGGATGAGTAGCTGTGTCTAAGCGGGTGAATTCAAATCGAACCACCTAGCCTCCATCTCCCATCGAATTGTGGTATCTAAAGGGTTTCATTCCTATGCTGCGAGCTCTGAGCTACAGAGCTGTCTGTCCTCAGAAGACCCCTTCCATAACCAGGGTGAGGGAACAGAGTCCTAAGCCAAAAGGACACTGACATCGGGAGGACGATCAGAGAGGTGCGCCGGAGTATTGCGTCATCGAGCAGCCTGAACGGTCCACGCAGAGAATCCTCAGAGATCATCCCCACATAATTATATCATTATATTCTGACCCATAAGAGTGGCAGTTTGGGGCAAGGCTAGGTTTAGAATAGCATAGCTGACAAATTCACACAAATGTATATTTCTCTTGTGTACTTTCTTTTTTCTCTCTTTTGAAATCCCCAATTTGGGTAACACGCGCCATAGTGTGTTGGCCCGTTATACTAAGTTCTAATCAATAGCCTATAATGTGTTTTGTCTATGTGTATCTTTTATCATAATTTTAGCTTTTTAGTAAATAAATATTCAACTAAGATTGGTATGGTACGAACTCATTGGTGAGACGCGGGTCCGTGCAGATTCACAGGCTATACGACGTTCAGAACGAGATTGGTAGAGGTAACTGGTTAATTAGTGGCTGTTGTAAAATTGTTATTCTTTGAGTTAATTTGGGAAATATAAACTCAATAAAAACTAGTTCCCCAATGTGCCCCAGGTTAATGAGTTAATAATTGCTTGATTCAGTTAATCACGCAATTAGAAACTTGTATTCATTCGATGAGCAACAGTTGTCACATTAACTAATACAACGTCACGACAGTGGCTAGAGTCTTTTTTTTGGCCTTCCCCTGACACTGCTTGGCCCCAGTGATTTACTAGGCCGTTCGCACTACCCTCTGTGGCCTTGCGGTCGGAGGCCGAGCAGTTGCCATACAACCAGTCAGGATGCTCTAGATGGTGCAACAGTAGAACCTTTTGAGGATCGGAGGACCCATGCCAAATCTTTTCAGTCTCCTGAGAGGAAATATTTATTTGTATTTATTTATTTATCCGTTGTTTTACCAGGTAAGTTGTCATTTGCAGCAACGACCTGGGGAATAGTTACAGGGGAGAGGAGGGGGATGAATGAGCCAATTGTAAACTGGGGATTATTAGGTGACTGTGATGGTTTGAGGGCCAGATTGGGAATTTAGCCAGGACACCAGGGTTAACATTCCTACTCTTACGATATGTGCCATGGGATCTTTAATGACCTCAGAGAGTCAGGACACCTGTTTAACGTCCCATCCGAAAGACAGCACCCTACACAGGGCAGTGTCCCCAGTCACTGATATTTTTTTAGACCAGAGGAAAGAGTGCCTCCTACTGGCCCTCCAACACCACTTCCAGCAGCATATGGTCTCCCATCCAGGAACTGACCAGGACCAACCCTGCTTAGCTTCAGAAGCAAGCCAGGGTGGTATGCTGCTGGCCAACAAATAGGTTCTGTCGTGCCCATGTGTTGAGGATCAGCGTGGCGGGTGTGTTGTTACCTACCCTTACCACCTGAGTGCGGCCCGTCAGGAAGTCCAGGATCCAGTAGCATATTGATGAGCTTTGAGGGCACTATGGTGTTGAACCCTGTCCTGTAGTCAATGAATAGCATTCTCACATAGGTGTTCCTTCTGTCCAGGTGGGAAAGACAATGTGGAGTGCAATAGAGATTGCATTATCTGTGGATGTGTTGGGGCAGTATGAAAATTGGAGTGGGTTTAAGGTTTCTGGGATACTGGTGTTGATGTGAGCCATGACCAGCCTTTCAAAGCACCTCATGGCTTCAGACGTGAGTGCTTCGGGTTGGTTGTCATTTAGGCAGGTTACGTTAGAAGATAATAGAATTCTTACTAATGTTGTTATTCATAGATGCTCCAGTGGATGTGAAGGTGGAGGGAGTGTCAAGTGTGAAGGAGGGAGACTCTTTGGAGCTGAGATGCTCCAGTGACAGTAACCCTGCTGCCCACAGCTACCACTGGCACAACAGTAGAGGACCTCTACCCACCACTGGACCTACCATCACACTGGAGAATGTGACCAGACTCACTGAAGCCCTCTACTGCACTGCCATCAACACAGAGGGACAAGGCCACTCTAGCCCACTGAAGCTCAATGTAGAGTGTAAGTAGATGCTGCCCTTCTGTTAATATGGATCATGTCCTTTCTGTGTATATAATATGAAGACAATACTCTTCATTTGAAACCAATGTTTATCATCCTCATCCCAGACCCCCCTGAGATCAAAGTGGGCTCTGCCTGCACTTCAGACATCTCCATGGTAACCGGTCTGTGCATTGTGGATTCGGGGGCCCACCGCCACCGTGGAGTGGTCTCTTCCGGCTGGACCCCTGCCCACTTTGCCCAGTACCAGGGTGGAGATGCTAGGGGCAGTTACCATGGTGACCCTACAGAGGGCACTAGGCTTCTCAGAGACGTTCCACTGCCATGCCAGCAACACACAGGGTAATATCACCTTGTCCTTCACTGTGTCCACAAATGGTAAGGGAAACAGTGGGGGAAGTGTATCATAAATGAAGTATTACATACTATATTAACATCATAAAGGACATTATGGGTACATTAATAAATAATATTTATTTGTTTTTGGACAGATAAGATGTTGATGCTGTACATTTCAATTGGTATTGCTGCATTAGTGGTGGTAGTAATACTAATTCCCATGTCAGCTTGCGTATTGAACAAGAAGGTGTAAGTTACTCTAGTATTTCTTTTTGGAGTGAGCTACGCAGATTTGTGTTTGTTTTTAGCTGGTTTGTTCTGTTTGTTCAATTTGGCATTGTTTTTTCAATCAGCAGGATTCATTGTGACCAGCCAGTAACCAGCAAGCAGGACATTGATGCATCAAAGTGTGCTTCCTCAGATCCCTCAACATCAAGGTCTTTTTTGGAGGTATGTACTGTGGTTCTACTGCAGACATTTACAGCTGCTGTAGAGATCTGAGAAAAGTTTGCTCTAAATAAAAAGGATATAAAAAACAATAGAGGTGTTGTTGATGATAGTATCTCTGATCCGGTTTCCTGTAGGCTGAAGAGGATGGCGACCCATACGAGTGTGATGGTGGAGACGAAGCAGTCTGTGGTAACATGTGAACACAACAGGAAGCATGTGGATGTCAGCTGACCCAGAGGCCATGGTACTCAGTCTGTCAAAGGTTCCAGTAAAATATTAACATTCTTAACCAATGTAGCAGAGCTGGTGACTGCTTATATTTGTTAGCTTGATGTAGCTTTATGGTTCTTATGGCTAATGAATATGGTACATTCTTATTTGGGCTGTGGCTTTGTGTTATGGCTTTTACAAGGCATTTGTTTATCATATATGGCTTGGGTGATTCAGAAGAGTTTTTACAAGATGTTTAATATGCACAATAAATCAACCAGTATTTAACGATAGATTGTTTCCCAATTCCCCAGCTGTCTGTTGAAATTGTGTCTTGAGTGTAATCTGAGGATAGATTACAAGTGTGGAACTTTCAGTGATTCTCCACTTGGGGTTCCCCTTTCATTTATTGGGATTTTCAACGTCTGTTTATTTACATGGGGTTTGAGCTATTTCACAATACTGATTTTGTCAGCTTTCTTGACCCTCTCTATAAGAACATATCGGCAACGGGCATACAAATCAAAATACAGACAATTATAGTTATTAGGTTCTGATTGTAGCTCTGTATACATGATTAAATCTGGAGAAAAAAAGAAAGTTTCATAAAACATGTTTTGGAACAAATCCTTCATATGATTTGAAAGGCATAGAAACATTTAAATGTATTCAATGTATTTTGTGAGAAAGGCCTCCCGATATTAATTCCTGCGAGTGCAGGAAAGTGTCCTTATCTTCAAACTCCCCCTCCAATAAAACTGTAGAAGTTGACAAGTCAAACGTGTGGTTTCGTTGGTTCAGCCCAAGTAATCTGCATACTTTTCTGGAAGGTCTGTTGGGAGACTATGGGCCATTTGTTTATAGCCACACAGCATATTTGTACAGACCACTTCAGAACTGCAATGAGCTACGATAACTCTGGAACTTCTCCAATTACTGTGATCTTCAGGAAATCAAATCACATTTTATTAGTCACATGCCCCGAATACAACAGGTGTAGATCTTACAGTGAAATGCTTACCTACGAGCTCCTAACCAGCAGCGCAGTTTTAAAAAATATGAATAAGAATAAGAGATAAAAGTAACAAGTAATTAAAGAGGAGCATTAAAAAATAACAACATATACATAACATATACAACATATACATAACATATACAACATATACATAACATATACAACATATACATAACATATACAACATATACATAACATATACAACATATACATAACATATACAACATATACATAACATATACAACATATACATAACATATACAACATATACATAACATATACAACATATACATAACATATACAACATATACATAACATATACAACATATACATAACATATACAACATATACATAACATATACAACATATACATAACATATACAACATATACATAACATATACAACATATACATAACATATACAACATATACATAACATATACAACATATACATAACATATACAACATATACATAACATATACAACATATACATAACATATACAACATATACATAACATATACAACATATACATAACATATACAACATATACATAACATATACAACATATACATAACATATACAACATATACATAACATATACAACATATACATATACACATTGCCGAGTCAATGTGCTGGGGCACCGGTTAGTTGAGGTAGTGTGTACATGTAGGTAGAGTTAATTAAAGTGACTATGCATAGATGACAACAGAGAGTGGCAGTGGTGTGGAGAGGGGAGGTCGGGGGCAATGTGAATAGTCTGGGTAGCCATTTGACTAGATGTTCAGGTGTCTTATGGCTTGGGGGTAGAAGCTGTTTAGAAGCCTCTTGAACCTAGACTTGGTGCTCCGCTACCCCTTGCCGTGTGGTAGCAGAGAGAACAGTCTATGACTAGGGTGGCTGGAGTCTTTGACAATATTTAGGGTCTTCCTCTGACATTGCCTGTTATAGAGGTCCTGGATGGTAGGAAGCTTGGCCCCAGTGATGTACTGGGCTGTTTGCACTACCCTCTGTAGTGCCTTGCGGTCGGAGGCCGAGCTGTTGCCATACCAGGCAGTGATGCAACCAGTCAGGATGCTCTCGATGGTGCAGCTGTAGAACCTTTTGATGATCTGACGATCCATGCCAAACCTAATTCCCCTGAGGGAAAGACTGATATATGGTCTTTTGAAAGGCACATTTAATAAGCCACGTTCAACAATTCAACAGGATATAGATAGCCAAAAAGTCCTCAACCAAATTAACATAGGCCTACCCAGCTTTCACATTGACGCAAACCATGTTACTAACATAGGAGAACTGGTTGTACTCTGGCATGTCAGTCCTGAAACAGAACGGTAAAACGTCATCCCGCTGAACATTATCAATACTCAGGATGCTGTTTCCCTTGTTCAGGTCTCCCAGGATCTGAGTGCAAACTGTGGGGCCACCAGGTGTTCTCCTGTAGGTTGTAGATTCAGTTGACCTTCCCCCACCAGGAGAGGGTTTATCAGAAGCCTCCATAGTCTGTGATGTGTGTCCATGTGGGAGGGTACCTGAATGTACAGGATACATGGGACGTCTGATGACCTGAGACTGGACCCCATGGATTACTGGAGCAGTCATTTGCCTCAAGTCAATCAAGAGTTAAAATAAATTCTTCCTAGTGTACATAGACCGCTTGCACAAACATGACTGCTGTAATATTATCAGGAAATTACCCCCCCCCCCCCCCCCCCGGGTGGTTGAGCTAACGTGCGCTAATGTGATTAGCATGAAGTTGTAGGTAACAAGTACATTTCCTAGGATTATAACGACACAAGGCAAGACCCAGATGCAGACACGGAAGGCAGTTGGTTTGAGCTGTGACATTTATTATAGTCCAAGGTTCAGGTAAAAGGAAGGTTGGGAACAGTTCCTAACCAGGTCAGTGTCCAAAATGGTACAGGGCGGCAGGCAGGCTCGGGGTCAGGGTCAGGCAGAATGTTCAGGCAGGCGTGCTCAAAGTCAGGACAGACAAGGGTCAGAACCATGAGGTTGAGAGAAAAACACAGAATGGGAAAAATAGGAGCTCAGAGAAAAACGCTGGTTGACTTGGCAAACAAGGCGAACTGGCACAGACAGACAGACAACACAGGTATAAAAACACAAGGGATAGCAGGGAAGATGGGTGACACCTGGAGTGGGGTGGAGACAGGCACAAGGACAGGTGAAAAGATCAGGGTGTGACAAGGACAGACATATCTGATATGGGCAGAAAGCTTAAATTCTTGTTCATCTAACTGCACAGAATACCATGCTATTGTTTGAGGAGAGTGCACAGTTATGAACTTGAAAATGTATTAATAAACCAATTAGGTACATTTGGGCAGACTTGATACAACATTTTGAACATAAATGCAATGGTTCATTGGATCAGTCTAAAACTTTGCACATACACTGCTGCCATTTAGTGGCCAAAATTGTGCCTAAACTGGAATAATACATTCTGGCCTTTTGCTTACATTTCAAAGATGATGAAAAAATAAATAATAATAATGATATTATCTTTTACCAGATATAACATGTCACGCACACACGCACACGCACACGCACACACACACACACACACACACACACACACACACACACACACACACACACACACACACACACACACACACACACACACACACACACACACACACACAACAAGCATTATTAAGCAATGCTGATATCTGAGATGCAGCTTCATCACTGTTTTGCATGATCCACATTTGCATATACACTGTCCATTTGATCCATACTGTCCATCGGATCGTCTGGACCCTGTAAAGAGAAATAGAGAAATCAGGCGGGGAAGTTAACCCTTTCCCTATCATCAAGCTATGCGCACAACACTAAATGGCCAACATGGTAAACATATATAGTACCCACTGGCCACAGATGTCAATTCAACGTCTATTTCACGTTGCTTCAATGTCATGTCATTGAAATGACATAGAAACAACGTTGAGTCAACCAGTGTGTGCCCAGTGGGTAAAAACCATAATGTCCAAAGATGATGACTAAGTACATTTAGACTGTTGATATCACTATAAAGAGTACTGTCAGTTTAAAACAGATCTGCTCAGGGTGCTGTAATGTACCTGGACGTTGCCATAGACGGGCTCATCAATGACCTTTGGAGGAGGAACTTGGGTGTCATCTTTCTTCTTTGTAGTATTGACTCTGTGGAGATAGGGGAAGACAAGTATCTCACTGACACTGTAGGTCAACTCAAAGAACACATTTTAGAGTAATGTTCAGAAGAAAAAACAAAATATGTCAAACTAGCAATTTACTGAAGGATGTTTCATAGTTTTAAGCATACCTTTCAGGTTTGGTTGTTGGAGTTGTCATGGTGAAATTAGCATAATATCCAGACTCTTGCTTAGTGACACCCCTGGACCTATTAAATCAATTCAGTTATTTTAGTGAATGTGAGAAAAAATATATTTAAAATGTATCTGCAGTGACTAATATAAGGCAGAGGACAAGATGTTGCTATAGAAATGGATCAATGTCAGTCAAGCTGGAGTGCATCCCTCTGGGGACACCCATCAACCGGACCCACCTTTTCCTGTACTTGAAGAACCAAACAATCCCCAATACAGCAACCAGTAGAACTGCAACTACTGGGACCGTGGTGGCAATATATGTGGCCGTGGATGGCGCGTCTGTGAAAAACATTCTGATTAGGACTGAGGAATACACTTGGGTTGCAGTCATTAAAACTTGTTTTTCAACCACTCCATACATTCCTTGTTAACAAACTATAGTTTTGGCAAGTCGGTCAGGACATCTACATTGTGCACGACACAAGTAATTTTTCCAACAATTGTTTACAGACAGATTATTTCACTTACAACTCACTGTGTCACAATTCCAATGGGTGAGAAGTTTACACACACAAAGTTGACTGTGCATTTAAACAGCTTGGAAAATTCCAGAAAATTATGTCATGGCTTTAGAAGCTTCTGATAGGCTAACTGACATCATTTGAGCAATTGGAGGTGTACCTGTGGATGTATTTCAAGGCCAACCTTCAAACTCAGTGACTTTGCTTGACATCATGGGAAAATCAAAAGAAATCTGCCAAAACCTCAGAAAGAAAATTGTAGAGCTCCAAGTCTGGTTCATCCTTGGGAGCAATTACCAAACGCCTGAAGGTAACACATTCATCTGTACAAACAATAGTACGCAAGTATAAACACCATGGGACCACGCAGCCATCATACTGCTCAGGAAGAAGACGCGTTCTGTCTCCTAGAGATGAACGTACTTTGGTGCGAAAAGTGCAAATCAGTCCCAGAACAACAGCAAAGGACCTCGTGAAGATGTTCAAAAGTATCTATATCCACTGTAAAACGAGTCCTATATCGACATAACCTGAAAGGCAAGCCCAGCAAGGAAGAAGCCACTGCTCCAAAACTGCCATAAAAAAGCCAGACTACGGTTTGCAAATGCACACTGGGACAAACAACGTACTTTTTGGAGAAATGTCCTCTGGTCTGATGAAACAAAAAAAGAACTGTTTGGCCATAATGACCATTGTTATGTTTGGAGAAAAAGGGGGAGGCTTGCAAGCCGAAGAACACTATCCCAACCATGAAGCACGGGGGTGGCAGCATCATGTTGTGGGGGTGCTTTGCTGCAGGAGGGACTGGTGCACTTCACAAAATAGATGGCATCATGAAGATGGAAAATGATGTTGATATATTGAAGCAACATCTCAAGACATCAGTCTGGAAGTTAAATCTTGGTTGCAAATGGACAATGACCGCAAGCATACTTCCAAAGTTGTGGCAAAATGGATTAAGGAAAACAAAGTCAAGGTATTGGAGTGGACATCACAAAACCCTGACCTCAAGCCTATGGAAAATGTATGGGCCACAAAGTGATTTCAATTACAGAATTTAATGATTGTGATATGAGAAAAATGAGGATGGATCAACAACATTGTAGTTACCCCACAATACTAACTGACAGAGTGAAAAGAAGGAAGTATGTACGGAATAAAAATATTCCAAAGCATCCTGTTGGCAAATTATTATTATTTTTGTTACATTTATGTCCCGAATACAAAACATTATGTTTGGGGCAAATCTAACACATCACTGAGTACCACTCTTCATACGTTCAAGCATGGTGGTGGATGCATCATGTTATGGGTATACTTGTCATCAGCAATGACTATGGAGTTTAAAAAATAATAATAATAAATGGAATGGAGATAAGCACAGGCAAAATCCTAGAAGAAATCCTGGTTCAGTCTGCTTTCCAACAGACACGGGAAGACAAATTCACCTTTCAGCAGGACAATAACCTAAAACACAAGGCCAAATCTACACTGGAGTTGCTTACCAAAATCTATGGCAAGACTTGAAAATGTCTGTTCAAAACCTCTTAGAACCACCCATCCCGGATCCAGTATATGTGTCATCAGCAACGCTGAATAGCATAGCGCATCAGTAAAAAAAATATTACTAGAAAATATTCATATTCATGAAATCACAAGTGAAATATAGCGAAACACAGCTTAGCCTTTTGTTAATCACCCTGTCGTCTCAGATTTTGAAATGATGCTTTACAGCGAAAGCAATACATACATTTGTGTAAGTTTATCAATAGCCTAACATAGCATTATGTACACTTAGCATCAGGAAGCTTGGTCACGAAAATCAGAAAAGCAATCAAATGAACCGTTTACCTTTTATGATCTTCGGATGTTTTCACTCACAAGACTCCAAGTTAGACAGCATATGTTCCTTTTTTCCATAAAGACCTTTTTTATATCCAAATACCTCCGTTAGTTTGGTTACGTTATGCCCAGGAATCCACCGGAAATAGCGGTCACGAAAACGCAGACAAAAATTCCAAATGATATCCATAATATCGACAGAAACATGGCAAACGTTTGTTATAATCAATCCTCAAGGTGTTTTTCAAATATCTATTCGATAATATATCAACCGGGACAGTTGGCTTTTCACTAGGACCGGGACGAACAATGGCCGCCTCTCTCTTTTGCGCAAAAATCACTCTGAGAGCCCCCACCTGACCACTTACGTAATGTGGTCGTTCACGCTCATTCTTCAAAATAAAGGCCTGAAACTATGTCTAAAGGCTGTATACACATTAGGGAAGCCATAGAAAAAGGAATCTGGTTTATATGCCTTTCAATGGTCAATGGGGATGCATAGGAACACAGAGCTTTCAAAATAAGAGTCACTTCCTGATTGGATTTTTCTCAGGCTTTCGCCTGAAATATCAGTTATGTTATACTCACAGACAATATTTTTACAGTTTTGGAAACTTTAGAGTGTTTTCTATCCTAAGCTGTCAATTATATGCATATTCTAGCATCTGGTGCTGAGAAATAGACCGTTTACTTTGGAAACGTTATTTTTCCAAAAATAAAAATAGTGCCACCTAGCTTCAAGAGCAGTGATCAACAACCAACTTGACAGAGCTTGAAGAATTTAAAAAACTATGTGCAAATATTGTGCAATTCAAGTGTGCAAAGCTCTTAGAGACTTACCCAGGAAGACTCACAGCTGTAATCACTGCCAAAGCTGATTATAACATGTATTGACTCAGGGTTGTGAATACTTACATAAATAAGCTATTTCATTATTTAATTTTCAATAGTTTCTAAAAACATGTTTTATCTTTCTCACTATGGGGTATTTTATGTAGATCAGTGGAGGCTGCTGGGGGGAGGATGGCTCATTATAATGGCTGGAACGGAGTAAATGGAATGGCATCAAACACATGGAAACCATGTGTTTGATACCATTCCACTAATTCTGCTTCAGTCATTACCACGAGCCTGTCCTCCCAAATTAAGGTGCCACCAACCTCCTGTGGTGTAAATAGGTGAGAGAGAAAAAAATATTGAATCATTTTGAATTCAGGCTGTAACACAACAACATGTGGAATAAGTCAAAGGGTATGAATACTTCCTGATGGCACTGTAGATATAGCAGTGTCTACTAGAGTCTACTTACATTTTGTGGTGGCTAGTGGGACTGTAGTTGTGGAATCAACTGAGAAGACAAAGACATTGTTATTGCTGTTATCAACTGTGTCAGGTTCACTAGTTATTTCTAAAGTAAAACAATATCTGATTCAGAGCAACATTTTAAATTCGGTGTGTACGTGAAAATTCTAAGCTGAGTATTTCACCTGTGTTTGACATGTCCTTTGGTATCGTTGAAATAGTCCCGGAGGTTCCTGAATGGAACAAAATACAGTAGGGATTAGTTTCCTCCAAATCAAAGGAATGACACACTGCACTGAACAAAGGCACTTTACATTGCATCCTCTACTGCTTACCAGATATTTGAATGGAGACATGGTCTTTATTAAAACTGAAGTTGTCGGCTCCAGTGGCAATTCTCAAGTAGTAGAAGTGCCCAATGTCGCCATGTTGAATTATATTGATCTTCAGGGAGCAGTTTCCCTGTGTGATATTTCCTGTCAGGTTGGTCCTGGTTTGAAAACTCTTGATGACGAATGTGTTGTTGGGGTGATAGAGGAATTCATTCTTGTCATTATCATTGATGTTTAGTTTAGTATTTCCCCAGCGTTTCCAGTAGGCTTGGATAGGCTCTTTAGATTGGGACGGGGGATAGGTAACATTGCATGGTATGGTCACATCTTCTCCCAATTTGGTAAAAACAACTTTCGGGTAATCAGCTTTCCAAACCACACCTGTGTTTGAATTAACGGTAAAAGTATTATTCAGTTCATGTTGTTTAGACATAGCATAAGAAAACACTGAGTGCATATTGACATAAAAATGAATCACATACCACTAGTGCCAGAGGCCTGAGACAAAATGAGCATCATCACAATCCACATCAATGGGCTCATCTGGTCCAACAGAGAGATTTGAAAGTTAATTCTAACTAATGACGCATCGGATTCCTAATATCGTTTACGTTGTGTTAAAGATACCTGGTGTCAGATGGCACTCCCATCATAATTGTGTCAAACCAAATACAACATTACCACTGACCAACAAGCATAGCACAGACTGTAAAGCACTGGGAAATAATGTTGGTTCAGCAACAACAAAATAAAAACTCAAAGCTACGGAGGATACTCACTGTGTTGTGAAAAGAGGTGTCCAAACATGAGGCTACAGGTCCAAGGAAAACACCAGCAGTGACCATGGCACTGGCACATGTCTTAAAAGCCAACTGGTTCCAATAAAATGAGTGACAAGCAGTTATAACGAGAGTGGTGTCAAAAGTATTGCATGTATATTTCCTGTTACTGAACAAAAAAAATTGAGGAAGTTTAGTGTAAATGTGAAAACTGAAAGTTGGCTAATTACTTGAGACACAGCTAGCACATAACGTTCTGAGAAACATATGATTCTTCTTTTACCTTTATTTAGCTACGCAAGTCAGTTAAGAACAAATTATTATTTTCAATGACAGCCTAGGAACAGTAGGTTAACTACCCTTGTTTAGGGGTAGAATGACAGATTTGACCTTGTCAGCATGGGGATTTGATCTTGCAACCTTTCGGTTACTAGTCCAACGCTCTAACTACTAGGCTACCCTGCCGCCCCTTCTTAGAGCTTGGTGAAAGTGTGGTTGTCCTATGGTTATTTTGAACACAACATTCTGGGAACGGTGCAGGATACCCAGATGGCACATTACGTTTTGAGAAACGTATGTTTCTTAGATGGGAATTTGAGTACTTCAGCATGTTTTCTGCAGGTTTTCCTCATGGTTCTATTTAACGTCATGTTCTCAGAACATTAAGATAACTTTCCATAAAAACCACAATATTTTTTTTAAAATTGGGCCTGTTTGTACATCCTGTCGGCGCAGTGGACTAATCCATGAATAGAAAACAGAAGATCATAGGTTTGAATCTCACTGATGCCTTGCCACAACAATAATAAATGCCTAAACAAATGAATTTCCATGGGTTCAAAACAGTTAACCCAAACTAAGCCAACAGTGTTATTGAAACATGTTCTCAGAATGTTATTTAACTACCTTCAAATAGCCTATCATTTTTGATCTCAGAATATTAATAAAATGTCCCAGGAAAACTTTCAGGGTTCCATGATGAAATGTTCTCAGAACCACCCTGTACCCTAAAAATGAACATTCCCAGAACAGGTTAAATTGTCACGTCTGTTCTCAGAACGTTTAAAAAACATAACATTTTACCGGTCAGGAAACTTATGGCTTCGATCCCAGAACCCATGGATAATTAAAAATGTACATTCCCACAACTGTCAAGGACCCAGATGTTTTTCTCTCTCTCACTCTATCAGTAAGGGAGATATGAGAAAGAGAGATATGACCCAGGGTACACAGTTTTGGACTGTAAACACAATCATCTCTAACCTGTGGTTGTCGAAGAGATTTTGTCATGCTGAAAAGCTGAGAGTCATGAGGCTTCCATTGCATGTTAGAGAGGGGCTGCCACGGGGTGGGGATTGTCGGGTAGTTAGTATGAGTGTAACGGATGCATGATCAGGAACGCAGAAAACATTTCTCATATAATCTCTCTGCCTTTCTCTCATCCCTGTCTCGATCTCTCACGCCTTTTTCTCTCACCTCTTTATCGCTCACCCCTATCTGTCTTTCTCTCACCCCTCTCTGTCTTTCTCTCACCTCTTTCTGTCTTTCTCTCACCCCTATCTGTCTTTCTCTCACCCCTCTCTGTCTTTCTCTCACCCCTCTCTGTCTTTCTCTCACCTCTTTCTGTCTTTCTCTCACCCCTTTCTGTCTTTCTCTCACCTCTTTCTGTCTTTCTCTCACCCCTCTCTGTCTTTCTCTCACCTTTCTGTCTTTCTCTCACCTCTTTCTGTCTTTCTCTCACCCCTATCTGTCTTTCTCTCACCCCTTTCTGTCTTTCTCTCACCCCTATCTGTCTTTCTCTCACCTCTTTCTGTCTTTCTCTCACCCCTTTCTGTCTTTCTCTCACCCCTTTCTGTCTTTCTCTCACCTCTTTCTGTCTTTCTCTCACCTCTTTCTGTCTTTCTCTCACCTCTTTCTGTCTATCTCTCACCCCTTTCTGTCTTTCTCTCACCCCTCTATCTTTCACCCTTCTCTGTCTTTCTCTCAACCCTGTCTTTCTCTCACCCCTCTCTATCTTACACCCCTCTCTGTCTTTCTCTCACCCCTCTCTGTCTTTCTCTCACCCCTCTCTGTCACCCCTGTCTTTCTCTCACCCCTCTCTGTATTTCTCTCACTCCTCTCTGTCTTTCCCTCACCCCTCTCTGTCTTTCTCTCACCCCTCTCTGGAACTTTTTTCTCTCACAAAACCACTTTTTTTCTTTAGGCCTTTGCCAGGTCAATGATTGGTTTTATCTTGTTTGGGTTTTAATTTAGTTTTGTCAGTTGTGTGCATTTCTCATATAATCTCTCTGCCTTTCTCTCATCCCTGTCTCGATCTCTCACGCCTATGTCTTTCTCTCACCTCTTTATCGCTCACCCCTATCTGTCTTTCTCTCACCCCTCTCTGTCTTTCTCTCACCTCTTTCTGTCTTTCTCTCACCCCTTTCTCTGTCTTTCTCTCTGTCTTTCTCTCACCCCTCTCTGTCTTTCTCTCACCCCTCTCTGTCTTTCTCTCACCTCTTTCTGTCTTTCTCTCTTTCTCTCACCCCTTTCTGTCTTTCTCTCACCTCTTTCTGTCTTTCTCCTACCCCTCTATGTCTTTCTCTCACCCCTTTCTGTCTTTCTCTCACCTCTTTCTGTCTTTCTCTCACCCCTATCTGTCTTTCTCTCACCCCTCTCTGTCTTTCTCTCACCTCTTTCTGTCTTTCTCTCACCCCTTTCTGTCTTTCTCTCACCCCTCTCTGTCTTTCTCTCACCTCTTTCTGTCTTTCTATCACCTCTTTCTGTCTTTCTCTCACCCCTATCTGTCTTTCTCTCACCCCTCTCTGTCACCCCTGTCTTTCTCTCACCCCTCTCTGTATTTCTCTCACCCTCTCTGTCTTTCCCTCACCCCTCTCTGTCTTTCTCTCACCCCTCTCTGGAACTTTTAAAGTAAAAAAACAAAACCACTTTTTATTCTTTAGGCCTTTGCCAGGTCAATGATTGGTTTTATCTTGTTTGGGTTTTAATTTAGTTTTGTGCAGTTTGTGCATTTCTCATATAATCTCTCTGCTTTCTCTCATCCCTGTCTCGATCTCTCACGCCTATGTCTTTCTCTCACCTCTTTATCGCTTTCACCCCTATCTGTCTTTCTCTCACCCCTCTCTGTCTTTCTCTCACCTCTTTCTGTCTTTCTCTCACCCCTTTCTGTCTTTCTCTCACCTCTTTCTGTCTTTCTATCACCTCTTTCTGTCTTTCTCTCACCTCTTTCTGTCTTTCTCTCACCCCTATCTGTCTTTCTCTCACCCCTGTCTTTCTGTCACCCCTTCTTTCTCTCACCCCTCTCTGTATTTCTCTCACTCCTCTCTGTCTTTCCCTCACCCCTCTCTGTCTTTCTCTCACCCCTCTCTGTTTTAAAGTAAAAAAACAAAACCACTTTTTATTCTTTAGGCCTTTGCCAGGTCAATGATTGGTTTTATCTTGTTTGGGTTTTAATTTAGTTTTGTGCAGTTGTGTGCATTTCTCATATAATCTCTCTGCCTTTCTCTCATCCCTGTCTCGATCTCTCACGCCTATGTCTTTCTCTCACCTCTTTATCGCTCACCCCTATCTGTCTTTCTCTCACCCCTCTCTGTCTTTCTCTCACCTCTTTCTGTCTTTCTCTCACCCCTATCTGTCTTTCTCTCACCCCTCTCTGTCTTTCTCTCACCCCTCTCTGTCTTTCTCTCACCTCTTTCTGTCTTTCTCTCACCCCTTTCTGTCTTTCTCTCACCTCTTTCTGTCTTTCTCCTACCCCTCTCTGTCTTTCTCTCACCCCTTTCTGTCTTTCTCTCACCTCTTTCTGTCTTTCTCTCACCCCTATCTGTCTTTCTCTCACCCCTCTCTGTCTTTCTCTCACCTCTTTCTGTCTTTCTCTCACCCCTTTCTGTCTTTCTCTCACCTCTTTCTGTCTTTCTCTCACCCCTCTCTGTCTTTCTCTCACCTCTTTCTGTCTTTCTATCACCTCTTTCTGTCTTTCTCTCACCTCTTTCTGTCTTTCTCTCACCCCTATCTGTCTTTCTCTCACCCCTCTCTGTCACCCCTGTCTTTCTCTCACCCCTCTCTGTATTTCTCTCACTCCTCTCTGTCTTTCCCTCACCCCTCTCTGTCTTTCTCTCACCCCTCTCTGGAACTTTTAAAGTAAAAAAACAAAACCACTTTTTATTCTTTAGGCCTTTGCCAGGTCAATGATTGGTTTTATCTTGTTTGGGTTTTAATTTAGTTTTGTGCAGTTGTGTGCATTTCTCATATAATCTCTCTGCCTTTCTCTCATCCCTGTCTCGATCTCTCACGCCTATGTCTTTCTCTCCCCTCTTTATCGCTCACCCCTATCTGTCTTTCTCTCACCCCTCTCTGTCTTTCTCTCACCTCTTTCTGTCTTTCTCTCACCCCTATCTGTCTTTCTCTCACCTCTTTCTGTCTTTCTCTCACCTCTTTCTGTCTTTCTCTCACCCCTATCTGTCTTTCTCTCACCCCTCTCTGTCACCCCTGTCTTTCTCTCACCCCTCTCTGTATTTCTCTCACTCCTCTCTGTCTTTCCCTCACCCCTCTCTGTCTTTCTCTCACCCCTCTCTGGAACTTTTAAAGTAAAAAAACAAAACCACTTTTTATTCTTTAGGCCTTTGCCAGGTCAATGATTGGTTTTATCTTGTTTGGGTTTTAATTTAGTTTTGTGCAGTTGTGTGCATTTCTCATATAATCTCTCTGCCTTTCTCTCATCCCTGTCTCGATCTCTCACGCCTATGTCTTTCTCTCACCTCTTTATCGCTCACCCCTATCTGTCTTTCTCTCACCCCTCTCTGTCTTTCTCTCACCTCTTTCTGTCTTTCTCTCACCCCTATCTGTCTTTCTCTCACCCCTCTCTGTCTTTCTCTCACCCCTCTCTGTCTTTCTCTCACCTCTTTCTGTCTTTCTCTCACCCCTTTCTGTCTTTCTCTCACCTCTTTCTGTCTTTCTCTCACCCCTCTCTGTCTTTCTCTCACCCCTTTCTGTCTTTCTCCCACCTCTTTCTGTCTTTCTCTCACCCCTATCTGTCTTTCTCTCACCCCTCTCTGTCTTTCTCTCACCCCTATCTGTCTTTCTCTCACCTCTTTCTGTCTTTCTCTCACCCCTTTCTGTCTTTCTCTCACCTCTTTCTGTCTTTCTCTCACCCCTCTTGGCGACAGGCGATAGAGAAAATAAAGCAAGGATGAACTTTCTCTCAACCTCTTTCTCTCACCTCTTTCTGTCTTTCTATCACCTCTTTCTGTCTTTCTCTCACCCCTATCTGTCTTTCTCTCACCCCTCTCTGTCTTTCTCTCACCCCTCTCTGTCTTTCTCTCACCCCTATCTGTCTTTCTCTTACCCCTCTCTGTCTTTCTCTCACCTCTTTCTGTCTTTCTCTCACCTATTTCTGTCTTTCTCTCACCTCTTTCTGTCTTTCTCTCACCTCTTTCTGTCTTTCTCTCACCTCTTTCTGTCTTTCTCTCACCCCTATCTGTCTTTCTCTCACCCCTATCTGTCTTTCTCTTACCCCTTTCTGTCTTTCTCTCACCTATTTCTGTCTTTCTCTCACCCCTTTCTGTCTTTCTCTCACCTCTTTCTGTCTTTCTCTCACCTCTTTCTGTCTTTCTCTCACCTCTTTCTATCTCTCACCCCTTTCTGTCTTTCTCTCACCCCTCCATCTTTCACCCTTCTCTGTCTTTCTCTCACCCCTCTCTATCTTACACCCCTCTCTGTCTTTCTCTCACCCCTCTCTGTCTTTCTCTCACCCCTCTCTGTCACCCCTGTCTTTCTCTCACCCCTCTCTGTATTTCTCTCACTCCTCTCTGTCTTTCCCTCACCCCTCTCTGTATTTCTCTCACCCCTCTCTGGAACTTTTAAAGTAAAAAAACAAAACCACTTTTTATTCTTTAGGCCTTTGCCAGGTCAATGATTGGTTTTATCTTGTTTGGGTTTTAATTTAGTTTTGTGCAGTTGTGTGCACAAACCCCAATGTTAACTATAGGAGAGATCTAAACAGGTGCATCTAGTTTCACTATTGTATACTCTCTTTTGTCTTGATGGCAAAGAAAGTCATCCTCTTGACAGAAATATAGTTATTTACAAAATGGGTTGTTCAAGCCCTGAATGCTGATTGGCTGACAGCCGTGGTGTATCAGACCGTATACCACGGGTATGATAAAACATGTATTTTTACTGCTCTAATTACGTTGGTAACCAGTTTATAATAGCAATAAGGCACCTCAGGGGTTTGTGATATATGGCCAATATACCACGGCTAAGGGGGCTGTGTCCAGGCACTCCGTGTTGCTTCTGCGTAAGAACAGCCCTTAACCGTGGCATATTGGCCATATACCACATCCCCTTGGTCCTTATTGCTTAAATATACCATAACGAGAACATTTGTCACAAGTATTTGTCTATTCTGTTGTCCAGTCCCTCATCAGGCTTTCTGTCGTGTATGGGTGGACCAGGACCCTGTGGTGACCAGCACACTGGCCCAGAAAGTCTCTATGGGATGCCGTGTCCTGTCGGACAGCGGGGAGCTGATCACTGGCTGCAGGGCAGAGTGGTACATCAACACGGCCACACATGGCCCGAGGAAGGAGTGGAGGGAGAAGGGTGACTTTCCCCGATTCAAGGGGAGGTTTCAGAAAACCTACGACCTGAACACAACAGATACAAGCCTCCTGATGACCTGGTTAGAGCTGCATGACATAGGCTATTACTTCTGTACTCTGCAGTGCTGCGTCAATGGGAAGGACAGGCAGTACCATGGCAATGGGACAAGACTCCTCCTCAGCGAGGCTACACACACACCTTATGGGTTAATATTTACCTCAGTTATCCCAGGTAACACAACAACATTTTTCACATATTAGGCCAAAAAATATCACATTTATTCCCTTACTATTGTATTGCTCAAAAATGTATCAAGTTATCATACAGATGACAGTTGTGCTTCCCTTTGTAGTTAATGTTTTCAATACGATTTTGTTCTTAAGGTGCAGAAGAGGAGAATACTTCAGAGATGCAACTCTTTTATTTTCATGCTTTTCTGGCAGTGAAGCTGTTGGTCATCATAGTGCTTGGAGGCATGTAATTTGATGTAATTTGGACAATTTAAAGGTTAAATAAAAATGTTTTAAGTAGTTAATCAATTCATTAACGGAAAAAGCCCAACATATTGTATGGTCATTATGTTATGAATATACATCATGGACACTCTACAGGAGAACGGGCTACCGCACTCACCTGCACTCGATATTCCCAGTCGTGAAAGTACCGCCAAAGAACTCGGGGTATGTGGGACTCCCCTTATTAAAACAAAGGGCAATAATGGAACAACGGAAAGAAGTTCACCTGCCAATCATGTCACGGCGGAGTTTGGCAACCAGCAGTTGTACCAAGTACCATTGGTAAACGCTCCTGCTCCTTCCACGACACCTCTCGTGTTACCTGGCGTTATGGACGTAGAAGGGAGAGTGGACGAGTCCAGGCTGCGGATGCACATTTTCAAGAATGGTAAGGATGGGATACGATATCCTAAAGAGAAATTGATGGGCATAAATCACTGCCAATTCAGCAATTCATAATTCAACATATTAATTGATTGACAATTATTTCATATTTAAACATTATGGGCCAGTATGCTGGAGCCTATCATAAAGTTTAAATTAAGTCAAGTTAAATTGTTTCCCAGTGCTGGGTTTCCCATATTTGGTATTGCTCTATCAATATCTACAAGTCAAGAGGAAGTCAAGTGATGTTTTCCTGGGGAGCTAGCTGACTGCACTACAGTTCAACCATTCTCTAGAAAGCCATGTAATCAAACCTCACTGAGACCCCTCAAGCAAAGACTCCCAAAATGACTTTTAGAAACAGACAATGGTTTGGTTTTACAGTTATCAGTCAAGACGTTGGTGTGATCTGACAGATTATGTTCAGAAGGAGGAAAAATCATTATTCACATGAAATCCATCAATCATGGTTTGTGGGTATGACATCAACAGTCCACACACAGCTGATCCTGAGCTGAATGGGTGACTGGTGGGGACAGTATACTTTCTAGCTCCTATCTGCATCAGTGTGTACAGTCACCGGTACACTCAGGGCCTTCAATCGCATGTTTTCAAGCTCAAGGTGAAATGGACCTTAACATCAGATCTAGGATCAGATTATCCAACTACCAATCATAACCTTAACCATTTAGGGATGACAAAATATCTGACCATGTACCAGTGGTTAGGGGAAACGGCTACAGTATATGACCAAGATGTAGGACTCAGAGTGCATAGTGTTGACTGTAAACACTGAACCCCCCACTGACTTAGGAACCCCTAGGGCTTCATTGTGCTGAAAATCATGAGTCATGAGTCTTCTATTGCACGCAAGGTAGAGCTCTGTGAGCTAGGTACATGGTATACTACTACAGAGGGGTTACTACTGTGACTGGGTTTATCAGAAAATGTAACCAGGAACATGGGGAAAAATCCACCCCCCCCCCCTTTCATCGATGCACATTCCTTCTCTCCTCTGGTGCGATATCATTAGCTGCATTGACTATGGTGCAAAAACATTATATAATGATCACTGTCAGAGCCCTAAGAAGGGGGCTAAAGGTCTCCACGCTGGGGATCAAGACTTGTTTTGCACACTAACCATTTTAAGCCACTCATTCCTTGAAAATCCTAGTTTGTTTAGGGATAAATTAGCTAGAAGGAATAAATTAGCCACTTTACCTCCCACGTAGCGTAGAGGTCTAAGGCACTGCATCTCAGTGCTAGAGGCGTCACTACAGACGCTGTTCGATTCCAGGCTGTTTCACAACCGTCCGTGATTGGAAGTTCCATAGGGCAGCGCACAATTGGCCCAGCGCTGTTAGGGTTTGGCCGGTGTAGGCTGTCATTGTAAATTAGAATTTGTTCTTAACTAACTTGCCTAGTTAAATAAAGGGTAAACATATATATATATTTGTAAATATATATATATATATCTAGTCAGAGGCCAATTGATCCAATAGCTTATCTTTTATATTTTAGTTCTTGTCTTCACATTCCAGTGAACTTATGCAAAAGTCCTTGTCTCACCATTATAACCTGAGTCGATTCTGTTGAAAAGCTAAAGAGAGACCTACCAGTCCAGAACACCAAGTGGACATGTCATTGCATCTCTCACCTGTCCAGTTGTTTCCCATCAGTGAGGAAAAGGAACACACGGGAGGAAAGAAGCCATTGTAAAGTATCTGGACTCAACCTGTGCTGTATGTGTCTAGGTGGTATGTCCCCTTCGGGGCGTGGCCAGGTGTGGCGTTTCCTGTTCGGGATGTACCCCTGCAGCTCCACCTCTCTGGAGCGCCCCCTACTGCAGGAGCAGCTCAACGTCCGCTACCACTCCATGAAGAGGAAGTGGCAGCAGCTTTTTCCTGCCGCCGTCCGACTGCGTATAAATGGCACCGATGGTAGGGCCCGGATGTAGATCAACTTATACTCCTCTCTCTTTCTCTCTCTCTTGCTATCTATTGTTGTTCAGCACCTCATTCTAGACTCATCAACTTTATGCTGGAATCTGAGCTCAACCAATTTAGTAAATTCTCCCTGGTTTCCTCCTGTAAAGTTGCTTCCTTCACTCACGCTCACCTGCCTCCCATTCTCTTCCTCCTTCCCTGTGTGTGTTTCTAGCTGAGTTGGTGGCAGCGGTGCGGTACTACCATGTGAGGCAGGACAGGGTCCAGCTGCACGCTCAGAACCAGAGTGATGAGGTCAGGGAGAGGCTGTCCTTCCTGGAGCTACAGGCCCAGGTAAACCACCAGCCTCAAAAAGTACACTCAAAACCCCTGCAAAGTATATGGTTTAACTGCTTCTCCCTCTTTACATTTTTGAGTGTATAAGAGATCAAAATTACCATAAAGGTTCTCTATTGACCATTCACTTATTCATAGTTAATATGTTCAACAGAAGTGCTATGCATTGAAAATGTACTACAGTAATTTAGCTTGGGTCTGTTTGAAATGTTGTCAGTTTATATTGCACCAGGATATGGGTGTTAGGTTCCAAACTGTGTGTTTTAGTCATGGACATGTCAATATAATCCACTCTGTCATCGCATCACTGAATATTATATATATTATATTTTACAATCTCTTAACAGCTGGTCACACTCTCAGAGGTTGACATGTCTTGTTACAGACCTTTACCGTCTACAGTATGTTACAGACTGAAGTCTGAGATGATGACATAGTCCATCTGATCACTAATATCTTTGTTTCTCTGACCCCTGAACCCAGGTGTTGTTTGAGCGGGTGACCTTTGATCTGGAGGAGCTCCAAGAGGCCATCCGAATCATCTACAAGGACGTGCCTCGGACAGACCGAGACCTACCCTACTACTTGTGAGTGGCTTTAGTTCATTATCAACTTCAGTCTCTGTACAGAGACAGAGCACCAATAAAATTAGCTCACAGATGAATTCTCTACTTTGTGGTGATCAAATAGTAAGTCGGTAGCCAGAGTCTACACCCCCTTGTTGGAGATTGGTCACCAGTAGGGATTCTTCAATGAAGTGCCCGTTGTCATTCAACGAGAGATGACTCATCCTCATGCACATTTTGTTCACTTGAGAAATACTGCACCAAACATTCTAGTCAGATGCAATATTGCACGATTAAGATCTCCTCCGGAAAAACCTCCAACTCAAGAAATCTGTCATTAATTTTATCTTAAATGAATCCTGATTTATTGAGGAAGCGTATACTGGCTTCGGCATCTCAAATTGGACAAACAGTACTATTGCCACTTTTTTTTCTAGTTTTTCAAGCGAAGTTTTTTTTTATTGGAGTAAGCGATCGCATTCGTTTGGTTTCGGTTAGCCGAGCTCGGCTAGGCGCCAGGCGAACTAAAGCATGCTGATGCCTTTACAGGGAACATTGCTCAATACTTAACAGAAACAGGAAGCTTAACAGGATTTCTGTTTAAACTCCTCTGTCAGGCTGTCAGCTACAAACAGTTCAACACTTAAATCAACAGGGCATATTGGAGTAGGGCCGTAAGTGTTTTCGTTCTGTCAACATGAGTAAGCAGTGACACACTGACTACCTGTTGTTGGTTTTAGGATAAGAAGGCTGTGTCGTTACAACGTTAAAGGTTTTTAGCTTGACATTACAACCCATATAAAGCCAGTAGGCTACATGTAGTTTCTCATTTTAAGGCTCTCAGTCTTTTTGTGTGAGGTATCAGTGTATTTGATCTGATTTGTTTTAACGAGAGTTGCAAAACTACTGGTCATTTACCAAAGTTATCAGATTTTGTCAGTCATTTTGGTAATTAACAGTTAATTTATCTATGGTAACTTTTAAAAATATTCATATAAAATAGTGATATTTTCTTCATCTTTACATCTTTGTCCATATTGTCTACTAGTTTCTAGTGCAGTGTTTCCCAAACTAGGGGTTGTGACTGAAATAAAAATAAATAAATAAAACATCATATTTTATCTGTTACATGTTATGAAAATTACCTAAAATCCTAGAAGTGTCCAATATTCCAGTAGTGTACTGGTAACGTTACCGGTAACTTTCTCCCCCTTTGCAACCCTAGTGTTTTTGGTTTGTTTGCTTTTACAGGGGTGAGGGCTTGGGCAACCTGCTGGTGTTGAGGGATATTCTCATCACATATGCTGCTTTTCACCCAGGTAATCTCTCTCCTGTTGTCTCTCTTTCTCTTCAGTCATTTTTTTCTTTCTTTTCTCTCTCTCTGTTTATCTTTGATCCTGCCTATCTCAGTTTTTAGTGCTGCAAATACTGTATATTGGTCATCAAAGTCATGAGCCGGTTGTCACCCAACCACTGAAAGATACTGTCGTTAGAGAGCCCTCTAATGGCGAAATATATGTTGGTGGAGTAAAATGTCACACAATCCTAACTTGACAAATGTGCGTGTACGTTTCCGCCCCGATCTGCCATGGAAGTAAATTCAGAACTTATGAGAAATGTACACGCATATATGTTCAAAGTATCCCCTTAGTCTTAGTAGTAAGCTAAAGTAACTGTATTTACTTACTTTCCTCATAGTGTGTGTGTCATGCTGATGTGCTGGGGGTCAGAGGTAAGCTATGCCCAGGGGATGAATGACCTTTGTAGCCGATTCCTGGAGGTTCTGGACTCTGAGGTGGACACCTAATGGAGCTTCTACTGCTACATGGAGAAGTTCTCCAAGGACTTCCGCGCTGACGGCCTGCACAGGAAGATAGGTTTGTTGTTAGTTTTAATACATTTTTTGTCTTCTCTGTACATGTGTAATAATATGGTAGACTTGATAATAAGGTAATGTTATTTACGTTTTGATTGTTGTCACTCAGAGCTGGAGGCAGCACTGCTGAAGGAGTTGGACCCTCAGCTCCACACCCACCTGATCACAGATAGCATGGAGAGTTTCACCTTCTGTCACAGGTACACAACACAACACACACGCATATACTGCATCTACATGTGTTTGCAGTACATACACTACACAAGTATGTGGACCCCTACTCGTCAAACATCTCATTCTAAAATCATGAGCTTTAATATGGAGTTGGTCCCCCCCTTTGCTGCTACAACAGCCTCCACTCTTCTGGGAAGGCTTTCCACTAGATGTTGGAACATTGCTGCCGGTACTTGCTTCCATTCAGCCACAAGAGCATTAGTGAGGTCGGGCACTGATGTTGGGCAATTAGGCCTGGCTCGCAGTTGGCATTCCAATTCATCCCAAAGGTGTTTGATGGGGTTGAGGTCAGGGCTCTGTGCAGTCCAGTCAAGTTCTTCTACACCGATCTCAACCATTTCTGTATGGACTTCGCTTTGTGCACAGGAGCATTGTCATGTAGAAACAGGAAAGGGCCTTCCCCAAACTTTTGCCATAAAGTTAGAAGCACAAAATAATCTGGAATGTTATTGTATGCTGTAGTTGTAAGATTTCCCTTCATTGGAACTAAGGGGGCTTCCAAACATTACAGTTGCCGCTGTGCATTGGGGCAGGTAGCGTTCTACTGGCATCCGCCAAACCCAAATTCCGTCGTCGGACTGCCAGATGGTGAAGCATGATTCATCAGACCAGAGAACGCATTTCCACTGCTCCAGAGTCCAATGGCAGCGAGCTTTACACCACTCCAGCCAGTGCTTGGCATTGCGCATGGTGATCTCAGACTTGTGTGCAGCTGCTCGGCCATGGAAATCCATTTCATGAAGCTTACAAATAAAATGTATTGCTTTCAGAGGCAGTTTGGAACTCTGTAGTGAGTGCTGCAACTGAGGACAGGCGGTTTTTACATGCTTCAGCCCTCGGCGGTCACGTTCTGTGAGCTTGTGTGGCCCACCACTTCGCGGCTGAGCCGTTGTTGCGCCTAGATGTTTACACTTTACAATAACAGCACTTACAGTTGACTGGGGCAGCTCTAGCAGGGCGGAAATTTGATTAACTGACTTTTTGGAAAGGTGGCATCCTATAACGGTGCCACGTTGGAAGTCAGTGAGCTCGTAAGTACGGGCCATTCTAATGCCAATATTTGTCTATGGAGATTGCATGACTGTGTGCTCGATTTATACACCTGTCAGCAACAGGTGTGGCTCAAATGGCAGAATCCACTAATTTGAGGGGGTGTATTTGCATGAAATATGTATACTTACACTTGTGTGTCCCCTCTCTCAGATGGCTGCTGCTGGGTTTCCAAAGAGAGTTTGAGCACTGTGATGCCCTGTGTCTCTTTGAGATCCTGAGCTGTGACCACCTGGAGCTCATCTCCCAGCAGGTGGACCGCGCCCACTACCAGGAGAGGATCGCTCGCAGGCACAGTCTAGGTGAGACAGTAGGCACGGTCTAGGTGAGACGGTACGCACGGTCTAGGTGAGACGGTAGACACGGTCTAGGTGAGACGGTAGGCACGGTCTAGGTGAGACAGTAGGCACGGTCTAGGTGGGTCTAGGTGAGACTGTAGGCACGGTCTAGGTGAGACGGTAGGCACGGTCTAGGTGAGACGGTAGGCACGGTCTAGGTGAGACGGTAGGCACGGTCTAGGTGAGACGGTAGGCACGGTCTAGGTGGGTCTAGGTGAGACGGTAGGCACGGTCTAGGTGAGACGGTAGGCACGGTCTAGGTTAGACGGTAGGCACGGTCTAGGTGAGACGGTAGGCACGGTCTAGGTGAGACGGTAGGCACGTTCTAGGTGGGTCTAGGTGAGACGGTAGGCACGGTCTAGGTGAGACGGTAGGCACGTTCTAGGTGAGACGGTAGGCACGGTCTAGGTGAGACTGTAAGTGAGGCGGTGTAGGTGAGACTGTAGGCGCGGTGTAGGTGAAACGGTAGGCGCGGTGTATGTGAGACGGTAGGCGCGGTGTAGGTGAGACGGTAGGCGCGGTGTATGTGAGACGGTAGGCACGGTCTAGGTGGGTCTAGGTGAGACGGTAGGCACGGTCTAGGTGAGACGGTAGGCACGGTCTAGGTGAGACGGTAGGCACGGTCTAGGTGAGACGGTAGGCACGGTCTAGGTGAGACGGTAGGCACGGTCTAGGTGAGATGGTAGGCACGGTCTAGGTGAGACGGTAGGCACGGTCTAGGTGAGGCGGTGTAGGTGAGACTGTAGGCGCGGTGTAAGTGAGACGGTAGGCAAGGTGTAGGTGAGACGGTAGGCAAGGTGTATGTGAGACGGTAGGCGCGGTGTATGTGAGATGGTAGGCACGGTCTAGGTGAGACGGTAGGCACGGTCTAGGTGGGTCTAGGTGAGATGGTAGGCACGGTCTAGGTGAGACGGTAGGCACGGTCTAGGTGGGTCTAGGTGAGATGGTAGGCACGGTCTAGGTGAGACGGTAGGCACGGTCTAGGTGGGTCTAGGTGAGATGGTAGGCACGGTCTAGGTGAGACGGTAGGCACGGTCTAGGTGGGTCTAGGTGAGATGGTAGGCACGGTCTAGGTGAGACGGTAGGCACGGTCTAGGTGGGTCTAGGTGAGATGGTAGGCACGGTCTAGGTGAGACGGTAGGCACGGTCTAGGTGGGTCTAGGTGAGATGGTAGGCACGGTCTAGGTGAGATGGTAGGCACGGTCTAGGTGAGACGGTAGGCACGGTCTAGGTGGGTCTAGGTGAGACGGTAGGCACGGTCTAGGTGAGACGGTAGGCACGGTCTAGGTGGGTCTAGGTGAGACGGTAGGCACGGTCTAGGTGAGGCGGTGTAGGTGAGACTGTAGGCGCGGTGTAAGTGAGACGGTAGGCAAGGTGTAGGTGAGACTGTAGGCGCGGTGTAGGTGGGACGCTAGGCGCGGTAGTCACTTATAGGTGAGACTGTAGTCACGGTGTAGGACAGATGGTAGTCTCCTGTGGCCATCCTTCCAAGTCCCAGGCTATGTGTGACAGTACATAAGAAACAGTGCACAGCCTATGGTTCCAAATACACTATATATTGTAAAGTGGAAATATGTAGAAGCAACAACGGCTCAGCCACGAAGTGGTAGGCCACACAAACTCACAGAACGGGACCACCGCTGATTTTGGAATGAGATGTTCGAGGAGCAGGTGTCCACATACATTTGGTCATGTTGTGTATATGTCCATACAATTGGTAATATGAATTTACAGAAGCACGTTTTGGTCCTTCTGTATTTGCTTATAACAATGGTATGTTGTCCTTCTTGTGGTTTGTTTGTGTTGTAACGGATGTTCTGGGATGGTTCCAGAGGATAAACCAGTGTCTGAGGCACAGGCCGTCAACACGGAATTCACCTTTGAACTCTTCATCTGTGCCACCATATTATTGGACAACAGAGATGCCCTGCTGAGCTGTAGGAACGACGTGCAGCTCATCCAGTTAACCAATAGGTTTGTTTGGTTGTGTGTGTGTGTGTGTGTGTGTGTGTGTGTGTGTGTGTGTGTGTGTGTGTGTGTGTGTGTGTGTGTGTGTGTGTGTGTGTGTGTGTGTGTGTGTGTGTGTGTGTGTGTGTGTGTGTGTGTGTGTGTGTGTGTGTGTGTGTGTGTGTGTGTGTATCTGCGTCCGTCCATCCTCTGAAATATTTGCCTTGTCATTACAAAGCAATACAACCAGACTCATCAGTCTTTCGCTCCGTGTTTCTCTCTGTGCAGTTTGCAGGGAACTCTGGACCTGAACCTCACACTGAAGAAAGCAGAGGAGCATTTCTACAACTAATGTAAGCGCTCTGCTTGGGACTATATGAACGGCCGCTGCAGGACAAGTAAAAACAAGGAGGGACACTTCTTGTTCCAGCTCCGCAGCTTCTTCTCCTGAACTCAGATCAGTCCTTAACCTTAACTTGAATGTTCAGCTACAACCTGTAGTAACTGTGGGGTGGACTCAAAACAAGGGACTTATTTCCTAAGAGGAGTGTGTACTATTTACATGTCTTGTCCACTAACGTTGAAGTATTAATATTGCTGTGGGATCTACCTAGGACTATGATGTGTCCAAAAGGGGTTCTCACCCTTGATCTGAGATTTAACTACGTAATATGTGATACTACTGGAAGAAAACAAGTCTTGGAACTGCATCAAGACCACTGAAAAATTGCATGTAGCAACAGTTTGCATGTGTTGTGACTTCGTGGTGACTGGTAAACATAGAAATAGAATTATGGGGATGCCTGTTCTAGTCAGTCTATTTCTAAGGATATAAAGAGGATGCCAGCTGCTGACCTATGTGTCATAGTGGAGCTGTGTGACCGGAGTAGCTGTTCATTGGTTCAGTTCCGAGAAAGAGCCGGGGTCAGGTTCGATTAGTTCTACAAGATCCCTCAGGGTTGGCACACTTTGTGACAGACAGTATTGGCACACTTTCCAGACAGTGTGCCAATACTGTCTGGAATACTATATGTGCATATACATATCTGTCACAATCTTGCTTAGTGAAAGTTTGATATTATGTGTTTGGGTTAGTTTTTTGGTCATTTAAAGATGTTTTATTCGGATCCAGCTAATTGCCATAAAGGAGATGTCACTTTCAGGTGTCCAGTGCGTTAAGGTAGGTAGGAGTGAACATGTAATTCCGAGTATAATTGGGTTTGTTGCAATTAATAAAAAAATTTAGGATTATTTCCAAATGTATAGCTGCTTGACATTTCAGTTCCTCGGCCTGCGAGTTGTAGAGTGGAGAATAGGTTTCAGTATGTTGGAGGGACAGGATTGTCATTGTATGTGTGGACTGTTATTATGGAGAGTGAAGAATAGGTTTCAGTATGTTGGAGGGACAGGATTGTCATTGTATGTATGGACTGTTATTATGTAAGGGTTAAATGTAATAAACTGTGGGACATTAAAGGCGTGTGAATCTTTTCTTAATTGAACATTTTTAGAATAGCCTTTGTGTGACCTACTTGACTTGAGCCCTTGGTGAAATGCTTTCATGGTTAGTGTAGTATTTTCATGGAGCATGCAGTGAAAGGTTCAGACAACTATATAAAAAATGCTTAATTTATTCAAAAATACTGTCAATTCATTACTGTCAATTCATTACAGCATGTCATTTACTGTACAAACTAGAATGTGCTTTGCTGCTTGCTTTCCTGCTTTTCTAATGAATTTGAATCCACAGGCCGGTTGCTGGTAGGAGATATCTGTAGTCTTCTCACAGTGCTTATATCACTGAACAGCCCCCAGACCATGCGAACCAAGTTATACATGCCCTGAGAAAACCTCCTTTCTCTGTGGACAGGACAAACTTGTTTCACATTTATTTTTATAAATCAGAGAAAATACAATAGTATTCCTTTTCTCATTTCTAACAGCAATGTCTAACAGCAATTCCGCTAACTCCTATACCAGATAAAGTTAGTTGGCTAGCACTGAATGGGCACACAAACTACGAGGGCCTGGAACTTTCCCTGGCTGAGCCACCTGATTCCCTGATGGAATCTCAGTGAGCCGTCTGCTGTCTGTCTGTCATTATATACTCTGTAGAGACACGGCACTCGTCCTCTTAGTCTCTGTACAGGAAAGGAAGAGGAGTGCTTCAGTGGAATTGAGCAGCGGTTGTTCTGAGGTTTGTGTGGTAATCTTTGAAGCGTTGCACAACTGACTGAGCAAGGTAACTCCTTTTCTAAGAAGCGTTGCATTCAGCTCTGCTTTTTCAGCTTGACTTGCCAGCTCCTGTCCAATTCAAGGGTCATGACCCCACTCTCATAATGACACTATTATGCTTTATGTCAGCTATTGGTGGACGGAGGAGCATTAAGAACTAGCATAAAGCTTATCTCAAATTGTTTAAGCAGTGTTTAAGTAGCATGAAGCTAAAAGTTATTGTCAAGCCTATTTGAATGATTTGTCTATCGCATGACTTTCTGTTTCTGGACACACATGTTGTCCAGTGTCCAGGCAAGCCCAAGATGGAAGTAGAGTACAAGGGAGAGAGGAAGACCTTTTTCCCTGAGGAGGTGTCCTCCATGGTGCTCACCAAGATGAAGGAGATTCTGAAGTTTACCTGGGCAAGGTAGGGAGTCTGACTAACCAAATGAAAAACCACCTCAATTCCAAATCTAGTCTTAGCCCCTACCCACTCCATGCACCCCATGTAGGTTTGAAAAGATTGGATGGGTTATACATTGTATGTTAATAACTCCAACTGACAATCTATTTAGGGATGATACACACTAGACACTAACTAATACTATTTGTCCCTCTTCAGCCAGTGAACAATGCTGTCATCACAGTCCCTGCCTACTTCAACGACTCCCAGCGCCAAGCAACCAAAGATACTGGAGTGATCTCTGGACTCAATGTCCTGCGTATCATCAACGAGCCCACCACTGCAGCCATCACCTGTGGCCTGGACAAGAAGGTACAGAAACCACAAAACAAACCAAAAACACTGGTTTGTACGACTCACACTAGGTCTGCTTGATTAGTCCTTTGAAAGTCCTACTGACTTAATTGGTCTCTGTTATCAGGTCGGCGGTGAGTGCAAGAGTCCTATTCTTCGACCTGGGTGGCGGCACCTTAGACGTGTCCATCCTGACCATCGAGGATGGCATCTTTGAGGTCAAGTCCACCGCCGGCGACACCCACCTGGGAGGCCGCATGGTCAATCACTTCATCAGCGAGTTCAAGCGTAAATTCAAGAAGGACATCAGCGGCAACAAGAGGTGGTGCTGGCTTATGGCGCCTGTAGGTATCTCACTGTGTGTTGCAGGAACATTTCACTGTGTCAAGTGTATGTGATACAATGTTTCATCCAACATCTCCTCTCTGTCCTCCACAGCTGTGCAGACTGCCATCTTGGCCGGTGACAAGTCAGAGAACGTGCAGGACCTGCTGCTGCTGGACTTGAGATGCTTGGTATTGAGATGGCGGGAGGGGTCATGACTGTGCTCATCAAGAGGAACAACACCATCCCCATCAAGCAGACCCAGACCTTCACAACATACTCAGAAAGCCAACCCGGAGTGCTCATCCAGGTGAGTCTTTATCAGCTGCCTACATTTGTGTAAAGGAGCCAGATCACCTATACCCTCCATGATTCTATCTAGTATTAATCCATTCCCATTAATTATTTCTCAGATGAATTAGGGGGAGAGAGCCATGAACAAGGACAACAATATTCTCTGCAAGTTTGAGCTCACCGGAATCCCCCCTGCCCCCAGGGGCATCTCCCAGATCGAGGTGAACTTTGACTTTTACGCCAATGGCCTCCTCAATGTGTCTGCGGTGGACAAGAGCACCGGCAAGGAGAACAAGATCACCATCACCAATGACAAAGGTATGCCTCCTTAACCTTGAACCTCACGACATAATCAAAGATCTTATCGATGTCCAACCCTTTCCTCAAAGAAAAGAGTCTCAAAAAGAAAGAGAGACAACAGGCGAGAGTAGGAGATAATGAATATGTCACATATGGGCAATTATATAATGATGTGTCTGTATCTTGTTATCCCCAGGACGTCTGACCAAGGAGGACGTTGAGAGCATGGTGCAAGAGGCTAACCAGTACAGGGCTGAGGACGAGGCACAGAAGGAGAATGTCACAGCTAAGAACTCGCTGGAGTCCCTGGCTTTCAACATGAAGAGCACAGTGGACGACAAGAAGCTCACGGAAAAGATCAGCCTGGAGGACGTGTTCTTAGTGGTTAGCAATGGTTTCACATTGATGCATTTCCTCCCATGGTAAAAGTAGGCTTCACAGTAAGTTTGAAACAAATAAATCATATAAGATAGATTATTGTGGTCACCACCTGTGTCTCTTACCCTCTCATACTCTCTCCCTTCCTCTCTTGTCTCCCCCCCTTGTCTTTATCTAGATGGCAGAGAAGGATGAGTATGAGCACCAGCAGAAGGAGCTGGAGAAGGTGTGTAAGTAACCCCATCATTACCAATCTGTATCAGGGTGCCGGAGGCCCGCCAGCAGGTATGCCTGGAGGCTTCCCTGGAGGTGCTGGAGCTGGCTCCTCCTCTGGCCCAAACAAGGAGGTCGACAAAAATCCCTGACCTCTACAGGAGAGAATCTACATCCTGTCCACATCTCAGCTCCCTTCTCACAACACCTACTGCAGACCTGGCCTGTGTCATCACTTCCCTTCTTGAGAACATCCTGTGTAATATTTATATCTACGGCAGGCTCCTACAGCCTTGTGCTGTTGTGCAGTTCACACAACCTTCACTTTAATCAGATTGAATATATCACAGCCAATAAAGCTGGATTCTGATAAGCATTTGTTGTGTTTTTCTTTAACCTCCCCCCAAATACCTTCCCTTAGTAATAATAATAATAATATATGCCATTTAGCAGACGCTTTTATCCAAAGCGACTTACAGTCTTAGGTTAGATATGACAAAATTCATTTAGTACATTAACAGTTGTCACAAAGTGCTTAAAGTCTTATAAACTTGTATAAACTTGTATGAACATCTGCACTATTGCTCATCAGAAAAGTTCCCTCAAAAATGACATTCATCAACCCTCAAATGTAGTGGCATTTTAAATATGTCTAAGTCTGAAATGGAAGAGCAATTTTAACACATGTCCTGACTGCTACTTTGTATAGATGAATAAACAATATCTTCCTTAATAAAACAAATGTTTGTCACAGAAGGCTCCATAAAACATATGATCTGAATCCATAATGTTAATCAAGTGTTTTGTTTTTGATAGTTTTGCAGTCACGTTCAGCTGCATATGAACAGAACGGTCTGACCATGGTTTTCCACCCTGCTCGTGGGATTGCAACACAAGGTTACAAGATGTTATTGTTCTGACCATCATCAGAATTCCAATTGGACAGTGTGATAAGAAACCAGAAAAATAGGCATCAAGGGCTTTTCAGAGGACCAAATGTAGGGTCTGGGCATATTTTCCACTCAGCATAAAGACAAAGAATTATGACTGCATCTTTCCCTGGAATCATTGTGCAAAGACTTTTTTGCTTAGGCCTGGTCCACATAGAGTACAGTACACTACAGAGTACAGTGCACTACATGGCAAAAACAAGCGTGTATCCGACTGTCCCTGAGGCGTGAGGTTTTCCCACCTGTTCCACCTGACTGTTCCCAGCTCTATCAGACCATGGGGGAACCTGTGGGTGAGTGGGAGACATGACTGATGGGCCTGCCCGGGTATAAGAGGGAGAGATACATCAAGTACAATCTACTAGACTATGGCCATGCTCTGGATCGTCAGCTCTCGCTTTGATGGCCTCAGCCCTGGGTGAGTGGTGTCATCATCAATGTCTGGTAACATGAACTGATTTGATATTTTTTGATCCTTGACTTATTCACATAGGTAAGTCCTATTGAGATGAATAGCTAAAAGAAGCCCTGGCCAACAAGGAGGTGAAGTGTTGTATTATACTTTGGTAGTTACTGAAGGCATGTCAGTCCATACTCTGAGGCTAATCAAAACTATGTAGGATTTTGGTCAAAAGTGGTGCACTATATATGAGGATAGGGTGTTGTTTGAGACTGTGTGTTCGTGCCCTAGGTTGCGGAGTGCCTAGCATCCCGCCGCAGGTGAGCGGCTTGAAGATTGTGAATGGACAGAACGCTGTATCTGGCTCCTGGCCTTGGCAAGTCTCCCTTCAGGTAACCCCATTTCCACTCTTTCATTCTATACATTGTTTTTTCACACTGCAATCACTGATTATTCTTGTTAGCCACTTACAGTAAATGTATGTTGACAATGTTGGGAAGTGCTGTCTTCACATTATGGTCAGACCCATACTATCTATCTACTGTCTTCACATTACGGTCAAACCCATACTATCTACTGTCTTCCAAATCTTCCTTTCTCCTTCAGGATACCTCTGGATTCCACTTCTGTGGAGGCTCCCTAATCAGCCATTACTGGGTTGTCACTGCTGCCCATTGCCGTGTCACATAAGTGCATTTAATTTCATTCAATAGTGCTTTATTAGCACCATGTTCATAAGTACATACAGCATTCCTCTTAGTTGCACTCAGATAAGCTGTGTTCATTCATACATAGTGTAATCTGTTTTCTCTCTCTCCAGTCCTAGCCGTCATCAAGTGATCCTGTCAGAGCACGATCGTCAGTCCAATGCTGAGCCGATCCAGGTCAAAAGCATCTCCAGGTTATGTCCAGGAGCCTGGGGAGAGATCCACTCACTTAACCACAACATGCCTGCCTGCTTCATAGGTTTTACCAGAGTTCTGAGATTCTGTTCACTTTCAAAGATGAATCACTTCACTATCTGTGTCTACATCTTTCCTTGATCCCTGTAGGCTATCACCCACAACTACTACAACAGCCAGAACTTTAACAACAACGTGACCACGCTGAAGCTGTCCTCTCCCGTCCAGATCACCTCCCGCGTGTCCCCTGTGTGCCTGGCCTCCTCTAGCACCCCCTTCCCCTCTGGAACCTGCTGTGTCACCACTGGCTGGGGCAAGACTGGCACCACCTGTGAGTGGCCACAAAAGCTACTGAATCATTATTGATACACGATAGATTTACAGTTAATACAAGAGTATGTGCAAATGGATGGTAAAATACACAAAAACTGTTTTAATCAGTAAACCAGTCAGCATGGGCATGGCTCTTAAGAAAACAGCTGCATCATAGATAAAGGCCTAATGTTTGCATCATGATTTCCTTCCTCATTCTCAGTTTGTGGAAAGAAACTGCCACACACTGCACTTGCAAATGTAGCACTATTGCATTATTTCCGGAAAAGTATGCACTCACTACAGTATGGTGTTCTTGAGCGTCTGCTAAATTTCTAAAATGTCAAATGTATTGTGGCAATGTTTCCACCTCAGCTTTCATTAAGAGGACTGAGCTCCTTCACTGAGCTCCTTCCTAACCATGTCGTCCCCTGTCCCCAGCAAGCCCCCGTATCCTCCAGCAGGTGGCCCTTCCTCTGCTGAGCTCTGCTCAGTGCAAGCAGTACTGGGGCCAGAACAGGACCACTGAAGCCATGATCTGTGCCGGAGCCTCCGGAGTGTCAGGTAACTGACTGACCTCCCATGTCCTTCTGGAGCAAGTTGAGGCTACCTTTCTCCAGTCAGTTACTGAACATTTCTCTTTAATCACTCTCGTATCATGTCGTCCGGCAACAACCTTTCACCAACACATGCGCTATCTTAAAGTAGCCAGGTACAGATTTGTTTAACCAAATTATCTGGCAATGGCATGACAATGGAAGTCAGATAGGCTACAACTCGGCCCCTAATACAATCATCTCTACCAGTGCCAGTGCTCCTAACCTCTCCTTTCTTCTCCTCCATCTCCAGGGTGATTCTGGCGGTCCTCTGGTGTGTCAGAGCAGTGGCGTGTGGTTTCAGTTGGGCATTGTGTCCTAGGGCACCACCAACTGCAACGTCAGTACCCCTGTTGTCTACTCCCGTGTCGCCTACCTGTGTGGCTGGATTGACCAGACCGTCGCATCCAACTAGAGTCACAGTGGACCCCAGATGTCTCCTTACACAAACTCTTCTTCCTGCAAACAGTAGTCCCACAGATGAGTGTGTGATGTCACACAGGCTTTCTCATCAGCTAGTGATACTTCAACCTGTCTCATGCACAGCCGCTCACTGTGTGGCCACAGTCTAATTTTTTTCAATGGAACTGAAAAAGATGCATTCAATTAAAGTTGTATAAAGGTTTTTTCTGTTTGAAGTCAGAGCAGTGCCGAGAGATCATTGAGGAAAAACATAACCAACAAAACGCACGCACACATGCATCATTTCTTTTTATAGTAACCCTTGGAAAGTCTTACTAAAACACATTTGGTAGTTATTTTTTGTTTTGTAAACGTGTGAACTGTCCTTGGGAATGTAACGTTTTTTTTTGCCCCCCAACTTTTCCCCAAACAGCAGATATGGAAAGTATTTAAAAATGTGACACGCAAGCAAGCCATAACAGTTAAATATTTTCCTGGTATTTTACAAATGTTCCATCCTGAACATAAATTTATTGTCACACAACAAACCCGGTATTTCGGGCCAAAACCTGAAGTGCCATTCTAAACTATATAAAGAATAGAAATGTGTCTGGATTTGATTAGAGCTTTGATCGGCATGAACATCCAAGCCTGATGAGTCATACATCAACGACATGTTATGATCCCAAGCCCAAATGATAGTGCCATTATCCAATACATTGTTTATGATATAGGCTACCGCACATTACACAAAAACATAAAAGCCAATAGATGTATACATGCTCTCTTGGGTAAATAAAGGAAACAAGCTCCAGTAGCCTAATCTTTTTAGAGTCTGGACTGTATTAGTATACTGTATTGTATTATAAGGACTGGAATTACTGACCTCATTCACACCATGAAGCTGGGAGAGAACGTGATGCTGGTGCAGGACATGATGCCTACAAAGTCACAATTATATTTGGAAATATAATATGGCCTATTTTAAAATGTGTATAATTTGCAGGCTGACATATATACCTTTCAAAACATTTCCCTTAATGTTTTACCATGTGTGTATAAGCCTACCTCCTTTCTCCATTGTTGCTTCATTCCTTCTTTGCTTTCAACAGTTAAATTAAATAGGTTTTGTTGTCCTTATCTTCACCATTGTAATGACACCCTTGAATAATAAATATAGGACTAGAATATGATGCAGATGGCTATCTATTCAATCCATAACTGTCAGAACCTACCATCGTGCATTCTCTCCTCTTTTAAACTCCCTACGAGTTCAATTGGTTGCTGTAGGCCTATCTAACATTCAGCAAAGAAGAGACTGTATCCCTCTTCCAATAGTCTATTGATAGTCTAATAATGATTTTAAAAAATGTCCAGCAAGCTATTATTCTAGTCTAGCTTTTCCTGGGAATCCAAGAGCTGAGGAGCATTTTTTAAAGGAGAGAGGCCAGTGGAGCGTAGGTGTGGATTATGCAAGAGACAGCTATAAATTAGAAGCTTAGCCTATGCATAACCCATCATTCATTAGCTAAATGTAAGGCTAATACTGCATTTAATGTATTACCTGAAAGAGGTAGGCTCAAAGATCTATAGGCTATAGAATGCATTCAGGAATTATTCAGATCCATTTCCTTTGTCCACATTTTGTCACGTTACAGCCTTTTTCTAAAATGGATTAAATAAAAAAAATCATCAATCTACACACAATACCCCATAATGACAAAGTAAAAACAGAGTTAGACATTTTTGCATATGTATTACAAATAAACAGGAATGCCTTATTTGCATAAGTATTCAGACCCTTTGCTATGAAACTCGAAATTGAGCTCAGGTGCATCCTGCTTCCATTGATCATTCTTGAGATGTTTCTACAACTTTATTGGAGTCCACCTGTGGTAAATTAAATTGATTGTACATGATTTGGAAAGGCACACACCTGTCTATATAAAAGGTCCCACAGTTGACAGTGCATGTTAGAGCAAAAACCAAGCCATGAGGTCAAATAAATTGTCCATAGAGCAAAGAGACAGGTTTCTATTGAGGCACAGATCTGGGAAGGGTACCAAAACATTTCTGCAGCATTGAAGGTTCCCAAGAACACAGTGGCCTCCATCATTCTTAAATGGAAGAAGTTTGGAACCACCAAGACTCTTCCTAGAGTTGGTCGCCCGGCCAAATTGAGCAATCTGGAAAGAAGGGCCTTGGTCAGGGAAGTGACCAAGAACCCGATGGTCACTGACAGAGCTCCTCTGTGGAGATGGGAAAACTTTCCAGAAGGACAGCCATCTCTACAGCACTCCACCAATAAGGCCTCTATAGTAGAGTGGCCAGATGGAAGCCACTCCTCAGTAAAAGGCACATGACAGCCCGCTTGAAGTTTGCCAAAAGGCACCTAAAGTACTCTGAGACTATGAGAAACAAGATTCTCTGGTCTGATGAAACCAAGATTGAACTCTTTGGCCCTAATGTCAAGCGTTACGTCTGGAGGGAACCTGGCACCATCCCTACAGTGAAGCATGGTGGTGCAGCATCATGCTGTGGGGATGCTTTTCAGCAGCAGGGACTGGGAGACAAGTCAGGATCGAGGGAAAGATGAACAGAGCAAAGTACAGAGAGATCCTTGATGAAAACCTGCTCTAGAGTGCTCAGCATGTCAGACTGAGGCAAAGGTTTACCTTCCAACAGGACAACAACCGTAAGCACACAGCCAAGACAATGCAGGAGTGGCTTCAGGACAAGTCTCTGAATGTCCTTGAGTGGCCCAGCCAGAGCTCGGACTTGAACCCAATTGAACATCTCTGTAGACCAGAAAATAGCTGTGCAGCGAAACTCCCCATCCAACCTGGCAGCTTGAGAGGATCTGCAGAAGAATGGGAGAAACTCCACAAATACAGGTGTGCCAAGCGTTTAGTGTCATACCAAAGAAGACTGGAGGCTGTAATCGCTGCCAAAGGTGCTTCAACAAAGTACTGAGTAAAGGGTCTGAATACTTATGTGAATGTGAGATTATTATTATTGTTTTTTTTTTTTTTTGCAAATATTTCTAAAAACCTATTTTTGCTTTGTCATTATGGAGTATTGTGTGTAGATTTATGGGGGGGACAATTTAATAAGAATAAGGCTGTAACATAACAATACGTGGAAAAAGTCAAGGAGTCTGAATACATTCCGAATGCACTGTACAGTACATCAATCTTGACCAAGATTAGGCCTATCTATTTTGGATGCAATTTGAATGGAATTGATGGAACGAGAAAGACAGAAAGAGTATTTGCATGCGCACTGATTTAAAGTAATGATATTCGAGTGATAGACTGTTTAAAAACTATGCAGCTGCAATTTTAAAAATACATCTTAACAGTGAAAAAAATGGTGACACCGAAATCCAGATGGAGAAGAGTAAATTGGACTGCATTCAGTCCTTATATTACTGTAGCATAGGCTATGTTGCAGCAAACGTAGTTCTACCTTTCACAAGAAAATAAAGTTACCATGATGAGATGATACATGCATTGTGAACTGCGCTCCATACTGAGAAGCGTTGATGGGGTATCTGTACTTTACTTTGCTATTTATATTTTGGGCAATTTTTACTTTACTACACTACATTCCTAAAGACAACAATGTACTTTTTACTCCATACATTTTCCCTGACACCCAGCAGTACTCGTTACAGTGACAGGAAAATTGTCCAATTCACACACTTGATCTGGCGGACTCACTAAACACGCGTACTTCATTTGTAAATTAGTGTTGGAGTGTGCCCTGGCCTTCCGACAATAAAAAAAGTAAAGAAAATTGTGATGTCTGGTTTGCTTAATATAAAGGAATTTGAAATGATTCATTCTTTTACTTTTGATACTTATGTATTTTTTAAACGAAATAATTTTAGACTTTTACTCAAGTAGTATTTTACTGGCTGACTTTCACTTTTGCTTGAGTCATTTTCTTTACTTTTCTTTACTTTTACTCAATAATGACAATTTAGCACTTTTTCAAAATAAGCCAGATTTAGATATGGCATGTAATGTAAGAATTCCATTTCACATCATGCTGAGCCTATTCATATAAATAATTTATTATAATTTACCGGTTTTTCGCAGTTATTCATACTGGGAAAATGGAGTAGGTTTGGCCGGGAAATCTCGGTAACCCAGTTCCTGTTATTCAACCCTAATCCACACCATCTTCAAATATGAAATAAGGCACTTTAAGCTTTAAGAGGATGTTTGAAGAGAAAGGGAGGGAGGGAGGCAGAGGGCGACAGTGCGTGCACGTTAGAGAGAGCTGTTTCATTTGTGGCGAGAGAGTGGATGCTATTCTTTGCTATAGAGAATAAGATGGAAATGGGTAAGACGCTTTATAGTCAATTTTTTTTTGTACCCTTATGATCTCTGCGCCGGGTGCTTTAACTTTTCACTCAGACTGATGCTTCATTTGTAGAAGTAGAGTTTCATGACAAATATGCAATTCATCTCGATTTTTGTCAATTGCTTTTACTCATACTTTTTTAGAAACTCCTATGCATTAGAATTGTTGCATTATGTGTGAATAGAGAACATATGAGGGCTAAGTCATGTACTAAATGTCTTCAATAAATCTGACTTTCCTTGTTGAAAGTCATACCTGGTCATAGTAGGTGGGAAATTAATGAAAACTGGGGTAACAAATTACCACAATGTAACCTTCTCTTTTTCCCCATTCCATTGGGACATTTCTTGTGAATAATTTATCCAAATAAACAAATAGATATTTAAGGCTTATCTATAGCTGTGCAGTACGCGTGCAAGGTTGCACAAAATATACACCATTTTGCAAGATACTGACTTCCCTTGCAAATAACTTTCAGATAACATCCGTTTCAAATAATCTCTTATAGAATAGTCTACTAATCAGCACTATATTTAAGATTACAATGTGTCAGAGCCTAAAAGACAATTGGTAATATTTCTTTCTAATTTCAGAAAACTCTACCATGGTATATTCTGATGTGACAACTGGGATGGGCATACTATCTCTGGTTGTCTACTGTGTGGCGTTTGTGCTTGGCCCCACTGGCAACGGCTTGGTGATCTACGTGACGAGCTGCAGGATAAAGAAGAATGTCAACTCTGTTTGGTTCCTCAACCTGGCCTTGGCGGACTTCCTCTTCACTTCCTTTCTGCTCCTCTATATCATCTACATTGCCCGTGGTTATGATTGGCCTTTCGGTGACATCCTTTGCAAGTTAAACAGCATGGTGACTATGCTCAACATGTTCGCCAGCATCTTCCTCCTGGCGGCCATCAGTCTGCACCGCTGCCTGTCCACGTGGGTGGTTGTGTGGGCCCATAACAAGTGCACGCCAGGCAGGGCTGAGATCATCTGTGTGGGGATCTGGTTAGCCTCATTGGTCTGTAGCCTCCCATTCACCATCTTTCGGGAGATCATACACCATGATAATGGGACAGTGTGCAGTTATTCAATTTCCCATTCTTCCTACAGGAACTTGGTCGTGTTCCGCTTTCTGCTGGGCTTTCTCATCCCATTCCTGGTCATCATAGGCTCTTACATTGCCATATGGATACGCGCCAGGCGCCTTCAGAAAGGAAGAACGCACAGGTCCCTCCGGATCATCGTCTCCGTTGTCCTGGCCTTCTTCATCTGCTGGATGCCCTTCCACGTCTTCCAGTTTCTGGACTTCATGGAAGAAGACAACCAAGGCCTCAAGCTGGTTGTGCATATAGGGACTCCCCTGTCCGCTAGCCTGGCCTTCCTCAACAGCTGCCTGAACCCCATCCTGTACGTCTTCATGTGTGACGAGTTCCAGAAGAAGCTGCGTCAGTCCGTGTTGCTCGTATTCGAGAATGCTTTTGCAGAGGACCACGGGATGAACTTTGTGTCATCAACGCGCTCCCTGAGCTCCCATCTCTCCCGGATCTCCCGTAAGTCTGAGTCTCTGGCTCCAGGAGAAGGAGGACTTTTACACCTCACTGGTGACCAGTCTGATAGTAAAGTGTAAACTGAGGTGTGAGATGGGAGACATCTGCAAAAGACAGGGCTAGTACATCTGTATTACAGAGTAATTTGACTGTAGCTGTTGTCATTGTGGTATTCATGGTGGCAATGAAATCAAATGTATTTTATAAAGCCCTTTTTACAACAGTAGTTGCCACAAATTGCTTTACAGACACCCAGCCTAAAACCTCAAAGAGCAATGCTGATGCAGTTACCAGATTTAACTTCTGTTATAGTGATGTTATGTTGAAATTACAGAGATCTTATTTTGATGTTATGTTGACATTATGGGGAAATTATCACACACAAATATACAATAACATTCCTAAACCTCTAATTTCAAATTCTTACAAGACTGTTCGACCAGACAGATCAATTTTGGTATCAAAAATAACAAAAAACCTCTTAAGGTCATTTATTAATTTATATGTTTATATTTTGCTTGTAGCTAATACAAGAGTTGACTCCTGAAAGGACTTTGAAATCTGACCAAAGAAAAACACTTACAAATGTTTACTTCAGACAACATTCCTTTTGTGATCCAAAACAAACAGAACATTTATTGCCTGTATGTGATAGATATATTGGACCTATTTCTTCCATGTGGACTGTGTTTCTGACCTGAAGATGACAAGATCCTTCTGAAAAACCCTCTCCTAAAATAACTTCTGTGGAGAAATCATTTGTGGAGAAATTACATTTCAGAAATCAATCAATTGTAAAAACAGCACTGGCAGATATATTATAGCGATGAATAAATTACAATAGCTCTTTACAACTTTTATTTTTACAGTTTACTTAAAATTTTAGATGTGTGAGAGACTTTTCTTTTGAATGTTTAAACAAAAAAGATTCATAAGAGCACTGCTTGTCTGGGAAACTGGTGACCCTAAAACACAAATATTTACCACTGGAAGCCTGGAATTAATTTAGAGTATTCCGGAATTTAGACAAATGTTGCACACTACTCAACCTGTTTTCAAACTTTTCATGACACATTGTTGTGATTGACAACAGACTATATAATGCATTACCAGATATTCTGTAATAGGACAAAAAACATGTAATAATTATTTAAACAGATGAACTTGGGCCCACCAGAAGCATCAACTTACTGAAAGTATTGCTACATTTTTCTAAACGAGGACTATGGGTCCCTAATTGTGGCAGTATATGGTAGAAATGGGCTCCATGAGGCTCCTCTGACATCGTCACACGTAATGTCCTCCTTGGGGAGAGGACTAGTGTAGTGTCCTGGGGTAGATCACTTGCTCGTGGCTCCTACCTGCTCTATTCTTTTCTCTTCCCTCTGCTGTGGGATACTGCCTGGGGGATTCCCAGCTAGCGGTCGTACAGCTCCTTCATCTCTTTCAGGATCTTGATGCTCTCGCTATACCTCAGCTGATTCTTGTTGGACGCTTCTTTCCATCTGAACACAGTTAATAAGATTGATCACAGCTAGATAAACAATGTTTACTGACAGAATTTGTATAAACTTTTTTTCCAATCAAGATTCAATTCGGTTTAATAGTTGATATTCAACTCCACAATCTATTCATGTCAACAAAGTTATGTTTTGTGATTATTTAGATGCCTTGGACTTACTTTTGCCTGATCTTTTTCCAGCGTTCTATGTGGCTGTATATGAGGGGACCAGACACAAGAGCTGTATCTGTAGACTGGTGACAAAGACAGACAGATTGAAGCAATCCACCGTTTTACTGTGGCAAATATGAAAATGATGGCTAGGCGTAGCAGATGTTATACAGTACCTTGCTGACAATAGGCTTTTCTGTGGATGGGATCCTCAGATTGACAGGATCTCCAGAAGGGTTGAGAGGACAGGAGGTGGGCGGAGGGAGGCGATACACATTCTGTCCCTTACCATTGAGCATGTCTGCAGCCTGGCAAGATGCAGGTGAAAAGTGAGAAAACAAATACTGGAGAGAGAGCACTAATGAAAAATATATATTTATGCCCACATTGTGGGCATCTTTGTCCTGCTTTTTGGTTGTGAGCTTACCTCCTCTTCCCCCATGCTGTGTGGGGGGCTTGGGGATGCAGCTCTCTCTCTGACTGCCGGGTTGTTCCTCATCCAGGCCCGGCAAATGGGGTAAAGTGGGGTACTGGTGGTGTACTGGGCCAGGTCCACACTGCGGTCAAACAACTTGATAATGTAGGCATCTAGCAGAGAGGGCGGAGAACAAATGATTGTATATGTAGGTGAATATCTAGAGCTTGAATGGTAGAGTCAGTGAGTGAGAGAGAAAGGTTTTTAAAAGTCAAATGAACTGTGTTTGGCAGGGGATTGACAATTGCAGCGGACTTACTTTGTTTATGTTGGTTACTCTCCGTTAAGCTATCATCCATCTCTTTCCGTTTCTTCCTCCGGTGCTGTGGGAACCGTGATGATGGGCTATGACATCAACGACGAGGGAAAGGTAACAGGTCAAGGCCTTTCAGTGTAAAACAGTCAGATGTGTTTAAAAAAACTCAAATAAGGCTTACCGCTTCCCAGCAGAAGATGGAGACACATCCCTATGGAAGAAACAGGCAATCGGAATTACTACAGAAGTAGTGGAACCACAATAGGCTATTGAGTGAGTCTAAATAGCATACTTTGTTTAATATAAAAAGTTGGAATACCAGCGGAAGATAATAAATGTTAAGGCCATACTTGCTCAGAGACTCTTCTGCCATCTTTGTCTCATCTTCATTTTGCTCCCTGGAAAAACAGCAAAACCAACATTTCCCATCACCTAGGCTTGATTAGATAGTGCACAGCCAATGAAAGGTTCCTGAAGCTGTAAGTTTCAGTGTCAAGACAGTTAATGTACTGTATCTTTCCAAATAAAATAAAAACACCAACCTCTCACTGTCACTCTTCTCTACCAGCCCCTGTAATACTGCATCCAGTCGGCTGCGTGCACCACTCCCCTCTGCATCTGACAAAAATAAATAAACAGTCGACTTTACTTAGGAGAGATATAATAATTCCAGTAGCTAGTGTTAAGTCCCACTGTATCGTCAGCTGAATTGGTTTTTGGTTTTGAAATGTTCACGCGCTCACCTGGCTTCTCAGTCTTGATCTTGACGTGATGCATGATCAGTCTACCCCTTTCACAGCGACATTCAGAAATCCCCAAAACAAAATATAAAATACAAGTTAGTTGGTAGCTAGCTACAACGACAAGCTTGCTGAAAAGTTTATGTACAGGGAAACACTAATGCAAAATATGTATCTAGATATTAAATGACCCAAGATGACTGTTGTTGTGCCTGGATGCCGTAGCTAGCTAAAGTAGCTAGTTAACGCAAATTGAAGCAAGTATTTTTTTTTGTAAGCGTGTGAGACACATAATTGGAATTGTCTCTATTTGATACATAACTTTTCATCAGCAGAAAATTATTGCACAATTAATGTCCAAATGTCACGTATCTATACATAGAACATAGTTTTGTTACCCTCCAACAACAACTAACTAACTAACTAGCTAGCTAGCTAGCTAGCTAGCTGCCTGGTTGGTTGGTTGGTTACCTCGGTGGTCGGATTTGTTTCAGTGAACTTTCCTCTTCCGCGCGCAGGTCGTTTCCTTTCTGCTGGTTGGACAACGTGGAGTCGACTATCATTGGTTCAAATCAATGTCTGTCACTTACCAACTTTTTCTAGATTGGCCAGAATCGATCGTTGACGATAATGATGTTCTCGGTAAAGATAAACTCAAGATTATTGAATCTGTCAAATGGGTGAATAAAAAGTTATCCTGCGAAGAATGTACCATTTAGAAAAGTAGAACTAATTGTCTAGACTATGCATATGATTTTACTAATCTAACTATTTTATTTCGCCGTTTGGTTGCCCGGTAACTGACAAAAGCCCAAACCGGATGAAAACCCGGAAGGCGCACTATGTTTTCCTTTCATTGAATCAACCCAGCCAGGCAGTGATCAAATCGAGATGCTCAAGTAACATTTACATGGAAAGTACGTGCTTTAAAAAAAATATTTAATACGTCATCGATGTCAGTGGTCTAGCCTTTCTAAATAAACAAAATCTGTTTTCAACTGCAATGTTGTTAGCTTGTTACAGGGATATTTTTTTTGCAGTGCCAGCTAATTAGCTAGTTGTCTATTTTCACTCGCTTGTTAAATCAAATGCGTGTGTGCTAGGGATTTACCTGACACACACTTTAACACTGTCTCATCCTATGATTATAGCTAAGAGTTGTCTACATGTGGGCTATAACACTTCGTTGCCCAGTGTGTGAGTTGGTGCCGGTGGTACTGTCAACATGAAAGCCAGGTGAGACGTGGAACAAGTAATTAGGAATGCAGAGCTACCTTTTTCAAACCAGAACGATATGTTTTTACCACAATGAAAATGGTAATCTTTTGTCTCTCTTGCTCTCTTAGTGGTGCTGCTCTGTTCACAAGGAAGAATCCCTTCCCGCCAGACCCACCTCTGGGAAAAACCCATTACAACCCTTCATGCACCAAGAAGCTTCCAAAGCAAGAGAGAAAAAACGTAAATACTGGACTTCAGGGGCTGTCAGGGTCTTTTCCAAATATACATGCTTCAATACAGTAAATAAATGTATTGTCATTACATAAAACTTGTGTTTTTTTCCTGGTTTGTCTTAGACCCTGAGCCCTGTTCACCTTGCCCAGCTGTCCAGCCCTCTTCTCCAGACACACTCACTGAGCCCAGAGGACCAGTGCGTCCTTGGGGCAGCCAACCACTTTGTCCTCTGTTCTCCTGCTGCCACAGAGGACCAGCCTAGTTTCTTAGAGTCCTGGCCCTCCACTGACCTTGGGTCCTCCCCGGCCAACACTGCCGCCTCCCCGAACACAGACACACTGACACGGGACCCAACATCGGGAAAGTCCCTGGTCTCCACTGGGGGAGGAGAGCAGGAAGATTCAGTGTTGGCAAAGTATGCTTAATACTATTTCTAAAATTACATGATGGTAATTTGATTTATTTGTGACATGTCATACAGCATTTGTGATCCTTATGTATGTCTTCATTATAGTGTGTATCATGATATCCACAATAAGCTTGCAGGTGATTAGTTCATAAGATTTTTTTATTGATTTATGGTGTTATGCCCTTTACTTGTCTCATTAGTAACTACTATAATTCCTTTTCCAGGTACATTGAACGCTTTCGTCACGGAAGGCCACAGAGTCGAGAGGTGCGTCAGCAGATGTCGGCAATGGTGGGAGAGGGCCAGCAGCCTTTCTGGTGGCTGTCCTCCTCCCCTCTACCCTCCAGTTCAACACCCACTCAAACCACTGACATAGGTACTTCACTTGGATCATTCATTGTTCTTTACATCTCATTGAAACTCACTAAAAGTTTTGCTGTCTCTATAAAACAAGGACTGTAGTGATTGTTGTGATGCATTTGACCAACTGTCTTGCTCTGCTCTTCATTTCAAATCAAAGTTTATCGGTCAAGTACACAGTTTAGCAGATGTTATAGCGGGTGCAGCGAAAATCTTATGTTACTAGCTCCTAACAATGCAGTCAAATGTCAAACAATTAAAACATGTATTTTTTTAAAGGAAAGAAATCAAGAACGTCAGGACGAATACAATTAACAACCCAAATAGCACTGATTCAAAATTCAATCTATACACTGGATGAATATGTACAGCAGTAGCTATATTAGTGAGATATATCAAGAATCAAGTATTTTAAATAAATATGCTGTGTGTATAAACAGTAAAATACAATGTCTTCTCATTAATTTCCTATTTCTTTATGTACACAGGCCTTTCCCTTAGAAAAGACTCAGCCACCACCCTCAGTCCAGTTGGGCAGTTTCGGCATGGCACCACCCTCTCCCCATGCAGGGGACTCCTTGATCTTAGTGCCATGGTGAGTACATCATCATCGTGTTCATGCTCCATTTTGGTAAGATTCTTTTTGAGATGGTGAGATATATTGGTATTAGACAGGTGAATGTAATTCTGTCAAGTGTGCAAGAGCCAGAATGGCTGAGATGTATTAGAAAAAAGACTCCCCATGCAAGGTGCTGCTCCTCAATAATATTTGCATACCAACACCAGATGACATGTTCTGCCCAACCACTGTGTTTATATGAACTAGTTAGAAGCTGTTCCCTTTGATTATGCAACTGTGTTTGGTGCCTTCGTTAATACCCCTTCTGGTCAAAACACCGCTCCATATCCAGCTTGCTGCATATCCCTGAGGGAATGAGCTAAACTCTATGCAACTGACGTGAGCTTTTATAGAACTGATCCATAAAGCGTGTTCAAAACAGAACCCGCTAAGGGCTCAGTTACACAACATTGTGAATGTTCAAGAATGTTGGTGATAGAAATGGTGATGGGAGATGATGCCTCTGGTGCACTCACTGGCCTCTTTCTTTCTGATCCCCTGGCAGGGCCTGTCAGACTCCTCTCACGGTGACCTTGGAGACTCCGAGATACTGCATCTGCAGGAGAAGGCCAGTAGACTGCTTCACAGAAGGTAGATATGCTGGGAGGAATGGAATACACTGAGCAGGGTTGGGGGCAATTAAATGTAATTCAGTCAGTTGCAATGAGGAGAATTGGATTAGTCTTACAAAAACTTAATGTTATGTTTTCAGTGAGC